>NW_026067929.1:8996646-9159535 GCF_014885135.2 Alexandromys fortis | reverse complement strand
TGATGTGGGAGTGATTTCTTATTAATAAAGAAACTGCCTTGGCCCATTTTATTGGATAGAAAATTAGGTAGGCGGAGTAGACAGAGGAGAATGCTGGGAAAAAGAAGCTGTGTGAGGAGTCGCCATGGTTCTCCCGCTCCAGACAGACGCAGGTTAAGATCCTCCCTGGTAAGCCAGCTCGTGGGCTACACAGAATATTAGAAATGGGTTAGAACAATATGTAAGAGCTAGCCATAAGGAACTGGAACTATCCGGGCCAGGCAGTGTTTGAAAGAATACAGTTTCCGTGTAATTATTTCTGGGTATAAGCTAGCCATGCGGGCGGCCGGGTGCCGGGGACGCAGCCCTGTCGCTCCTATTTCAACATATGTATGTGTAGGTCATGAGCTATTTAGGGACTGGAACCCACCACTAATCAGAAAATACACTTATATTTCATGTACATGTAGTTTATACTTTTAATGTACTTTAATTTTGACATATGGAGTCACATGGAATTTTCCATTTCTTGCACCATGTCAGCCCTCATAAACCTGGATTTGGGATTAGGCATGCTCAACATGTATTATCTTGAATCAGTTACTAATTATTTATCTTGCCAAAAACATACTATTGGGCTGGCTTTTACGGATAGGTGAACTGTTAACAGACAGTTATCAATAATATATTGTTGCTACTAAATGAAACCTGTTGGTATCCTCAAAGATCTTTTTTCCTTCCTTCCTTCCTTCCTTCCTTCCTTCCTTCCTTCCTTCCTTCCTTCCTTCCTTCCTTCCTTCCTTCCTCACTTCCTTCCTTCCTTCCTTTTGTCATTGTTGTTGATTTGTTTTGTTCTGTTTTGTTTTACAAGACAGGGTTTTTCTGTATAACAGCTTTGGCTGTTCTGGGACTATTTTTGTAAAACAGGCTGGCCTTGAACAGAGATCCACCTGCCTCTGCCTCCTGGGTGTTGGGATTAAAGGCATTTGCCACTATGCCTGGCTAAATATTCTCTTTTATGCAGATGAATTATTCTATGATCTTTACTTCTAGGATGTTTTGAATGTGAATGCCCCTGTCCCAGGTGCATCTGTTTTCATATTTGGTCCCCAGTTGGTGAAAGTGTTGGGAAGAATTAGGAAGTGTGGTATTGTTGGAGGAAATAGGTCAGTGGGAACAGGCCCTGAGGTTTCAAAAGACTCATACAATCCCTAGTGTTCCCTCTTAGTCTCCTACTTATAGATTAAGATATGAGCTCTCAGCTGTTTCTGCCACCATCCCTTTGCACTACTGTCATGGACTCTAACCCCTCAAGTCAGGAACTGAATGAAATGCTTTCTTTTGTAGGTTGCCTTGATCATGGTGTTTTGTAACAGCCTTAGAACAGTAACTAAGACAGCCTCTTCATCATAAACTTGTTTATGAATACAATTTCCCCAAAGAAACCTTAAAAATAAGCTTTAGAATAGAGCCTACTTCATTATTAGAAATTTTAATTTAGTCACATCTGAAAGATGGAATTCAGATCATGTTCCTTAAGTAACCACCAATTATTTATGAGTGTATGATACCAGAGGGGTCATGTCATAATACAGTTACCATTAGGCATCTACTAGCTTTCTTCCATGTCTCAATAGCCTTTTGCAACTTGGCAATACTTTTTCCCATTTAGCAGTGACTTTCTCGACTCTTATGAATTTGAGTTATTTGAATATAAGTCACATTTATTACTTTGATCTCAATGATCTAAGGAAATATACCCAAGAGTTAAAGTGTAATTTTTCTTTTTGAGGATGACTCATTTTTTTCTACCATAAAAAGTTTGAACTACTATATTCCAAAATGAAGATCAGTATCTACTAGAAGGGGATGAAGTAATGAAGACTAATTTCTAGTAGTGAGAAGCGTTGGGCTTTGTGGCATATGCCTGTAACTTCAGCACTTGTGCGGTAAAGGCATAAGGACCAGGACTTCAGGTTTATCCTGAGATACAAAGTTTGAGGCTAGCCTCAGTCATATGAGAACTTGTCTCAAAACAAAACAAACAACAACAAAAACCATAAAGAAGCAAAACAAAACAAAATCTAATTTCTGTACTTTAGAGTTGCTAAATTGAAGTTTAAATTTATTAATTTTTGTGTTAAGCATGCAGAGAAAACAGGATTTGTGCTTTCTTAGACTTCAGCAGTTTTGTTTTGGGTTAACACAGAGGCACTAACAACAAATGAATATCTAGAGTATTTGTGGCCTTGACTTCTAGGCGATCCTTAAAGAATCCAGTCTAGTGTCAAGGGAAAGGATGCAATGATTGACACATTTTCTGTGCTGATGGAAGGACAGGAAGCAGGCAGATGCCTTAGGACTTGGCCTTCTTTAGGCTCTGGCTGTGATATCACAGGGATTTCAGATTCATTTCTTCACAGGCCTTCAGCCTATGGCTCTTAGATTGTAGGATTAAACTAGTCTCTCTAAGAATTCTTCGGCTCCACTTACTTATAGGTTAGGCCAGAGATGAGCAATTTCAAATTGTCTTTTATGCCTTTCAGAGGTTTTAGAAGACTTGTTTGAAAATTCATACGTTGCTTTTTGCACTGTGTGAGAGTTCTTTCTCTTCTCTTCTCTTCTCTTCTCTTCTCTTCTCTTCTCTTCTCTTCTCTTCTCTTCTCTTCTCTTCTCTTCTCTTCTCTCCTCTCCTCTCCTCTCCTCTCCTCTCCTCTCCTCTCCTCTCCTCTCCTCTCCTCTCCTCTCCTCTCCTCTCCTCTCCTCTNNCTCTCTCTCTCTCTCTCTCTCTCTCTCTCTCTCTCTCTCTCTCTCTCTGAAAGTATTAGCTGAGGAACTATTTTGCTGCACACTGTAAGAATCCACAGCCGAGGCTCTTTTCCCTTTTGGCATTTATTCATGAATTTCAACAGCAGGTGCTTATTTAAAAGGCTGCTTTGCAACACGGCTCTTTGTCAAGTCTGGCGGTTTGTAGTGCTGGGGGGAAAAGTCTTGCCCTTCTGGAATTTCCTTTTGGATTCAAGTTCCTCTAGAATCATTTTTGCTGAATGGGTATCATAGTCCCTTGTCCTGTCACTGTGATGAAATGCCATGGCTGAAGTAACAGCAGAGAAAGACTTCATCCAGGGTCATAATTTAAGGGTCCAGCCCACCCTAGTGAGAGAGTCACAGTGGCAGGGTGAGATGGCTATTCGCATTGTAGCCACAGTCAAGAAGGAATGATGAATACATGAATTCAGTTCTCTTTCTCCTTAAACAATCCAGGGTACCAGCCCTAGGAGTGGTGCCATCCACAATGGGGAGACCCTCTCACCCCAAATAACCTAATAAAGATTTTCCTCCATTATCACCTTAGTGCCCCATCTGCCATCTAGATTTTGGAGTTAGCAAACAGTGGGTGTTTGCGTCAGTTTGATTCTTACACTGTGCCGCTTGGCATGTAGCAGTGACGCCACAAAGCTCATGCTGACGGGGAGCTGTCACTCTAACAGGAAGACAGCCGACTAAACAGTACAACGACAGTAATACATACGCTAAGGGAAGGTCTGAAGCAGAAAGTAAGAAATGAAAGGCTGCTAAGGGGAGGAAAGGTTTTAAAATTTTTAAGAGATATGAATTTTAAAAAGCCAGGCAAAGTGTCTGTCTTACTTTGGTTTTCTATTGCTGTGAAAAGACACCATGACCACAGCAACTCTTATACAAAGGAAAAACATTTCATTGGTGTGGCTCGTTTGCAGTTTCAGAGGATTCCTCCATTATCATGACGGCGTGCAGGCAAATGTGGCGCTAGAGCTGAGAGTGTTACATCTTACAGGCAACAGGAAGTCGACTGAACCCTGGATGGTACCCTAAACATAGGAAGCCTCAAAGCCCACCCCACAGCAGCACATTTTTTCCAATAAATCCACACCTCCTAATAGAGTCACTCTCTATGAGATTATGGGGACCAATGACATTCAAAATACCACAGTGGCAGACACCTATAATTCCAGTATGGGGGAGGCAGAGATAGGAGGAATCTTGGAGTATGCTGGATAGCCAGCTAGCTAGCCTAACCTAATTGGTGAACTCCAGATCACATTGAGTGATCTCATCTCAAAAAATAATGAACAGCTACAGGGAATGACAACTGAGATTGACCTCTGGCCTAAAAACACATACAAATATTCACTCCACCCCAAACATATGAACATAGACACACATCTGCACTAAAGAATAATTTTTTTTCTTTTTTTTTTTTTTTTAGTTTTTCGAGACAGGGTTTCTCTGTAGCTTTGGAGCCTGTCCTGGCACTAGCTCTTGTAGACCAGGCTGGCCTAGAACTCACAGAGATCCACCTGCCTCTGCCTCCCGAGTGCTGGGATTAAAGGCGTGTGCCACCACCGCCCGGCAAAAATAATTCTTAAAAGTAGTGTACATGAAATAAAGGATTATTCAGGCAGAGAATATAAAAGGCTCACAAGGTAATGAGACTTGTGTAAAGGCAAAAGTTGTAAGGCTATTTTTTAGGAGTGCAAAGGTAGTAGAAAGACAAACAGCTGGAAGTAGAGACATAGGTTCTCTATGGACCTTAGGTTTTATCCAAAGTGTTTTGGGAGATACTGGAGAAAACAGAGAAAATAATAAACAAAAAAATAGTGCAGTCTGAATGGTTTTTAAAAATATTCAATTAAGTTAAGAAGAGAATTAGAGTAAATATTAAGTCCAGAAAAGACAACTGTATTGTAGAAAAGTTACAAACATCATAGGGATAGTTTGAATCAAAATAGCCTTCTTAGGCTCATATGCTTGAATGTTTGATCCACAGTTGGTGGAATTGCTTGGGAAGGATTAGGAGGTGAGGCCTTATGGAAGGAGGTGCATCACTTGTTGAGATTAGAGCGACGGGGCTGCATTCCAGCAGCCCTGGCTCCCACATGGCAGGCTTATGCCCTGAAATAATTACATGGAAACTGTATTCTTTTAAACACTGCCTGACCCATTAGTTTCAGCCTCTTATTGGCTAGCTTTTACATATTGTTCTAACCCATTTCTAATATTTTGTGTAGCCCACGAGCTGGCTTACCAGGGAGGATCTTAACCTGTGTCTGTCTGGAGTGGGAGAACCATGGCGACTCCCTGACTCAGCTTCTTTCTCCCAGCATTCTCTTCTGTGGACTCCACCCACCTATGTTCTAACCAATAAAATGGGCCAAGGCAGTTTCTTTATTATAATTAACCAATGTCCTTCCTCCATCATTTCCCCTTTTTCTGTTTAAACAAAAAAAAGAAGGCTTTAACTTAACATAGCAAAATTACATATAACAAAACAGTTATCAAGCAAGAATACAGTTACAATATTTATATATCTATTTTATCTTTTATCATAACAAAGGAAAACAACTATAACTATCTATCTATTCTTCAACTGCATCAAAGACTCCAGAAGGATATAATATTACCTAAGTAAACAAGAAATCCAAAACTCTAGAAATGAGAGACATCTCGCTACCTGGACAGTCACCCAAAGTTCCTCTGTACGGTTGGGGCATCCATCTTCAGCCTTCAGGTTCATAGTATCCAGCAGACATTTCCATAAAGCAGGAAATTTCAAAGACAGTTCAGTCATTTTCTGCTGTGTCCTGCAGAATGTCTCGCAGACTCTTTCATGAAGCAGGAACCCTGAAAGTCCATCTCACCTTTAGGCAACTTTAGCAGTCCTCTCTCTGTGGGTTCTTTGTGTCCAGTTTATGCATCAGTCCAGGAAAGAGCAGTTTCTTGACCAAATGACTATCCAACTCCATAAGGATCCTCTTTGATGCCCATCTTCCTCTTGAAGTAGCTGGTGCTGCCAGGAGCAGACGTGTCTCCTTGTCATGAAAAGCCCTGTTATTAAAATATTTTAAATGCCATATTCTGCAGTCTTTGAGAGATATGAAGAATGTCTATCTAATTGAAATATATCTCTATATATCTAGAAAATCTAACTAATATGACTACAAGCTTTACTATCATCAATGATTATCCATTAGCAACCTATATTTCCTAATTATACATTACATTTTAAAATGAATTACACAATCATAATACCTTAATCAAGATCAAAAATACATATACATATAACAAAATTGACCTTAAAATCCATACCAATGTAAATTATTCATATCTATATCATATCCCCCTTTAAATGTAAAAACATTTATAAACAATATTTTGGGAACATGGGCGCAATTTTTTCTCTCCAAACTGCTTCCTGCTAAATAGGGGCGTCGTTAATTAGGTCTTTCATGGTATAACCTGTGTGCCAGGGTCATCTCAGTTGGCAATTGAACGAAGCAATTTTTTGAGGCTGTTCACAGCAACCTTTTAGGAGGACGTGGTCTATCATACCATACTGGGATAGATGCAATCCACAGGGTCACATCCTCTGTGAAAACAAAAGAAGACCCTCTCCAAAGCATCATATCCTTAGACCCAAATTTTGAAATCATAATACCCTTATATCCATTTTGGTTTAGCTTGGCAGCCCATGTAACGAAATGTCTCTCTGTACTTAGATCCTTCAGAGTCAAAAATTTTAAAGAAAACACAATGTACATAATCCAGACTCTCTGTGAATTTTTTATTTTTACGTGGCTTATTTTTTAAAATTTTTTCTTAATCTATAACTATCTGTATTCTGTCTCTTTAAAGACTTTACCCCCCTTTTTTAAGGGCATTAACTTTATTCTTTTTCTCTATATTTTTTTTTTCTCTCTCAAGCCTATGCCTATGTACATTCATCCAACATTGTGATCCATTTAGTGGTCTGTCTGAATCTGTTTTATTGTGAATCTGTAATTTTTTTATTATTCAGGAGCATTTCTTAAAATGTTAAGCATTTCTTAAAAACTTAAGTTGCACCATGGACAGGTAATATGGTACTGCCTGTGTCCTGCCCAGTCCAAACCTTAACTGCACTGTTATTATAGTAATTACGGTAGTTCCTGCCTGGGGTCAGCACAGTTCAGCATGGAGCAGCCGCTCCTGCCTCAGAGCCATTTGGTGCCCCTGAACCACTCACAGTTCCAGGCACACAGCAGTCCACATTGGAGCCACAATCAGCAGTTTAACTCTGAGACTGAGCGTGCAGCACAGAAACTCTTTTCATCCAAGTTGCAGCAAAATCTGACACGCAGAGCACTGCGCAGTCTGAAAACAGTCTGTATGGCGACAGGAATCCGCCATGCTCTTCTGCCTGCCTAAGCCTGATTCAGGCTTCTTTTGCTGCTGTTGCTGAATCAGGAAATCTCTCTACGGCACGGCACCAATGAAGAGCAAAACTCTGCATTAAACTCTGTTTTTTCTCTGTTTAAAATTAAGCCCTCTCAGGTTTTTAAGTGGATTTAGCCCATCATGTCTGGGCGCCACTCTGTAGTGATAGGAGCAGCGGGCTGTGTCCACATGGCTTAGCTTTACCTGAAATAATTACAGGGAAACTGTATTCTTTTAAACACTGCCTGGCCCGGCTAGTTCCAGTTTCTTATTGGCTAGCTCTTACATATTGTTCTAACCCATTTCTAATATTCTGTGTAGCCCACGAGGTGGCTTACCAGGGAGGATCTTAACCTGCATCTGTCTGGAGTGGGAGAACCATGGCAACTCCCTGACTCAGCTTCTTTCTCCCAGCATTCTCTTCTGTGGACTCCACCCACCTATGTTCTAACCAATAAAATGGGCCAAGGCAGTTTCTTTATTATAATTAACCAATGTCCTTCCTCCATCAATCACTGGAGGTGGAACCTTGAGGTTTCAAACCACTCTTCCCAGTGTTCTCCTTGCCTTCAGCTTATGGATCAAGATTTGAGCTTTCAGCTGTTCCTGACACCATGCCTTTGTTCTACCATCATGGATTCTATCCTTCTGAAACTGGCAGCCCAATTAAACCCCTTCTTTTATAAATTACTTTGATCACTGTGTTTTGCCACAGCAAAAGAAAAGTAGCTAAGAAAGTTATAAAAAAAATTTAAAATATTTTTATACTTTATATAAAACTGTATATTTTTGCCCAAACCTCAAAAGCCAAAACTTCATATAGCCATTTAAACATGTGACTCTTGTTAGCTTTAGTTTTACATTGTCTTATAGAGCACAAATATCTGTATTTCATATGCCATGTTAGAATTCATGGAACAGAAAGAGTTATTGACAATGACATGCCTATATAAAAATGTAATGAAACCTATTATTTTGTATGCTTTTCAAACAATAAAAGAAATGTAAACAAATATGTTAATGCCTTTTTAAAAAGAAAGAGAGAGAGAGAGAGAGACAGAATATCCGGGTTGCCTAGGTTGACTTTGAGCTTATTTTATAGTTTAAGCTAGTATCAAACCCTAGATCCTCCTGCCAGCTTTCTGGCACTGGGATTATAAGGTAAGCCTTCACTCCTGGCGGCTACTGTTATCTTTAATTCAAATATTAGGAGACATAAAAGAAGCCTGAGGATGTAGCTCAATGATGTGATGCTTGCAAGAATACCCAAGGCCCTCCATTCAATCATCAACAGAAACACACACACACACACACACACACACACACTTACACACATGCCATAAAAATAACACCAGGTCCTATCTGTTAGATTGCACAAGCACTGTGGAGTTGCTGGGTATGTGCACAGATTCAGCTGTTCTTACACCTAGGGACTTGGTCCAAGCAGTTTGGGTGGAAATTTTAGGAATCCATGGGGTGTTGAAGAAAGAATATTGGTTGTCGCTGTTGTTATAAAAGAATTTGAGTATGGTAATAGTGCTGTTTTGATGTGGGAGTGTCATATATCAATCTGTTGATTTCATTGGCTGAGCAATAAAGAAACTGCTTGGCTCAGCTTAGAACATAGATGGGAGGAGTAAACAGAATAGAATTCTGGGCGGAAGAGGAAGTGAGGTCAGACTCTGCTCTGCTCCTGTTGAGACCCGACAGCTCTGCTGGAGCAGAGACGCCATGCTCAGCTCTCCCGGGTAGACGCGATAGCTCTGCTCTCTGAGGCACACGCGATGAAGATGGACATAGGCTAGAATCTTCCTGGTAAGCGCACCTTGGGGTGCTTACAAACATTACTAGAAATGGGCTAGTCCAGGTGCGAGAATTAGCCTGTAAGGGCTAGATTTCATGGGCCAAGCAGTTAAATGAATACAGTTTGTGTGCTGTTATTTCGGGCATGAGCTAGCCAAGCGGCGGGGTGTTGGGGACGCAACCCCGCCGCTCATATTTCAACACTGTTTGACCTTCAAGTTGTAAATGAAGATGAAACATTTCCTTCTACTGACACTTGATGGCATGGCAGAGTTTTCATCAATGTTTGCTAACGTTTGGAGCTTTCCCTACTCTGGGCAGTTGAGTCACTTGTTCTTCTGGTCCAACTGTTGGAAACCTACTAAGTAGCTCTGATTAATGACTTAAGATGCATGTCACTTCTGGGCCAAGTCTCTAATTGCTGTGGTAAGACCTTCTAGAGCTTTCTCCTTTAGCATTGTGACAGTATTTGGGATAATGTTCTCATTTAGCCTGGGTTTCCCAGTGACACCACTAGTCAATGGTCCACTGTGATAAGCCCTCAGCACTTGACTTTATCCCCTTCTACCTTATCTGTCAAGAACACATCCCAAAACAGGAAATGAATCTTGGAAGTTTTAGTCTATTTAATTGATGAGGTTGGTTGGTACTCAGTATAACCCAGCTCCTAATTCAGGCAACAAAGTTCTCTATGAATAGAAGTGTTATGATTAATAAATAGTCCTGGATATACTCAAATTTGTTAGCAGACCATTTCACTTGCTCCTCAAACTATTTTAATTGACAGCACAATATCAAATACTATTAATAAAACAAAAGAAAAAATGTGGAAATGGATAGATCAAGATATATCCTATATCATATGTAGAATGAAATTGTAAAATAATAAATTAAAAATTAATTAAAAATGCAAATAATCTCAAACCCCAGTAATTCCTGTAAGAGATCAACTAGGAGAATATATATGACATAACAATACCTGTTCAAAAAAGGCCTACACTCTTAATTTTTAAATGACCACAGAACAAGGACCTAGTTTGGTTATTTAATATTCCATCACATATAATGTTCAATGCATGATCTGAGAGGAGTTCCAATGCAATACTGACCTAAGCTTTAAAAATAATAAAAAGCAGCAAAAACAAAAAGATGAAAAAAATGCAGCCCCAGACAAGGTGATATAGAAGATTTGTGGAAAGCAGCCTCTGAGTGGCCCCCAGTGAATCCTGACTTGTAAAATGTCCACCCCTTGAGTGTGGGCTGGATCTAGCAGTTCACATATAATGAATATAAGTGAGATCTATGGCTGCCACTTCTTATGTTAGTTTATTCAAGACGAAGACTTTCTACTGTTCTGTCTTGTCATGGTTTGCCCCTGTAAAACTTTAAGACAATTCTGAAGCCATGTCTGAGGTTTCTCAGCAGTAGTGCTCCCCCCACTGGGGAATCAAGGACATAACAGCTACACATGTACATACTGAGATGTTGGGAACTTTCCATCTCCCTGAATAGGGGCAAGATAACTCTTAAGTGTTGACTCAGTTCTTGGTGTTTTGAGTCAGTCCCTGGGAAAGGGTCAAAGTAACCCTCATATGTTCCCTCTTACCTCATCTGATCTGGCAACCACTCTCCAGCCAATTATTGGTAATAGCCCTTTTGGATAAGCCAATTGTAATATTTAAAGAACAACCCCCAGACACCCCCTTGCTTCTGCGGCTTTTTCCTTTAAAAATAGCCTGTACCAGCTATTCTGGGTCTTTCTGGCCTCTTGAATGCTGAAAGACCCTGTCATGACAGAATTAATAAAATCCTCATGCTTTTACATCAACTGTGGTGTAAGAGATGGTCTCTTGGGGTGACTCCTCCTCAGTGATTGGACTCTAAGGCTGAGGAACACCATACACCATGATATGGGTTGACCAATGGAGAGGTGCTTGTGGAAGGAACTCAGTGTACAGCCAGCCAGGTATGTTGGCATGCCTTTAATGCCAGCATTCAGGAGGCAAGTGGATCTCCGTGAGTTCCAGGCTAGCCTGGTCTACATAGTGAGTTCAGGCTAGCCAGTGCTACAAAGTTCGATCCTATCACAAAACAAAAACAAAAACAAAACTGTGATGGCTAATTTTATGTCAGTGTGATACAAGCTAACGTCAGAAAATGTCTCCATAAAATCAGGTTGTAGGCAGACCTGTAAGGCATTTTCTTAAGTAGTGTTTGTTGGAGAGGGCCCAACCTATTGTGGTTGGTACCATCCCTGGCCTGGTGGTCATGAGTTCTACTAAAGCGGTCTGAACAAGTCATGGGGAGCAAGCCAGTAAGCAGCACCCCTCCTCATCCTCTGCATCAAGTCATCTGAGGTTCTAACGACTTTCTATATATGGATTCTCATTGTCCAGCTCATCTTGGCAATCAGTTTTCCCATATTGAGATTTCTACATTTTAGTGTCTTATGTGCTTGCTTATTTTACTTTTCTGCTGTGGAATAATCTTTTTTTGTACCCTGTGAAGAAGTGTCACTCTACTTTGATTGCTTTAATAAAAAAACTGAACAGCCATTACCTAGGCAGGATTTCCTGGCACAAAGGATGCTGGGAAGAAGAAGGGGAGGCCAAAGGAGCTGCAGAACAAGCAGCATTGGCATTGCAAAGTAAAGGTAACTGAGCCACCTTGAAGAACATAGATTAATAGATATGGAATAATTTAAGTTTTAAGAGTTAACTAAAAACAAGCCTAAGCTATTGACTGAGCTTTCATAATTGATAGTAAGTCTCCATGTCACGATTTGGGAGCTGGCTAGTGAGTCAGAGAAAGACTCACTACACTTTTCTTTCTTTTTTCATCAAAACAGTATCTCAAGGAGCCCATGATTATGTAGCTGAGGATGATCTTTAACCCTTTTCTTCTGCCTCCACCTTGGGATTTGCAGGGTAGCATTAACAAGCTGAGTTTACACAGTGCTGGGGACTAGATACGGGTCGCCTGCATGTTAGGGACGTGGTCTCTAGACTGAGCTACAGTCCTAGCCCTTCTTGTTTTTCATGTAGTGTGCTCATTCGCTTCTGTTTCTTACAGTCTATAAACCTTGGTTTTCCACAGGCCTTTAGAAAATGGCAAATAGTAAGAGTAGGCTTAGATGTACAAACCCACATTTCTCACTAAAGAATAGCTTACTTTTTATTATTATAGATTAGTTTGGAAAATAGGCCAAGATGTAGTGTGGGCCTTGTTGTTTTGTTTTATTTTTTGTTTTTATGAAACGGGTTTCTCTGTCAAGTGGCTGTCCTTGAACTTGCTTTGTAGGTAAGGCTGACCTCAAACTCAAGGAGATCTGCCTGTCTCCGCCTCCTGAGTTCCGGGTTTAAAGGCGTGCACCACTACATCCTGGCTCTGGGCCTTTTGTATTATTTTTAGTATTTTCATCTGTTTGTTTTGTTTTTGTGACAGGGTCTCAATAGCTCACATAGGCCTTAAACCCCATTTCCATCTCTTTCAGTCTTTCCAGGGTTAGACTTGCAGAACACATGGTTATTTTCATTTTGTCTTTTAATCCATATCTACAGTTGGGCTCCTAGACACAGTGTGCTTGATGAAGGAGGTGGGGAAAATGCCCCTGATGTCACTTTCGTAAAGACAATTACCTCTTTCGGTCAACTTAGGCTTACCATCTAAAAGTATATCAAAACACCTGTATTTGTTTCTTCAAAGAATAATAACCAATTCAACAAGTGTTTATTCAGTGCCTAAAGTCTGCTAAGCCTCCTAGTAATTGTTAGAGACACAATGATCAAGAAGAGCTAGTGTTGGTCTTCAAGAGAGTCCTGAGGAATGGCTCCCTGAAAAACTGCTGCTGGGGCAGGGGTCTGTAGAGGAATGAGGGACAACGATGGCGTGCCAGGGTGTGAAGGAAGACACCACGCAGAAAACACTGCAAACGTGATTCCTATGTGGTCCATACCTTGGTGTTCAATGGCATAGGGCAGGCTCAAGACTGAGAGTAGTATAGGCTCTGTGATGGGGAAGAGCTGAGTCGCGCTGAAGGCACCAAATTAACCCAGTCAGGGAAGAGGCAGGAGGATCTTCCAAAGCCGAACCTCGACACCAACATCTTCTGGTTTGTAGGAAAGAGACTTTCTGAGAAGTGACTTACACAGTCATCCAGAAAAATAAGATGGTTTCTTTCCTGGTTTTTACTTTCTCCTCTTTATTGTTATATTCTGTAAAATGAATGTGATCAAAGGCATTATTTTTACTTCCCCCAATCGTCACTGATGGCTGAGCTTATATTTGGCTCACACACCCCATTCCTGGCCTTTCTATTTATTTAAAATCATCTGCAACACATTGACATGTCAGTGAACTTGCGAGGTTAACCGCTCAAGCTCAAGATTGAGGCAGTTAGCGAATATATTCTGTGGTAAGGATATGTTTAATTTTTGGAGAACATTTTCATCAAAGAGTTTACTCAAACTCTTTGCAAACATTATCGTTACACGGTCATGAGTGTGTATCCTCTTTTTGACCCTCGTAGCACTTGGTCTTAAACTGTAGCTAAAATACAGCCTTTCACTTTGCCTAATTTTCATTCTAGAATTTATGAACCACCAAAAGGTCCCTTGTTCTATGTGACTCTGCCAGTGGCTTGGAAATGAACCAACTGTACTACTTTAGGGTGGGTCTCTTTGCTGAAGCAAACCATAGAGATAACACTAAACTGTCCATCACTGTCATAGCAAAGTGACCTGAAACAAGAAGGCTGCCAGGTGCCACCAAGCATGCCCTGGGTGCCAAGAGTGATTTGTGGGAAGAGGCTGCTTTGTCTGTGCTCATCTGTGTGTTGTGGCAGGACCCCCTGTGTAGCAGCTCATTTATCAGGAAGTAGCACCATTCGCATCGATAATGTTTACAATTAGGGCCTATTAGGGCTGATTGAAAGTGAAGAGGCAGAGGTGTTATGCGATGTGAAAGAAGAGAAACAACATCTGGAGGCCTGTCATCTTGGTGGGAGCCAGTAATGAAAGCCTGGGGCCCAGTCAATGCCAGCATTTGGAAACAAGAAGCAAGTTGTGGGGCCGTTTCTGTAGAGATGGGATTCTGCAAAAACTTTATATGTACTTCACAGCACCGTATTATTAATGGGGTGCCATGCGGGCCAAGGCAAATGCGCATGTGTGAAAACTTGCTGCATTCCACAAAATGGTATTGCTGTCATTCTGGGTGTACAGTTGAGGGTTCTTCTGTGTGAGGTGAAGGAATCCATCAACAACTAGAACACCAAGCGAGGAAGGGGCCTCTGAGGCTGGGGCGACAGAGTAGAGATGACAGTGGACTGAGAGGAGTGTTGTCTGCCTGCAATCTCAGCACTCAGGAGGCTGAGACCAGCTCAGGCTACACAGCAAAGGAAAAAAGTGGATTTAAACCTCGAGTCTTCTGGCTCCTTCTCCTCCCGTCTCCATGTGTGTTAGCACGTTTAGTTTGCAAACAGCCAGAGACTAAGGACTGTGAAGCTTTGGGAAAAAAAAAAAAAAAAAAAAAAAAGAGGCAGGGCTGGATTAATGTAGGAGGATTAGGCACTTGCATTTGTGGGATTTATTATAAAAAGGAGACACTTGGATATCTTCAAATATTCTCTGTTATTTTCATCTACTGCCTGAAATTCCAATAGGCCTTAGTCTGATCTATCTATCTATCTATCTATCTATCTATCTATCTATCTATCTATCTATCTACTCTTTCTGTTAAAATGCAAGAAGGTTATATCTTACAGGCCTAAATTTGGTTCTTATATTTTTAATTTGTATGAACAGCAGGAGATCTGGGGACTAGGAAATGGGAACACCTTGAGGCCACTTGACAGAAGAGGCTATAAATAAGAAAGAGAATGACTAAGTGGGAATATTTACTCAGACGACAATATGAATGGTGCTGCTGGGAACAGCCTAACCAGCAGGAGCAACGCCTGCTTGTATGTGTGTATGTGTGTGTGTGTGTGCTCAAATTTATGAGTCTGCTCTACTGTTACATTTGGGTAATTTTACAGAGATTTGGAAACTTGAGCTGATCTACACATTTCCCCTAAGTCAAGTGGATTTAACAGTGTATTTGTGTTATGATCATAGAGAATGTATATGACATCAATACTTGGTATTATTCCATGCTGGTTAGGAATTGAAAACTGAACCATCAATCTCAGTATTCATAGATATTTTCTTAAACTTTAATTGGAATGGGAAAAATGGAAACATTCGCCTAGCATCAAAGTTATAAAAATTAGTCTATTAAAAATCGTTCCTACAGGCAGCCTGCTTTGAGTTACTACTAAGCAGAAGAAAGCAGGGCTGCTTCAGGGCCAGCTGACAGACAATGAACACTGCATGTGGCTCTCTAGCCAGCACTCCTCAAGGGGAAGGCAGGAATGCTTCTGATTAATTTATTGAGCTTCCGCTGATGCATGGCTTAGTTACTGAACGTTCTATTTTAACAGTCTTTCTGCATTAGGATTCACAGAAAGCTGCTTTCTAAAAATATCAAGAAATACGGATGCTTTATAATATTTTATGTGTTGACCATTTTGAATGAGAATAACAATTCTAAAAGTGTGTGTGTGTGTGTGTGTCTGTGTGTGTGTGTGTCTGTGTGTTTGTGTAGGTTAGAGGTCAATACCAAACCTCATCCCCTAGAAGCCATCAGCTTTTTTTTTTTTTTTTTTTAAGTTGAGACAGTCTCTTAAAGAGACCTCGGATTTGTCAATTAGACTGGGCTGGCTGCCCAGCAAGGACCCACCTTTCTCCAGCTCCCCAGCACTGTGAAGACGAGCATCCACCACCCCCAGCTTTTTCCATGGGTGCTGGAGATCGGACTTGTACTTGAGTGGTAAGTACTTCACCAACAAGGGCTTCTCCCTAATGATTGAGGATTGTGATATTCAAGGTGTCGCACCCATTACCCCTGTTGCGGATACCTAATATTACCAGATGGAATGCAAATTTCACTTGCCCACAGTTATTGAAGGTTCCATCTCTTGGGTGATATGCCCCTTTGTCAAAACATGTTTTCCTGCCAGATATCAGAGTTAGACTTCCTAGCACTGGAAACCGGACTGCATGATTTCCTGGTTTCTCTACCACGGGAAACCTATTTAATCTTTCTGTATCTCAGGCTTGCTCTATTATTACCAAATGAGAATGGGAAGAATTCTACCTCGTGGAATTGTAAAAATTAAATGAGGTAACGGTGCTAGAGTTACGCCTGTAGATGAGAGCTCCAAGAAAGCAGCTGTCTGCAAAGGCTGCTTGACCATTAACAGCTTCAACGACTATGGAGAGTTTGGAATGTTGTAATTCGATAACCTAAGGACAATTTCTTTTGTACTTTCTTTAGTCCCTAAAGAGCCATTCTTTGCTAGCTTCATTCTGATAAATAGATAACATTTGGAATGTATTAACTTAATAAAACACCATTCTTCACCAATAGAAAGGCTACTCAATGTTTCCACCAATGTACTTTTTAATGCATTGGTTTTTAACTTCCTTTTTTATGTTACTATAAAACCTCCATGGAACTGCTTCCATGTTGGAACATGGAAGCCGAAGTAACCTATCTCCATGTTTCCCCAGCCATGGTTGATTACTCAATTTGTCTCCGGAATTACTTATCTTGTACTCCTTTTGAAATGAAAGGTGTGCTTTCTGTGTGGACAAAGCAAATGCTCCAGCTCCAGGGAGTGGCAGTTCAACTACCTTCTCCCAGAAAGTCAACTAAGACTAAGTACATGGTTCTCAGCATGTACAAAGCCCTGGGTTCAACCATCAGTACTGCCAATTGATGATAGTTGGTAGATAGGAAGATAGATAGATGGTTAGATGGTAGATGATAGATAGATACATAGATAGATAAATAGATAAACACACAGAGAGAAAAGGTTATGAAAACAAGAAAGGGACCACACTAAGAAGAGGAGAAATCTAATTATCTAAAATGAGTCCCTAGGTCTAAAGAGATGGCTCAGTGGTTATGAACATTTGCTGTTCTTGCAAAGTACCCACAGGGTGACTCATAAATATCTGTAACTCCAGTTCCTGGGTTTTGATGCACTCTTCTGCCCTCCATGAAAACCAGGCATACATACAGTGTGTATATATACATGTAGGTGAAAACACACATACATGCAAAATTTTTTTAAAAGTCATCAAAGTGCTTATCTCTATGTTCTATAGCTCACCAGAACAAAGGCCGGGATTGGTGCTACCCACCACAATAGTTCAGTTATCTGAGTCTGGCCATGGCCTCCAGCCATTCTTTCAGGATCCACAGTGCAAAGCAACTTTGCAAGCATGAAGGTCTCTTGTTTTGGGAACAGTTTTGTCTTTCATCTTAAGATGCTCATAATTCAGACCTGTGGTTCCTGATTTCTAAAGTGTAAAAGGGACCAGAGAGAGAAAAGAGGAAAATGAAGCAATATGGAGTCTTAAGACAATGATTGAGTCCTTCTTCCTGGTCTCGTGGCCCATCCATCATTCCATTTCTATGGGAGTTAGGTGGAAGACAGTGATCTTTGACAATAATGTGTGTACAGGGCTCAGCATTATGAGGCATGCAGATCTTAATAAATATTTTTAATTCTATTGCTCTTTCCAGTTTGCCTCTCCTAACTTCTGTGCCTTTTCCCCGTCTGACATTTCTTTATGACATTTCATATCACATCTTCTGGCATTTCCTATCAGGGCTTCAAGATTCTTCTTACTCTGAGCTTATCGTTTTAGAACAGATTTATATTTCAGGCATGCAATCATCTTCATTACTTCTCTATTTCTGTAATAAAACACCATGACCAAAGTCCACTTAGAAAAGAGTTTTGTTTCCTTGTAATTATAGAGAGTGTTTGGAGCAGCAGCGGACAGCCCACCTCTCCACAAGCAGGAGGCAGATTGCACTAACTCAAAATGGCATCCTTTGAAATCCTCCAAAAAGGCCACCTTCTTAGTCTTCCACTAACGGTCACCAACTCTTATGTCAGATGCCCAAGATTTATGAAGTTGAGGTTCATTGAATCCACCGCAACAGCTGATGTTCTGGGACTGACCCATCTAAGATGAGTAATGTGTGGTGTCTTCTTCCACCACAAGCCCTAAAACAGGGAATAGATGTTCTAAGATAAGTATGTAGAAGAACACGTGCCGCAGCTGTGGTACACATGGCTGAGACGGAGAGGGACTAGGGGAATTCCAGCATGTGAAATACAGTCTAGGAATGTGTTTCAGCAAGCTTAGCATTGGCATTAGACCTTGCTCAAGGCCACCGTGAGCTGTGCAGAGGCACTGAGGCCGAAAGGGAAACCATGAATTAGGAGTGAAATAATCTAATGAAGTTAAAACCTAGCAAGTCATGTCTGGAGGTGCAGCTCAGCAGTCAGTGACAAGAAAGCTAGGGTGACGTCTCATGGAGCTGGCAATTTATTTCCTGGCAATGAGAAAAGCACAAAGGTATAAAAGTCAGCTCCCCTCCCCCACTTCCCATTCTCTTATTCCTTCTGTCCCTGCACCACCAATGAAGGAGCTATTATTATTTTTTTTTTTTATTTTTGAGACAGGGTTTCTCGGTAGTTTTTTTGGTTCCTCTCCTGGAACTAGCTCTTCTAGACCAGGCTGGCCTCAAACTCACAGATCTGCCTGCCTCTGCCTCCCGAGTGCTGGAATTAAAGGCCTGTGCCACCACCGCCCGGCTGAAGGAGCTATTCTTCAGGGTCAGCCCTACCGACCTTTCTCTCTGCCTTATCACTGATGCTTGCAGCTCCAGCAAGTACTGTGAGCCCTCACATAAAGTTAGGCTGTATCCTCTGAGAAGGTTATTTGCTACCCAATGCATTCTTAACTACACTGATATATTCAAAATGATAAATGCAAAGAAACTTTTCTTTATATTGAATAGTCTAATGACTTCGGCTTCTTCCATGATTAGTTTTGAATAAACACCTGGCACATCAAGTTTGCCTTTAGTCACATGTTGATAATACAAACTAATTAGTGGGTGATTGCTTATATTAACATAAAAAGGGCATTCTTTGCAGGAGTGCTCTGTCGGAATGCAAGCTAAGCACAAGTTTAAAGTAAAGATAGATGGAGAAAATGCATTCTGAATTAATAAGAACTAAGCGCGTTTCTGTTGAAATTTCTGTGTTTTCATGTGTAATTTAATTATTAATCAGTACTATAGTGTGAAATGCAAAATATAAGATGTCAAGGCATTTATTGGGAGAACTATGCTTAACGTCACTAAATACACCTGTATTCTGTTTGTTTGTTTTGTTATTGTGTTATTTTGTTGTTTGCTGTGACAAGTTCCACGTCTCACTAGCCCAGGCTGACCTTGAACTTCCTTGTGATCCTCCGGCTTCAAGCTTTCTGAGTGCTGGGATTAGGGATGTGCTGTGGAATAATCCTTTTGTACCCTGTGAAAACGTGTTGCTCTCAGTGGTTTCATAAAGAGCTAACTGGCCAATAGCTAGGCAGGAAGAGTTAGGCAGGACAGCAGACTGAGAGAAGTCAGGGAAGAAGAAGGGCCGAGTCACCAGGCAGATGCAGAGGAAGCAGGATGTGTAAAGATGAGATAACAAGCCACGAGCTATGCAGTAGCATGTAAATGAATAAATACGGGTTAATTTAAGCTGAAAGAGCTAGTAAGTAAAAAGCCTAAGCTATCAACAAAGTATTTACAATTAATAATAGATCTCCATGTTATTTATTGCAGAGCTGGTGGTCCCAATTAAAAACCCCACCTACAGGCATATGTACCAACATATAAAGTCTGGTACATTCTTTTGTGTGTTTGTGTGTATGGCAAGGAAGCATACACATGAGTACACAGCTGTTATTCCTCCACATTTTTCTTCTTCTTTCTAATAGAGGATCTCTTAGTAGGCTCACTAAGTAGACTAGCTTTTTATGAGTAATATTGGTGAGTCATCATAACCTATTTATTTTTTTACTTTGGCTTGCTACATGTTTAATACACAGACTCATTTAAAACCAAAAGTCTGGCTATTGTAGATCATTCTTAGACCATACAAAACAACTAGATTGTCTGGCTAGTGAACCCCGAGACCCGTTATTCTTGATCCATCTTTGGGATGGAATTATAAGCATACCCCACCATGCCTGGTTTTTCTTTCCTTTTCCTTCTTTCTTTTCTTCTTTTTACATGGGTTCTGGGAATAGAACTCGGATCCTCATACTTGCAAGGCAAATACTTTACCAACTGAGTCATCTTCCCAGCTTTCAGCTACATTCTTAAGAAAAAAAAATGCTTAAGAAGAGTCCTGTCCTTTGGTTTTCCAAAAAGTGCGAGGCAGCCTTTACCTGTCCCTGTGTTTTTGTGCCTTTTGATTTGCTTGCTTCACCTTCTTGTCTGCTCCGTTTCTGCAAAGTAGTAATTATAAAAGTCGCGGCTCCAAGTCAGGCTGTAATTATTAAGCATAATTATGCCCACAAAGCCTTTTGAATATGACATAGAGCAGACCGTGTTCAGCTAATTGTGCTACTTTTCAAAAGAAAAAAAAAAGATTAAGCTGCTTTCTTTTCTCTGTACAGAGTCTTTCCTCATTAGGTGGGAATTTAAAATATATATACTTTGTATTGTGGCATAGTGCTAAGCTAAGCATAAGGTGCAGAGACTCCTCCAGAGCACAGCCTTGTCTGCTGTCATGAACCTCATCAGTGTGGTTAGGATGGGTGCACATACACAAGCATGTCATCGCCCAAGGTCTGTAGTCTACACTGAGTCACTCATGGTTATACATTCTATGACCTTGGGCAGTTATGGTACACTGTGTAACTACTGTTACATATAGAATAGTTTTTTTTACACTAAAAATGGTCTGTGATAGGCCTGTTCATCTTTCTAGTTCCTCTTAATCCGAGGGCACCCCGACCTCTTTATCTTCAAAGTCTTCTGTTTTCCAGAACATCCTATCTTTTGAATGAAGACCTTTCTAATTGACTCCTTTCACATCACTATGTGCATTTAAGCTCCTATATTTTGAGGTTTGTTTGCTGTTTAGGCACATAATCCCGTTGTGTGAATAAGCTTCAGTTTCTTTATTAATTTACCAAGGGTCTCCTTGATTGGAAGTTTTGACAATTCAGAATAAAATTATGATAATTACTCAGGTATATGTTTTTATGGAAGTGTAAGGTTTCCACCCATTGAGGCAAATATCAAGGAACTTGGAAGTCAGATTACATTGTACATTTAGTTGAAAGAAACTATCAAAGTGCCTTCTAAAGACTACAAAGAATTAGTGAGAATTGCTGGAGCCCTCTCCAGTGTTTGTCCTTGTCCTTATTCTGGGTTGAGGCCATATGTGTGTAGTTTTGCTAATCAATTCAATTTTCCTCAATGATATGTGACAATGAGCATTTTTCTAGATGCTAGTTACTATCTTTGGCTAATTCTCAGTTCAGGTGATATTATGCTAATACTTTTTAAAGATATAGTTTTAGTTATGTTTATATGTGTGTGTCTGTACATATGTGCATGTGTCAATGCTGGTGCCCACAGAGACCAGGAGGGCCTCAGATCCCCTGTAACTGGAGTTCTAGGTGATTGTGAGCTATCTGACATGCATGCTGGGGATCAAGCTCAGGTCCTCTGCAAGAGCACTGCATTCTTTTAACCCCTAAAGTATCTCTCCAGCCTTGTTTTTTTTTTTTTTAATTCTAGCTTGTTTTCTTAGGATGATGACTTAAGTGTTCTTTGTATATCTGGTACCAGTCCTTTATTGTGTGTATTTTATTGACATTTCCTCTAAGATTGTGCCTTATCTTCTCATTCTTGTTTCAGACCAATCTTTGGAATCAAAAACATTGTATTAAAAAAATTCCATGGGACAAAAGGATAGCACATGAACATCCAAAGGAGGTTGAATTTTGAAAAGTAATACTTTAATTTATTTGAAGATATCTTAGATGCATACTCTCCACCTACACTCTCCACCTCAACTAACCATGGGCTCTTTGCAAACATGTCTCTCAACTTCATGTCCCCGCTTTTAAAGAACTGTAAAATATTGAGATAACGACTTTTAGACCTTTACATTTTTATTTTATTTTTTAAATAATTTTAAATATTTGAAATAATTACAAATATAGAGTTCCTTTTACCCATTACACAGTTTCCCCGAATGTCAATATTTTACATAATCATGATGCAATGATCAAACTAAGAAATAAACATTGGATTCATTTATCAAATGATAGATATTTTTGTGATTTCACTTCACCTACTTTTTTCGTGTATCTCCTTTCTGTTCCAAACATGATAATGGGATTTCAAGGTGTATTTAGACATTAAGCCACCTCGGTCTCCTTCAACCTGTCGCCCTGACTTCACCTTTTTGTTGCTTTTGAATTTGATGCCTTGGAGAAGTAGTAGTTAGTAATCTTGTGGACTGCCTCAAAGTTTGTGTTTGTTTCTTCACAATATAGACTTTGGGAAGTATGGTATATTATTTCTTTCAGAAAGTTTCTATTTAATATTTTTAGAGTGCATTTGAGCATGGGCAAGTAAAATTGTGAATTCCCTCTCTCATCTATCTCTGCTCCCCACATCTACTTATTATCATCTATCTATCACCAATCCTATCTGTCTATCTGTTTATCTTATCATTTATCATCTATCTATTATCTATCTTTCTATTATCTATCCATCTATCTATTTATCTATATATCTATTTACCTATCATCTTGGTCATGTATTCATACAGGTAATTCTTATTTCAATTCAATACCTACCTGAATTCTTTATGAACTTCCTGCTCTTTATATTTTCACATTCATTATCAGTGAGAAAATTGATTCTATTCACTTCTGCTGTATGATTTGCTTACTATACAACACCCCCACACCAATCTGCTAACCACACTGCTGTTTCCTTGATCACCATTTCTGTACCTTTCCCCTATCCTTGCAGGTGGGTTTTTCTGTCTCACCTGCCAGTTCCCCAAATAACCAGAGACTTAATATTAATTATAAATGCTCAAACAATAGCTCATGCTTATTACAACTAGCTCTTATAACGTAAACTACCCATTTCTATTAATCTGTGTACTGCCTCGAGGCTCGTTTCCCTCATCTATGTACTCCCCATGCTGCTTCTTCCTCCTCTAGCTGGCAACTCCCAAGACTCTGACCTCTTTCTTTCTAGCATTTTCTTTGCCTCAAAAGTCCTGCCTAACCATCGCCCAGTCATCTCTTTATTAATCAATCATAGAAATACACATTTATAGTGAACACATTTATAGAAAACAGGATTATTCTAAAGATCATCCTCTCTTCCTTCCCTTGACTGGCCTTGTTGCTGCTAGTCTATGAGATAGAGAAGAGAAAGAAGAAGAGAAGCAAATTGGTATTTGCTTTTTGTGTTTGGAAGCAAAGTTGAGTTTTATTAAGAAGTGAGTTTGATACATATTTAAGCATGGCTATTAATAGAGGAAAAAAACCACACACATACAAGGAGACAGAAGTTTTACACTTTCAAGGAAACAGTGAGTGTGGACTTTTCATAGGACAGTCACTCTAAGTTGTTATTTGCCATAAGCCAGGTTAGTGTTTTGACAGGCAGGAATCAAAACTGGTGTGCTCGTGTGTGTGTGTGTGTGTGTGTGTGTGTGTGTGTGTGTGTGTGAGAGAGAGAGAGAGAGAGGGAGAGAGAGAGAGAGAGAGAGAGAGAGAGAGAGAGAGAGAGAGAGAGTTGGAATTCCATCATGGAACTTAAGACCACTAACAATATATCTTTTTCCTTCAGCCTTCTGTGGCTTATTATATTAGAATTCTGAGTCTCTGTTGCCCTGTTAACCTGCCTTTAACTTCTGTCCACTTGCCAACCAGGTGAAGTGATTCTTTAGCAAGACTGGGAACAATTACCTCAGTCCCAAACATCATTGTTATGTGAGGATCAGCGAATCACTCAGCCTGGGCAGAGGAAAGCTCCTTCCTTATCCTGAGCTGACTCTTCACTGGCCCAGACCTGCCTCCCGCATGCTGCTTTTGTCTAAGAGGCAATAGCTACCCTGTTAGGAGGAGATATGTTTGCCTGATGTGAAAGCAGTCATGTCTGGGCTAGTCAGGGCCAGGGCTAACTATTCTTGTCCATGAAACCTATCTCAGCCATGGCTTTGAGGCCTATAATAGTGTATGCCATAGATATGCATTAAAGTTCAAAAATAAATATAGAAGACCCTTTAGCTACTGAAGCTGTGCTCAAAACCACTGTCTGCTGGAGTCAGCAAATGAGCAGGATTGTCTGAGTCGTTTTCATCTTAGATAATGAAATGTCCCTCTGCTGACTGTCCTGTGCTGAGCTTTGTTTCAGAGTCATAAAAACACACTTCTTCATACATTGCTTAATTGGTCAACATATAACTGCAATGTTGGTTTTATCAGCGAATAACTGTTTTGAAGAGCTGGCAAAATACTAGGGTGAAAGACAATTGTTTAATATCTGCAAGAAACACGTCATCACCAGTAGAGCAGCTTGAAGGATGAGAGTAGACATTCAAAAACTGCATTCCCAATTCTAAAACCTGATGAAATGTAGATTAACGTAAAACTAGAGATCAAGCCTATTTGTTCTTAAAAATAAGAGGCTAATCAGTCTAGCCCTTCTGTGTGGTATTAGGTAGGTTAAGGCAAAGTCATTCTGCTGTGTTTTGTGTTTTCCTATATATCATTGTAGACAGATAATGAATTTAAAAAGCCCAAGTTTGTCAAACCTAATGATAAAAGCAGGTAGCAAATTAGCTTTAAAAAGTTGCAGTGTAGCTGTTGCTAAGACAGAAAGGCAACCCACTGACTGGGAGAAGATCTTCACCAACTCCGCAACTGACAAAGGTCTGATCTCCAAAATATATAAAGAACTCAAGAAACTAGACCGTAAAAGGCTAATCAACCCAATTATAAAATGGGGCACTGAGCTGAACAGAGATCTCTCAACAGAAGAAGTTCATATGGCCAAAAGACACCTAAGGTCATGCTCAACTTCCTTAGAGATCAGGGAAATGCAAATCAAGACAACGTTAAGATACCATCTTACACCTGTCAGAATGGCGAAAATAAAAAACACCAATGATAGCCTTTGCTGGAGAGGTTGTGGAGAAAGGGGTACACTCATCCATTGCTGGTGGGAATGCAAATTTGTGCAACCACTCTGGAAAGCAGTGTGGAGGTTTCTCAGGAAATTCGGGATCAACCTACCCATGGACCCAGCAATACCACTCTTGGGAATATACCCAAGAGAGGCCTTATCATACAACAAAAGTATATGCTCTACTATGTTCATAGCAGCATTGTTTGTAATAGCAAGAACCTGGAAACAACCTAGATGCCCTTCAATGGAAGAATGGATGAAAAAAGTATGGAATATATACATATTAGAGTACTACTCAGCAGTAAAAAACAAGGACTTCTTGAAGTTTGCAGGCAAATGGATGGAAATAGAAAACACTACCCTGAGTGAGGTAAGCCAGACCCAAAAAGAGGAACGTGGGATGTACTCACTCATATTTGATTTCTAGCCATAAATAAAGGACATTGAGCCTATAATTCGGGTTCTTAGAGAAGCTAAATAAGAAGGAGAACCCAAGGAAAAACATATAGGCATCCTCCTGAATATTAACTTTCTTCATGCGATGAAAGGAGACAGAGACAGAGACCCACATTGGAGCACCGGACTGAAATCTCAAGGTCCAAATCAGGAGCAGAAGGAGAGAGAGCACGAGCAAGGAGCTCAGGACCGCGAGGGGTGCACCCACACACTGAGACAATGGGGATGTTCTATCGGGAACTCACCAAGGCCAGCTGGCCTGGGTCTGAAAAAGCCTGGGTTAAAACCGGTCTTGCTGAACATAGCGGACAAGGAGGACTACTGAGACCTCAAGAACAATGGCAATGGGTTTTTGATCCTACTGCACCTATTGGTTTTGTGGGAGCCTAGGCAGTTTGGTTGCTCACCTTACTAGACCTG
Source organism: Alexandromys fortis (assembly GCF_014885135.2). Lineage (NCBI taxonomy): Eukaryota > Metazoa > Chordata > Mammalia > Rodentia > Cricetidae > Alexandromys > Alexandromys fortis. The sequence goes on along the minus strand of NW_026067929.1, from coordinate 9,133,507 downwards.
GATGGGGGTGGGTGGTCCTCGGACTCCCCACAGGGCAGGGAACCCTGATTGCTCTTTGGGCTGACGAGGGAGGGGAACTTGACTGGGGGAGGGGGAGGGAAAGGGGAGGCGGCGGTGGGGAAAAGACAGAGGTCTTTAATAAATAAAGAAAGAAAAAAAAGAGAAAAAAAACAAAAGAAAAGTTGCAGTGTAGGACTAGAGAGATGACTCAGCTGTTAGAGGTTAGACTCACAATCAAGAAAAATTTGTGTCTTGTTGGTAGGCAGGTCAAGGGTTGATAGTTCAGAGAGATTTGTGGTAAAGAACTAAGTAATAGCGTGGAACCATTAAAGTAACAAAAATAACTTTCTAAAGGGTTAAGAAAATGTTGTGGTTTTTGTTGGATGGTTGATTCATCCCAAACCAGTTCATAGTCAAAGGTAAACAGCACCTTCTGTGTGCAGGAGCTATAAGGAAGGGGGTGGAGAAACACTGCAAATTCCCATCCTCTGGAAGGAGAGAGTGTTATTTGTAGGATCTCTGCAGTCCATGGGGTTGTCTCATCATCATGTTTCTAGAATTGTGTCTAAAATTCTCTCATCAGAAAAACATTTATCATTTTGCATCATAACTTGAGTTTCCAATGTCTTACTGGGCACCTGTAATCTCACCATTGTTATAGGAAATGAGAGGCAGAGACAAGATGTTGCCTGGAAGCTCAAGGGCCACTAACCTAGTGATCACAACAGCAAAAGCATGAGAGTACCTGCTGCAAAAACAAGGAGTTAAAGGTGGCAATTGACTCCCAAGATTTGTCCTCTGAACTCTATACTCTTGCTTCCTCCCCACATATAACATACACACATAAACACACACCAACACACACGTATACACACAGTACAGCTAGTAGGGCTTCTTAATTTTCACAATGGTAATCTACATTAAACCATATTCCTTGTTCTTTGAAACATTTTTATTTTCAGAGAGCATCTTGTTAAGTTGAATGAGCAAACCTTGAACTCCCACTGGAGGCCCTATATGCTTTGAATTTGGGATCTTCCTGCTTCTGTCTCCCAAGAACTTGGTATTATTACAGGCCTGTGTCACTGAGTACATATGCATTTTAACTCTATGTCTGGTGAGGAATATTAAGAGTTGTACAGAATTATTAGAGAAAGAGGGATCATGGTTTGAATGTGGAATGTCCCTGAGAGATTCTTGTATTCAAACTTTGACTCTCAACTGGGGTGAACATTGAGATGGGATTTCATTGTAAATGAAGTGGCTAAGACTTGAGGTTTCTTAGCCTGTCCCTAATTCCTGTCCTTTTTCTACTTTCTGATGGCAGGAGTGATGTGACCATTTACCTCAGGCTTCTGCCACCATGATGGGGTGTGTGGAACTTCGTTGGTATCATGGGACTGTATTCTTAGAATCTGTGAGCTAGAAGAAACCCTTCCTCCCTTAAGTTGTTTCTTATTAGGTATTTGGACAAAGATTTCAGAAAAGTAATTAATGGAGAGTGTCTGATCTGTGCAGAGAATCTGGTATGGAGTCAGGGAGACTTTTGCAATGTCAGCTTGTTCAAATACTTATTTGTGTCCTGTGAGATATGGATGCTCATTTTCTCTGGGGACTGAGAAGGCACTCCTGAAGGTGTAAGTCACAAAATAATCCCACACCAGTTTGGAATTTTGATTAATAAAAGGGTTATTTATTTAAAGGGAAAACTTACAGATCACTGTCCTAGACAACAGTCCTCTGCATGACCAGGAAAGGAGTCTAGTAGCCGGAAGTGGAGCCGGAAGCAAGAGAGCAAATGCAGGGCTACCGCTGCTTTTTTAAAAAAAGAGACCATGCCCAAGTAGGCTGGTATCTTAAAGGCTATTGGCTGAAGGAGCGTAAGGAGCTCCTGCAGTACACTTCTTAACCAAGAACCTAATTCAGAACCTACATCTTAGAACTTACATCAGAATAATATCAGGTTTTATATCTTGCTTTAGAGAGTCATAGAACTTCAAAGTAACATTCCTACTTCTGCCATTTTTTTTTAAATATACGAAATGTCATTTCTGGAGTATCAATGTCCTGAATCTCATTATCTTTATTAGCTAATAGGAAATTTGTTTAATATAGAACTGGCTTAATGTAAACTCATAAGAGTTGTACTTAGAGACTAGAAAAGCAATAGTACTATTTAATTAAGTATGTCATCTTTTCAAGTCAATCAATCAAGAAATTACAAGAGGGCCAAGGAAGATGTTGAGCTGTAGATGGAGGGTGGGCATGTCTATAGGTTAGCCAAGGAAGTTCTCATTCTCACTGCTAAGGCCTAAATATGTGGGCTACATGGCCAGGGAGCCTCCGGATGATCCTTTGATGCTCCTGCGGTGGACCGGTAGGAGTGGGTGATGGAAGGCAAATAGTGGGAAAGCCAATTTGTACATTTAATCAGCAGTGACAAGTTCCATTGAGGAAAACTGTGGGAGTGCCTCAAGAGCAGGCGAGGGCCCTGCGAAAGAAAAACACTCTCCTAAGAAGGTGGTGGTGGGGGGTGGGGAGGGGGAGACAACGAAGATGAAGTTGTATGTAGAAGAAAGAAGGGGCTATCCTGAGGCTTGTCCTTCATGATAATTAAGGGGGAGAGGTGAGACATTAGAGGCTGGTTCCAGGAAATTAGAGTCCAGTCGTTTAACGGGACAGTCAAAAGGTAAATGTTTTCTCTCCATTCTGTAGACATGGAAGCAAAATATTGTCAACTCCCTGGTGACTAAGCCTATTTAAAAAGCCATGGCTGTGTGAGTAAGGGGCCCACAGAGTGAAGTGAAAGAACACCAGTTTTCAGGAAACCCTGAATCCCACAGAGGTTTGAGTTATCTCTTATGTGGTCTTACATCTGTGGATGTCAGTCTTTACTCTCTCTTGGATTCCTAGGAGAGACTGGTATTTTACTTGTTTATTTTTATGTGGCATCAGAGTTGAACCCTGAGCTTTGTTTATACCAGGCAAGTGCTCTACCACTGAGCTACTTCTCGGTCAATCCCGGGCTTGTGATTTCCTGCTACCCTGCTGGAAGACTTAATCAAATCTATAGAGACACAATTCTTCTACTTTTCTCTCAGATAGTAGCCATCTAGAGGAAGCCAAGTGTACCAAAGGGACACAATTGGTATTAAAGTCTTTTGTGTGTCTCAGTACCTTTGTGAAGGGTAACATGGGGGAGATGATTCTTTTCCATAGAGAGCAAGTGTGGTCATCAACGACTATAAAGTCAGCTCTCAGCATAGCTTGGTAAGTCTGCATAGACCAGCTGATGGACAAATGACTCCTTGTCTTGGAGAATGCTGCAGACAGGACTGTGTTTTGTACCTGTGTATGCTGTAAATTTGCTTTTGATGGATGCAGTGACCACAAGGAATTTAAAGGTAGGCTACAGCAAATGTCATCTTCATGTGTAGATGCCACTGTTAGAAGCAGAAGTTCAGAAAAGATTCTCTCTCCCCATGTTGTTTCATGCCTCTAGGACAGGAAAGGCTTTCCCCCTTTGGATTCAGCCTCTGCAGTAAGAGCAAAAAGACTATGAATCTGCATTTCATGATGTGGAGAGCGGCTGGTTTGAATTTTAGGTCAGAGGGTGAGTTTCACTTATTGTTGCAATTTAGAATGGACAGATATTTTTGTGATATTTTACTTTGTGAGAAGTTGAAAGTTCTTGTTGGCCATTCAATTTAGAATTTTAGATCATGTATGGGGATGAAGATGTGGTTCAACAGTTAAGAAAGGTTGCTGTCCTTCCTCCCAGAGGACCCAAGTTTGGATGTGAGCACCCACATTAGGTGGCTCACAGCTGTCTGTAACTCCAGCTTTAGAGGATCAGGCACCCTCTTCTGTTCTCCATGCCAACCCATTCACATGTGGCACACACTATATACACTTAAATGTAAATAAAATTCCTTCTGAAAGCCAGGTGTTTATTGTCTTAGAGCTTTGAACTCAAATTTTTTGATTTATTGTATTGAATGAATGAAGTATTCTAGGCCACATGTGAGAAGCACAAAGATGTTTTTGTGGCTCCTAAAAAAAATCACCTATTGTCATTGTTATTTACAGATGATATATTGACTTTGAAAGTCACGTGGGGATAGTAACATGGTTTTGTTTATAACAGTGCTTCTCACATAAGCCTGAAGATATGAGTGCAAACTGGAACTCACTGTAGGGCAAGAATTGACTCCCTGAAGTTGTTCCCAGACTTGCACATGTGAGCCATGACATGGACACACCGTACCCCTACACTCACACACAAAAACACACATGCATGTGCACATAAACCCACACACAAATAAGAATAACAATAAAAATAATTTATAGAAAAATGTAGTTTGAATAAGTCATTTGGGGAGCTGGGTGGGATGCCGTAGGCCCATAATCCCTACAATTTGCAGGGCTGAGACAAGAAAATAAAGAGATGAGAAGAAGACACGCCCAAGTCAATAGTGGATAAGAAAACACAGTTTTTCTATTTTGAGAGCTGTATAACCTTAGGGTCAACTTGGCTGCTTAGAGAATTTTTCATTCTGGAATTTGTGCGTGTTTTAAAGATATATAGAGACCTAAGTGAGTGTGGAAAGCAAAACGACCCTCTTAAAATAGAAAAAAAAAAAGGAGTCAGTTCCTTTCATCTGAGGCAGCAGCTAGAAACCTTTTGCACCACTATTGCCTTTTAATTTCTCCTGCTTAGCATCTCAGGCAATACGACTCAGTGCAGAGGGCAAAGATGGACCAACTGGAATACCTACCCCTTCAAATGAGCACAGCACAATCTCTGCAGAGACTTCTTAGTGCTGTTCACTCCTTGTCACTATCTAAGGACTTACAACTGGAAATTACTGCCATTCAAACCCCTGTGCAGGCAGCTGGGGCGGGGGCGGGGGTTGTCCTGACGTCATCAGGTCTTTCTTGTTGCCCTCCATTCTGTCTGGAACTGGCCGCCTCTGCTCCCCGGATCAATGGAGCCACAGTCAGGCTGTACTCACTCAGTTGCCATTTGGCCTCTGACGATTTGCAGACAGGAAGAATTCGTCACCTGCTTAGTCTCCGGTAACTTAGCTGCCATGTCATGCTCTGCTTCCCTCTAGACGCTTATGCTTCGTAGAACCCAGAGAGCACTGCAGAAGGGGTAAAACTTTGGAAATGCCCTTCCAAGGCTGCATTATCTGATTTCTGAGGACCTCGCTTTGTTACTTCCTTTTTTTTTCTTCTCTGAAAACTTTCTCAGTTACTGCTGAACTGAATGAGTCTGTGCACCCCACCTCCCGGATATAACGTAGCCATTATGAAAGTCATGCTCTCCGAGGAGCATCAGTGATGACTACGAAATAGAGACAGTTTACTTTCTCTATAGAAGGAGAGGTGGGGAGGTCATCAGCCCTCCCTCCTGACCTTCTCTCCCACCTGTGTGTAAGTCTACCCACCTGCATGTGATCCCAGGAAGTGCTGGCTGGACCGTATAGGTGGTTGAAGGCCAAATGAAACAACACTTCATCCCAGCTTTGGGAGGTCATCACCAGTGCTGGAGTGAGACTTTTCTATGACACAGCATTTTGGGGACCGTGGATGATCCCGTTACGTAGGTCCAGTAAACTCAGTGATTCACCAAGGTTGTTAGCATTGTCCCTTTGATCTGTCTGTCCTTGATGCCCTATCAGAGGTAACTAATTTTTGTTAAGCATTCCCATAAAAAGTTAACATAACTGAATGTATGAAACCAACATACAGAATTTTATGGTATAAAATATTGTTGCAGTCCTTCTTATAATTTTAGAACATTTTATTCTTAGGAAGTCTGTGCCAATTTACATTTTATAAATTTGATAATTGGGTGAAATTATGATGTAAAGTCTGAGGAATAGATTTGAGGTGTTTCTTATACCGCAAGTTGTATTCTAACATCATTGTCAGGTGACTAGATTAATATATAGTGTTATTTGGGGACTGCTTGATTTATTTTGACAAGATGTCTGACATAAACAACCTAAGAGGTAAAGGGGCGATCTCAGTGCACACTTGCAGAGGTTTCAGACCTCAGTCATTGGCGGCAGAGGTGCCAGTTTGAGGTGAGGCAGGACACTGTGGAGCAGGAACATGTGACAAAGGTCTTTTAATTCATTTTGGACAGGAAGCAGAGAGCAAAGGGGACCAGGAAGCAGATCTAACCATCAAGAACCCCTTTCTGCAACTAGGACCCACTTTCATGAGTATCCAGACCTTCCCTCAGTGTGCTATCAGCTGAAGTCTAAGCCCTCGATAAAAAAGCCAGGGGCACATTTCACAGACCAAAGCCACCGACAGAAGTGAAAAGGTGATGCAGAAACCATGTGTCTGTTGACTTGATCTCTGTGAAAATCTGCTAAGATGTAGCAGCATATTCAACAATGAGACTTTCAAGGAAGATCCAAAAGTCGTTCACAAATATTAAAACTCTATGTAAAGCATACGCTTAAAATATCTTGAGATATAGGATTCTATTAAGTACAGCTATCTCAGTTTTATAGCAGTAACAACTTTGTCTTAGGGTTTCCATCGATGTGGTAAAGCACTATGACCATATGTATGCTGTGGGGGAAAGGGTTTATTTCAGCTTAGCGTTCCACATCACAGCCCATCACCAAAGGAAGTCAGGACAGGAACTGAAGGAGGGCAGGATTGAAAGCAGAAGCCATGGAGGAATTCTTACTGCCTTGTCCCTCCTGACTTGATCAGCTTGCCTTCTTGGAGGTACCACCAGTGGATCACAAGTCCCCCAGTGAGCTGGACCCTCCCACATCCATCACCAATCAAGAAAATGCACCGCAGGCTGGCTCACAAGGCAGTTTGGTGGGTGCATTTTTCTCACTGCTTTTCCTCCTTCCAGAAGGACTCTAGTTTGTGTCAAATCAACAGAAAAGTATCAGAACAAATGTGTTCACATTAAGTATTTTATATTTCTTGTTGTTTGTGTTTGAGCTTTGTTTTGTGTCAGAGGCAATGTTGGCTTGACCTGTGAAATAACCTCTTAGTGGTTTAATTTATGCCTAAAAAATAAAAATATCCAAGTGTACCTCTATCTGTGTTTCTCTCTCTCATTGTTTATGTTGAGTTTAATTGTGTCTGTCTGTATATGTGTGGTGTGTATGTATGTGCATGTATGTGTGAGAATGTCCACAACTGTACCTATGTGGGGGTCAGAGGAGATCTTTGAATGTTGCCCTCTTGTTCCACCTTATTAACTTCAGACACAATATCCTACTAAACTTGAAGCTTGTCATTTTGGCTAGACTGGATTGTCATTTTGGCTACACTGGTTTGTCATTTTGGCTAGACTGGATTGTCATTTTGGCTAGGCTGGCATACTCTTTTGGCTAGGCTGGCTTGCTACAAGTTTCCAGGATCTGCCTGTGTTTGTCCTTCAACACTGAAGTTACAGCAACCTTGCCTAGCATTTATGTGGGTTTTCGGGATGCAAACCCAGATTGTCAAGCTTGCACAACCAGGCTCTGAGCCATTTCCCTGTGTCTCTGGTTTTGTTTTAGGGCAAATTCTTACTTTGGAGTTCAGGCTGGCCTTAAAGTGTCCATCTTTTTTCCTCAGGTTCCTCCTTGGGATCACAGGCTTGCACCATCCTGCTCACCTCTGAAATCTGAAATTTTACTCATGATCTTTGAAATCAAATAGAACACATTCTAAGGTATTCTCAAACTGCAGTTGATCATTGACTTGGACTGTTTAGTAAACCAGGTCAAGAGAGTGGCTGTGTGGACCACCTGACCTCCAGAGGGCTTTTGCAGGATATAATGTACCCTGAAGAGCAGACTGGAGGATCCGATTGGTAATCATCAATTATTTTCATCTTGCAGGACTTTAAAGAGAAAAAGGTGGCTTATATTCCCACTGAGAATAAATGACAATGACTCCTTAACTTTAAAGGGACTCAGAGAACACTGCGGAAGAAAGCAAGAGGATTGAGAAGAGTGAAATGCTGTCATCTGGACACGACATGGCCGTCACACCCATGAACTCATAGAGGCTGTGATTACCCGTGCAAGACCTGCACATGGGGCTGGAATCAACAATCGAACATGCTTGGGGGAGGGGCTCAGAAGGCTGAGAAGCTATTGCAATTGATTGCTGTTGGGAGACAGGGTAATTTTTCTTTAGGGGTGCAGTTGTTGTGGTGGATGACCACTATGCTCTGGTGGATGACCCAATGTCCATGTGCATATGAGAAGCACTACAAGGATTTAGTGGAGGGGGGAGGCAGCAACATGATGTTGATGGGAGAGGTAGGGATGGATAAAATCAAAACACATTGCATACATGTATGATATTCTCAAAAATATATGAAAATATTATGAAAAAAAATAAGTAGAGAGTGAAGCAGACACCTGATGTGCAGGTGCATAGGCATACATGTTAAGCATATAGATAGGGGACCGGAGAGATGGTCAATGGGTAAGAACACTGGATGTTCTTCCAGAGGTCCTGAGATCAATTCCCAGCACCCACATGGTGGCTCACAGCTGTCTGTTATTGTAGTCCCATGTGATCTGATTCTTTCTTATGGTGTGCAGACATATACACAGACAAAATACCTATATACATAAAACATAACCAAATAAATTAAAAAGCAAAATAAAGAAAAACAAGCATGTGCACACACATGAAATATAAACAAAGAAACTCAATAATTTGGCACAATGATTTATTATTACTTTGTACTTTTTAAACATACAAACATGCATAATAAATTTGTTTAATCATAAACTGGTACTTCTTAAAATATACAGTTAGTGTCATTTATTATTGTCAGAAAATCATTCTATTGTTTTCTGCAAAGCCCAGAAGGAAAATAATCCAAGAAAAGGACACTCCATTGTAAAATGACATATTTTATGTCTGATATGGAAGAAGCTACGCTGTAAGCAGTGGTGACAAATGAGTGGCTTTGTCTTTGACACAATTGCAGAAATGATTCCCTTATCCTGAGCAAGCTGAAAGATAACAGCTCTTTATCAGAGAAGCATCTCTCCTGGGAGTCATTTTCCCCTTTCCTAGACTCGAGGGGGTTTAATGGAGATGAAATATAAAATTGCAAATCTGCTTATTCACATATTATTTCATTTTTTTTGACTACATACTTGTTTTATGAATGCTTGGGAATAGCTAATCTCATCTGTAAATAAACTGAAAGCATTTACATATCAATGTATTATGAATATTTTCTGCTATCAAACCTGTTAAAGGTAGCATACAACCACAGAACTAAAGAGCTAAGGGACTCCTATCTTTACTTATTAGTTTGGACCTAAGCATGTTACTTATCCCCATTGTTTCTTCTCAGTGAAGTCTGGAATGACTGAAATCACAAATTATGCTTCAGCAATAAGTGAATAATTTTAATCAAGGTGTGAGTGCTTTTTTTTTCAGGTTACAAAATCTTATGGAAATCCTTGGTAAGCATTGCAGTTTAAAATGAGATGAGCTGGAGAGATGGCTCTGAAGAGCACTGTTTGCTTTTTCAGAGGACCTTGGTTCAGAGTACCTACATGGAGCTCACAATTGTTCCAAACAACAGGTCTAAGGAATCCAGTGACCTCTTCTGGCCTCCATGGGCACTACACGTTCACACACACACACACACACACACACACACAGAAAACAAGTGAGATAAAATTTTGTTCTAGCATTTATTTTGTGTACGTAGACTTCACTTAAAGTTAAAGATGTTGATGCACTCTTCCGAGGATTGCTGAAAATATTTATTAACTCATATAGCAACTCATTTATTAACTTTTACAAAGTACCTGACCAATAGCTAAGCCAATAGATCTGTTAATGTTGTTGAGAATGTCTTCATTGTAATCAAAGACTGTGCTTTACATTTTTCAGCCACGCAGACCCAAATAATCACATGAAACTATATTAATTACAATACTGTTTGGCCAATGACTCAGGCATATTCCTAGATAACTCTTACATCTTAAATAAACCCATTTCTATTATTTTATATTTTGCCATGAGACTCGTGGTTTGTTACCTCATGTCTTGCTTCTTGAGTGGCTACATGGCATCTCCCTGACTCTGCCTTCTTTCCTCTTATATCTCTGCTTGGATTGTCCACCTTGCTATAATCTGCACTGCCATGGGGCAAAGCAGCTTCTTTATTAACCAATAGCAATAAAACATATTCATAGCATACAGAGGGGAATCCCACATCACCTTCCCTTTTCTGTCTAGATAAAAAGGAAGGTTTTAACTTTAACATAGTAAGATTACATATAACAAAATAGGGAGCAAGTAAGAATTACAGTTAATATATTTCTTTGTGAGTCTAAAGTTTTATATTTAACTTATCTTTTATCATAACTAAGGAAAACTATAACTATAATTATTTGTTTTCAACTCCATCAAAGATCCCAGAAGGATATAATATTACCTAAGTAAACAGGGAGTATATTGTAAGCAACTTCTAAAACTTGGGTTGACAGAGACAACTCGATGCCTGAAGAGTCACCAAAAATTCTTCTCGAATGTTGGGGCAACCATCTTCAGCCTATAGGCCCATAGTATTTAGTACACTTTTTCATGAAGCAGGGAATCTGAAAGACTATTTCGCCTCTACTGGCACTTTCTTCTGTGTCATGTAGAACATCTAGCAGACTCGTTCATGAAGCAGGAACCCTGAAGGACTGTCTCACCTTCTTTTGGCAAGTTCAGCAATCATTTTTCTGTGGGTCCTGCATGTTCAGGTTATACAGCATATCATTAAGAAGTCCAGGCAAGAGCAGTTTCTTGTCCAAATGGCTAGTCTTGTCACATTGAAGGCAAAGTCCATAACAAGTTTCTGCAATGTCCATCATCCTCTCAGAAGTAATTGGTGCTGCAGAAGCAGACATATCTCACTGTCAAGAAAAGTCTAAGTTCTTAAAAAAATCTTAAATGCCATATTCTGTAGGTCTTTGAAGTATTGAAAATTATCTATCTAACTGAAATATAGCTCTGCACATCTAGAAAACATAATCAAAAGTTGGATTATTATAGATGACTATTCTGTATTTCTTAACTGTACATTGTATTTTTAAATGAGCTGCACAAACACAATACCTTAAACAAGAGCAGAAATACATATACACAGTGTAACAAAATTGACCTTAAATTTGTATCAATAGGGTTCTCTCTTTGCCCCATCTACTTGGAGAATGAAGACCATTCTCAGCAATCAGACTGTCGGCATTTCAGAAAATGTGGGCATCACTCTGAAGGGGCACACAGTCATTGTGAAGGGCCCCAGAGGAACCCTCCAGAGGGACTTCAATCACATCAGTGTAGAGCTGAGTCTCCTTGGAAAGAAGAAGAGGTTCCAGGTTGACAAATGGTCGGGTAATAGAAAGGAACTGGCTGTTGTCAGAAACATCTGCAGTCACGTTCAGAACATGATCAAGGGTATTACACTGGGCTTCTGTCACAAGATGAGGTCTGTGTATGCTCACTTCCCCATCAACATCATTATTCAGGAGAATAGGTCTTTGGTTGAAATCCAAAATTTTTGGGGTGAAAACTACATCCACAGGGTTCAGATGAGGACAGACATTGCTTGTTCTGTCTCTTGAGCCCAGAAAGATGAGTTAATCCTTAAAGGAAATGATATTGAACTTGTTTCAAACTCAGTGGCTCTGATACAGCAAACCACAATAGTTAAAAACAAGGTTATCAGAAAGTTTTTAGATGGTATCTATGTGTCTGAAAAGGGAGCAGTGCAACAGGCTGATGAGTAAGACCTAAGCTACCAGCTCCAGAAACAAGATCCCGAATTTTAAGAATGATTTGGCATGTCTTTTGGGAAAATAAAAGACTTGTATTGAAAAAAAAAACTGTATCAATAGAGCAAGATCCATACCAATGCAAAGTATTTACCTCTATATCATATCTTCATTATTTATTTATTTTTTAAAGAAATTGACTGTGACCATTAACCATTTATAACCAACTCTTTTAAAATGAAAACAAACATTTATAAACAATCATTTTGGGAATTTGGATGTAGTTTTCTCCAAACTGTTTCCTGCTGTTTTTGGGCAAACTATTTTCAGAGTTCATGGAGACTTTTCAGGGGATCTTGTTTCATCAAACCATTTTAGTCTGGAAGAAATCAACAGGTTCTCATCCTCTGTGGAAACAAAAACAAAATCTCTTTTCCAAAGTAATATATCCTTAGATTCAAATTTTGAAGTCAAGATGGCTTTAAAATATATATGTAGATTTAGCTTAGCAGCCCCCAGCAAATGTCTCTTTCTAGTCAAGAAATTCAAAGAAAACACAATAATGTACATAATCCAGACTCTCTGTGTATTTTCCTTTAAAAAAAAACATGGCTTAATTGTTTAATATTATTTTTGTTCTCTCTTTAAAGACTTTATTTTTAAAAACTATTTATTTCTTTTTATAACTGTCTATGCTCTTTTTCCTCTCTCTCCTAAGCTTTCATACATTTTTTTTTTGTTTTTTTGAGACAGGGTTTCTCTGTGGCTTTGGAGCCTGTCCTGGAACTAGCTCTGTAGACCAGGCTGGTCTCGAACTCACAGAGATCCGCCTGCCTCTGCCTCCCGAGTGCTGGGATTAAAGGTGTGCGCCACCACCGCCCTGCCTCATACATTTTTTAAAACATGCTGTGCCTTGTTTAGAGGTCTTTTATGTCCGAATCTGTCCTGTTGTGTATCTGAAATGCTTTTTGATAAAGAGCATTTAAAAATGGTAAGCAGTGTGGTTGCTGCAGTTCTGGATGATGACTCTGCCTCTCCCAGTCTTTCAATATGGCAGAGGTACGTTCACGACCAGCGCTGGGACTGCTGGATGGGAGGTGTGCTCACCTCCTCAGTTCTGGAAAGCAGCATGCAGCACATAAACTTTTTTCTTTTCCCCCTCTGGATAAAAGCTAAACCTGCTGTGCAGCCTGGGAATGTCTCTGTGTTTGCAGCAGGAATCTGCCATGCTCTTCTGCCTGTGTATACCTAGCAGACCTGATCCATATGGTGGCCCAGGCAGGGGTGCTGAGCAGAGGACACATTCTCAGTTACTTTCCTCCTGACCCTGAGTGGGTGAACAAGCACCCAAATCCGAAGTGGGTGGCAGGTCATGCAGGTTAGCCCCAAACATTTGGGTGTTATTTGTAATTGGAGACTGTGCTTTTTTGTTTCCTGGCCACCCAGACTCAAATAATCACACAAAACTATATTAATTACAACACTGTTTGGCCAATGACTCAGGCATATTCTTAGATGGCTCTTACATCTTAAATAAACTCATTTCTATTATTTTATATTTTACCACAAGACTTGTGGCTTGCTACCTCACATCTTGCTTCTTGGGTGGTTACATGGTGTCTCCCTTACTCTGTTTTCTTTCCTCATCTTTCTCTGCTTTGATTTATTGCCTTGCTATATTCTGCCCTGTCATAGGCCAAAGCAACTTCTTTATTAACCAATGGTAATAAAACATGTTCACAGCATACAGAGGGGAATCCACATTATCCCTGATATAGCCCTCCCTCAACTTATCTCTTCCTGAGTAGAAATATGAGAAAAAGAGGGCATGGTTCCTCCAAATCTGTTTAAGAATCACTTTGGTGATGACAGTGAACATCAGCACCAGGAACCGGTCACCAAGGCACACACACACTCCAGGTGTCATCAGTGCTTTTAGCATCCAGGCTTCCATGCTTCTCCTGCAATAGATTATTCAGCTCTGACTGCCATGCCAAATGCCCACAGAATAGATGTCTCAAAGAATTTATTTTCTCATGTTTCTGGAGGTTTAAGAATCTGAGATCAGAGCATCCTTTTGTTGGTTTCTCCCAAGGGCTCAATCTGTGGCTGAGAAATGGCCGTCCCCTGGTACATGCGTCTTCATATTGTCTTCCTCAGGTCCTGTGTACCTTTATCCATCTTACAAGAATAGGTCGGACTGAATTAAGACTCACTTTAAGACCACATTTCAAATTCATTGTCTCTTTAGAGCCTCTAGATCCTGTTACAATAAACAGATTTGGACAAAGCTGGCTTTTCTTAGGATCCACAGATTGCTCATTCCCTCGCCTCAAGATTTAGAAAAGGTACTTTGCTGGGTGTGGCAGAACACACAGGCAAAACACCCACCTGTGCAAAAATAATAGCGTGATGAAGAAATGAGTTATTGAGTATGTGACCTACTCCAGAGAAGAGACTGATAAGGGCAAGACCCTGATAAGAAGAAGAAGGCCGTTTATTCCCAGTGTACGGGAGGGGACTTCCTTTGAAGTGCTTAAGCCAGAGGAGTCTTCCTTTTGGTGTTTGGTCAGTTTGACTAGGCCTATTCAGATTAGCAGCTATGATTCTTTCTCTTAAGTTAAAAACTTACTTATTTTTCTTTTAGTGTATGTGTGTGTGTTTTACATGACTGTAATCTCATGTGTGATTGATGCCCGCGGAGTCCAGAGGAGGGTGCTGGAGTCCATGGAACTGGAACTAAGGGATGGTTGTAAGTCACAATATTGGTGATGGGACTTGAACCCAGGGCCTCTGGAAAGAGCATCCAGTGCTATAACTGCTGAGCTATCTCTCCACCCATTTGTTTGTTTATTAAAACTGATTTATTTGGGGAAATTTTCTCAAAGTTTTAACTTGATTATATATCCCGTAGCATATCTGATTTTAGTTTGGTATGTTGGACCAGGAGCTAAGTACAATATAATGGCAGTTTATACTTTTGATATTGCAGATGCAGTCACATTTTGACACTGGTTTAGGACTTCAGTCTGTGAAATAGGGAAGGAGTTTATTGTAACTCACGTAGCAATGACTTTCCTTGTTGCTTTGACAAAACATACGACACAACGACACATATGACACAAACAACTTAGGGAAAAGTTTATTTTGGCTCATAGTTTTTGGGGGAATTTCAGTCTGCTATGTGGGGAATGTATTACAGATTTCATGATGGCTGGCATTGGTGGACAAGACTCATCACAGCTCTGTAGAAAGGAAGCAGAGCACCCAGGTAGGAACCAGAAGCAAGTACAACCTTCATGACATCCTCTGTGACCCATCCCTACCGGTCAGGCCTCGTGGCCCATCATTTCTACAGTCAGCCAGAACAGCAGTGCCAGCTGAGCATAGCCTGTGGGGACATCGCGCATTCAAAGCACACATTCCCTTATCTGTAAAAGGTTATCTGGAAAGAGGTCAGTCCAGGGCATGGTGTTCACTTCTGTTAGTCAGGTAGGAAGTGTTTAATCATTAATGCCAACATTTGCCTATGTCAACATTGCGTTCACATCCAGATAAACACCACGATTTTGTTTCTATATCAATACATCACAGCTACACAATGTACTCACTTGATGTTGGTGTTCTGAACAACTGTTTATGTATTGCCGGCAAGAGAACATTAAGTCCTACCAGCGAGTTCCAGCCCAGGCCTTACCTAGATAACAAGGGGCTGCTTTACTCTGCCTCGCAGCATCATTAAAGTGGACGGAAAGAGCTGAGCTCTACTTTATCAGTGTAAAAGTGTGTACTTTTGGCCTATCATATGTGGAAAGCTTTCCTAAATAAGCTGCCTTCTAATAATGACAAATGTATTACCTACCTCCCATGGAGGATAAATGGATAAGCTAGAAAGTGAAACAGAAATTGGTGCTAAATGGCATCACAAGATTCGTGGGTTGACCCATTATTAAAGCTTGATTACCTGTGGTTACTCAACATGAGGGGATGTTTCAGCATGTGTCACTCACGGGAAGCACAAACACATGATGCCATGAGAAAGGTCATGGGGTGGGTTTCTAGGGCAAAGGGGAACTCGACCTTTGATGGAAGAGCTGAGTCTGAACTTTGACCTTTTTTTTTTTTTTTTTACAACAGCAGTGAGACAGCTTCTCTGAGTGTCTCTCTTGTCATCTGTGAAGTCGTAGGGTTACTAAGCATGCAGGGATCTTAGATTTAGGACCTGGGTAGTGGTGGTGCACGTCTTTAGTCTCAACACTTTTAGGGTGGAGGCAGGCAGATTTCTTTGAGTTTGGAGCCAGCCTCGTTTACATAGTGAGTTCCAGGCCAGCCAACGCTATATAAGGAGACCACATCTCAAAAAGAATTGGGTTTAGGATTTCTATCTGGCAGATAATAGAAAGTAATCTCAGTCAGAAGGAGGAAGAGGAGTTCTATTGACATGTTGCTTTTCCTGTCTGTGGTGAATCTACGGTCTTCCAGGCCATCTTTAAACTACTGAATGAGACCCTTTCACCGTCTCTTCCACTTCCACCTGATGCGGTTTGCGATCATCTCTCACTGTGAACTGCTACAGATTCCTTCCTGCAGAAATCAGCTCATTGTCAGAGACTCCATTAAATCAAACAGAAAATGGAAATTTGACTGCTGTCAGCCTTCCTCCTCTCCTCCCACACAGCAGTCTGTTTTCTATTTACAGAGGCACTAAAATTAAGGCACACATCTATGTGTCCCCGCCGAGAGAGCACAACTGAAACTCTTTATGACGGCTTTATAGTCTGGCCCCAGTTGACACTTTCTGCTGCTTGAGTTCATGCCAGCCTCCCTGGCCTCCTTCTGTCCCCACACTTACTGAGCTCATTCCTCGGTCAGAGGTTCTGCTGTTGGACATCTTAGAAGAAATGTCTTCAAGATGAAACCAGATGTCTCAGTGCCTCACTTTATAGGGTATGGTTAGATATCAGTAGCTTTGAATGACCCAGAGGGACAGCTTATCTAATGGACCGTTCTTCTCTAGTTTCTCTCAGTTCCTTCTGTCTGCTGGAACCCTTGTCATAGGTTACAGTTGTTATATACACTATATACCTGTTTATTGTTCATCTGGTTTACAAGAATATAAACTCAATCCAGGCCCGGCACTGCCATTGTTCAGCAAATCAGCTGAATAAATTATCATTGCATCACTGTGCATCCAATGTTAGTATCCTTTCTTTCAAGCTTTTCATTTCTCATTTGGCCTAATTGTGACCTCTCATTGCCTGTGTTCTGTAGCTTGAATATAAAATGTTCTTGATGGCTCACATAGGGAAGACTTGACCCCTAGCTCGTGAAATCCCGAGTGATGATTGGATCACAAGGGTGATCGTCCCATCACTGATGAGCCATAGTGAACGTACTATTAGGAGGTGGGGTCTATATGAAGAAAGTAGGTCACTGAGAAAGGAAGCCTTTGGAGGTGTTTCTTGTCTTGAACCTTTTCCTTTCTTATTCTGTTTGCGCCCCACCATGGTATCTATTTTATAATCAACTAGAAACTAAGCCACGTACCCATTGACTAAAGCCTCTGAAACCATCAGTCAAAGTTAGAATTTTCTCGCTTTCAATTTGTTTTTCTCAGGTGGAAAGCTGATCAATGCAGTGTGGATTTGTCAGCATCTCTGGGTCATTCTAATTTAACAGTAGGATTTCTAGGGAATACACATACATGTGGCAATTCAGAATGTAAAATGTAAAAAGTTCTGTGTGGTTGGAGAGCCAATTTTTTTCAATATTATTCATACATAAGAAAAGCCATAAATCAGGTCTAAAATGATGGCCCAGCTGTCAGGCGCACCTGTTGCTCTTACTCCAATTCTAGCACCAACATGGCAGGGTCATAGTCTTCAACTCCAGTTCCAGGTGATCCGATGCCCCCTGCTGGCCTCCATGGTCACCAGGCACACAAGTGGTCAACATATGTGCTGGCAAAATACCGAAACACATAAATTCGAACTAGATTTTAAAAACTAAGAAAGAAAAATCTTTAAATTGATAAAGGGTAGAGAAAAGACAAAATAGAAGAGAAACAAAGAAAATGAAAGTACGAACACGACTCTAAATGTTAAGAAAGTTTGCCGACTGATACACACCTCATTTCTTCCTGCTGAAGCTGTAGGATTATGTGTGGGAAACATAATGAAACAGCATTTTTAAAAATTAAAAGTTTACTATGGTAAAAAATAAAATCAATCTGAGTAAAACCAATTTCTATAAAAAGGCTGTGGAGAAGAGTTTTTCTTTAAGTTTTTTTCAAACTTAATTTAAAAGTGATGATTCTTCTGCCTAGAGTACAGACTCAAAAAATTCCCCAGTGAGGACCCATTGAAATCTCTCTTTCTATGTTGTTAAATTTGGTCAAAATCGGGTAAGCAGATAGGATATTTAGGGATCCCTTCATATTTCAGAGTCCCTTTGGTTTAGCCAAGAGTTGCTGGTGTAGCATCACAACTTATATTTAAACCCATCAATGTTCATTTCATTTAAACCAGTTTTTTCTTTTCTTTCCTTTTTTTAAAATTAAAAAATTCGAATTTATTCTGTGTATGAATGTTTTGCTTGTGTATATGTCTGTGTACCATGTGCATAGCTGTGGACATCAGAAGGTGGCGTTGGACCCTTGGAACTGAAGTACAGACGGTTGTAAGCCACCATGAGGGTGTTGGGAATTGACCCTGGGTCCTCTGCAAAAGCAATATACACTCTCAACCACTGTGTCATCTCCCTCCAGCCCCTTTATTTTATTTTTTTTTACAGCTAGGAAGAGTTTAATAACTTTTCTTCTCTAAAGTTTCCCGTGATGCTATTAAACTGTCTCCCCAATCGAACCCTCTGAAAGCCGCTGAACAATTTTCAGTCATCGGGAGACTTTTCTCAAGGCAGCTCGTCTTTTCAGTTTAAGACATAACTGTCACTTTTTCCATTGCCAAGAAAAACTCTGTTTACAGTTTTCATATGCTGCATGAAAGCTGTTTTGTTGCTGAGCTATCCCCCCATGTTGAATTTGTTATCCATCTTCTGACTTTCTCTGACCCATTGCTGATTTTCTCATCTAGGTCCTGAACTGTGTTTCTTCCCTCATTTGTTTGCTAGACTCTTCTCTGAAGTCACTGAACACTGGTCCAAGGAGAATTTCTTATTCTTTTGATAGTGTTTCAGGCTTTGTTATTAAGGAGTTCTATGGTGTTGGGCCTTTGTGAACAGGATGCATGTATCTTTCAGTTTTTATTTTTCTCTTTTTCTCACTCTACTTTTTGTTTATTTTGTTTGCCTTGTTGGCAAGCTATGATCTCTGCTACTATTGTGGGAAAGAGGCAGACAACAGTAACAGAAATAGTAGGGTGGTCTGAGGCTGAGGAAGTCATCCGAGAGAAGGGAGAGTGGTAGTGTGGTCTCTGCACAAGGGATCGGACTTCAGTGTTCTCTGCAGGAGTGCATGTTCAGAAAGCGGTCTGCTGTGCATTGAGCACAGCATTTTCTGGTCTCCTGTTACTCGATCTCATAGGCCCAACACTTGTGCAGCTTTAGGAGAAGTATCTACGCTTTCCACTTTCTAGTTTGAGGCACTGCCAGCCAGGTTACTCGATCTCATGTGCAGCTTTAGGAGAAGTATCTACGCTTTCCACTTTCTAGTTTGAGGCACTGCCAGCCAGGTTCAAAAGTAAATTAATTGCTGTTTCATTGCTGCAATAAAACACCATGGCCAGGAGAACTTATATAAGAAGGAGTTTGTTTGGACTTCCAGTTCCCAAGAGGAAAAAGTCCATCACCAGCAAGACAGGAAAGCATGGCAGAAGATAGGCATGGTGGCCGGAGCAGCAAGCTGAGACAGCAAGTCTGGTTTCTGTTTGTTTGAGATTAATTTTATTTTATGTGTGTTCGTGTTTTGCTTGCATATGTCTGTGCATCATGTGTGTACAGTACCTGTGGAGGTCAGAAGAAGGCAGCAGATCCCCCTGGAACTGGAGTTACAGGTGCTTGCTTGTCACCTCAGGAGTTCTGAGGACTGAGGACAGAGCCCAGGTCCTCCGGATCAGCAGTCAGTACTATTAACTGCTGATCCATACCTTCAGCCCAAGAGAGCTCACAACTTAGAGTACAAGCAGGAAGCAGAAAGTGATCTGGGTTTTTGCAGGGTTTCCCGTGATTGTACTCCATATAAAATGTAAAAAAAAATCACCCTTAACCACAATGTTTACCAGTACCTGAGTAATGAGTGCATTCAGTGGGTAAACACCCTCATTATTAAATAACAATCAAACATGGTTTGCATATGAAGCATATTAATTATTTGTTAGATGTTTTCTTTTGGCATTTACTAGGGGAGATGCACAGGTCCCTTTCTCTGGGATAACAGACCAAACAGTGACTTTTATTTGGCCTTGCCAGGGACAAACTGTTGTATTGTACATCATGTGGGGCTGGTTCTGGTTTTGCCTCTTACTAGAATTTCAAAATTTCCAAAGCAGCAAGACTGAACACCAACTAAGCAATGAAGGAGACTTTCATCCATGGTCAATGATGGGAGAAGTGTCAGACAAATAGGCAAATCAACTTCTCAGCTCTTTGAGGTGAGGTCAGGAGAGTTTAGATACAGGTTCAAAGAATCTAGGGAGAGTGCTGGCCTTATCAATGGGAGGAATATTCATGTCTTCGATGGAAACTAGTAGAGATTTCCCAGGAAACCGGTCACCATCTCTCTCAGTCCTTTGATGGTTCTTTCCACTCAGGCATGACAATTGGCAGGTGTTATGGTGCTGGAGGGTGACATCAGCATGCAAACTGGATTATAATGAAGTTAGATGTTGCTCTAACAACCATTTTAACTCCAGCCAGTCAGTCTGCAGAGGAACTTCTGGCCCACAGACACCCTATCCTCAAAGATAAACAGGATAAACCTGGGCATGGTCCCACGCACCTGTCATCCCAATGTTGTGGGGAGGAGACAGGAGGGTGGCTGGGGTTTCTTGGCTGCCAGCCTAGTTCTGGGTCCAATGACAGAACATGGCTCCGTGAATAAAGCAGAGAGTGACAGAACAGTGCACTCAGTGTGCTCCTCTGGCTTACACATATGTGTGACTCCACGTACATATGTACATACATCACACATGCATGTGCATGTGCGTGCATGCGTGCACACACACACAAGATAAATATGACTAGGATGAGGTAGAAATCAAGTGATTCACCTAGGCATTTCTCAGAGTAACACAATCATCTGTTATTATTTCATAATGAGTTGTGGGTTCTCTGTCAATGCAAACCTGCATTTAGTAGATGGCTCTTAAATTACGTTCACCACCTGCTTTAGTAAAGGATTTTTGGCAGCCAAAGGTAAGGTCATTGAGTGAGAAATCATTGCATGGAATGTATAGGAGTAGGTACTGTGACATTATCTTTGCAAAAAGGAAAACCGCCACACCATTCTGTGCCCAACTACCAAGAAGGTCAGGGCCTACTGTGCCCAGTTATCAAGGAGGTCAGGATCTACTGTGCCCAACCTGCAAGGAACTACAGCTCCAATCTGCCTCTGGATCAGTGGGGAGCAGCAGCTTTTACAGAAAGAGAGCAGAAAGCTGTTGGTTGGGGGAAAAGGAAGCAGCACATGTTCTTAGCTGTGTTCTGTTTGGGGAATTGTCCAGTTTCCTTTTCTTGTTGTGATAAAACTCACTGGCCAGAAGCAGCTTGGGGAGTAAAGGGTTGACTTCAGCTTACACTGTCAGGTCACAGTCCATCACTGATGGAAGTCATAGCCGAAACTCAAACCATAAATTATGGAGGAATGCTGCTTACTGGCTTGCTAACTGGTTCATGCTCAGCTTTCTTTTCCTTTTCCTTTTTGGGTTTTCGAGACAGGGTTTCTCAGTGTAACTTTGTTTCCTGTCTGGGAACTAGCTCTTATGGACCAGGCTGGCCTTGAACTCACAGAGACCCATCTGCGTCTGCCTCGTGAGTGCCTAGATTAAAGGTGTGCGCCACAACTGCTTGGCATATATAGCCTAAGTCCACCTGACTCTGGATGGTGTCACCCACAGTGTACAGGGCCAGCCCACAGTCAAAACGACCTCTCATAGATACAGCCACTGACCAGTCTGATCAAGACAGTTCTTCAATTGAAGTTCTCTGCTCCCAAGTCACGCTAGGTTGTTTTAAGATGATAATAAAAAGCTAAACAAGGGCTGGAGAGATGGCCCAGTGGTTAAGAGCATTGGCTGCTCTTCCAGAGGTCCTGAGTTCAATTCCCAGCAACCACATGGTGGCTCACAACCATCTGTAATGCGATCTGGCGCCCTCTTCTGGTGTGGGGGCATACATGGAGGTAAAATGTTGTGTACATAATAAATAAATAAATCTTTTTTTTTTTTTAAAAAAAAGCTAAACAAACCAGTAGATGAAAGCGAGCTTATTGAAATCCATGCTTGATCTAACACTGAGAACTACCATAGCACTTTGTTTTATTTTTAATTTATCTTTGGTGGATGCCATAAAAAGCACAAAGACTTGAACATTTTCCCCCTTTTTCCTATTAGTTTTTATTTTCTTTTGTAGACAGTGAAACAGTGAGAAAGAATGTGAATTCACAGCTAAATTCCTTTGGGGATTTTGTACTGTCAGAAATTGATTAAATACAGGTGCTCTCCATTCTATGTTTAACCCAGCATTTACCAAAGAATTGGAGGAGCCTCACACACCAACATTTTGTACATTCTCTTCTAGCCTTATGGCATGTACTAGCTAGTTTTATGTCACCTTAGCACAAGCTAGAGTCATGGGAGAGGAGAAAACCTCAATTGAGCAATGCCTCCATAAGATCCAGCCGTAGGCAAGCCTGTAGGACATTTTCTTAGTTAGTGATTCATGTGGGAGGGCCTGTCCCAGTGTGGGTGGGGCCAGCCTGGGGAGGTTTTGGGTTCTATAAGAAAGTAGGCTGAGCAAGCGAGTAAGCAACATTCCTCGAAGACTTCTGCATCTGCTCCTGCCTCCAGGTTCCTGCCATGCTTCAGTTCCTGTCCTCACTTCCTCAAATGATGAACAATGTCACGGAAGTATAAGCCAGATAAACTCTTTCCTCCCCAAATTTGCTTTGGATCATGATGTTTCATTACTGCAATAGTAATTTTAACTAAGATAAGGATCATTTAGTTTTATCTCCTTAATAACCCTGTGTTTAAGAAAGTCTCACTGGGGAGGAGTGATGTGGGAGTGTCATATCAATCTGTTGATTTCATTGGTTAAGTAATAAACACACTGCTTGGCCTCATAGGTTAGAACATAGATGGGAGGAGAAAACAGAATAGAATTCTGGGCGGAAGAGAAAGTGAGGTCAGACTCTGCTCTGCTCCCGGAGACTCGACAGCTCTGCTCTGGAGCAGAGACACCAGGATGGACATAGGCTAGAATCTTCCCGGTAAGCGCACCTTGGGGTGCTTACACACATCATTAGAAATGGGATAGTCCAGGTGCGAGAATTGGCCTGTAAGGGCTAGAGTTCATGGGCCAAGCAGTTCTTTAAATGAATACAGTTTGTGTGTTGTTATTTCGGGCATGAGCTAGCCAAGCGGCCGGGGTGTTGGGGACGCAGCCCCGCCGCTCTTATTTCAACTTTCCAGGCACAAATTATTCCACAATGATTTTTATTGCTGCTTTTCAGATCAGGTCAGGGAGGTGACATCAATGGCTGTAGAAGGTGGCAATAGAAGGGGAAAGGGATTCACTACAGCTGAAAGGGAGTCCCGAAACCAGGTCCTTTCTAACATTAGTTAGGCTGGCTCCCCTTCTTCTAGACCTATTATAAATCACTATACCATGGTGCACTTTTTATGGATTATAAAAATGATGGGAAGATATGTCAAATAATTCAAATACAGATTTTTTTCCTAGTGAGGAATCAATCATGAAGAAATCAAAGGAAACCATGGTGAGGTAGACATCATTTAGTCCCTTGCTGTGTTTCATCTTGACTGCAGTGGAGTGGATGGTTTCTGCCACCCTTTGTCTACAGTGATGCCAGAGAGCATGTTTGCTAGTGTCTATGACCTTCCTGAAGGCAGGGGCATGTCCAATCCAGTGGCATTTCCTGAGCATGGAACATGCTCTAAAAATATGAGTTCTGATAGTTGTGAATGGCTTTTGGTGGAATGCATTAATTACTACAATACTTACTTGGGAATTAGGCTATGTTATTTCAAGAACCATCTGGACTACACACACACACACACAGGAAACAAAGAGGAAGAATTATGTGAAGTTCTTCGACTTCTGACATTTATTTTTACACTGAATTTGAAGTTATGGAGGGCTACTGGAGAGCACGTGGGTCTTGTGATTGTGAGAAGGGAGGAGAGGCCATCGCTAAGGGCTCAGTCTCAGTTTCAGGAGAAGCCCAAGGATTGAAGAAACTATGGAGAGAAGTTGATTGACCCAGTATGTCGGAGTTTCTAAGAAGATGCCATTGGTAGAGGTGCATCCAGTTTAGATAGAAAGTACAGCACTTTCCAGATGCCTGTACCATGAGATGAGAGCCAAGGACAGCAGCAGTTATGAAGTAGAGCTGGCCTGAGCCTACAAGATAAACTGTGTGGTTACCAATGGTGCTTAGAAAGGTGGAAATGGTGCTCAGGAAAGAAATGAAGCTCAGAAGACTGAATTCCCTTCAGACTCTGAACTTTTACACTGTTTGATTGTCTATTGCTTTGATCTGATTGTAACTATGCCATGACTCTTGTTTATGAGTTAAGAAGGATTTAATGAAAAAGAAAGAAGGGAAAGAAGGAAAGGAAGGAAGAAAGGAGGAAAGAAGGAAAAAAGGAAGCAAGGAAAGAAAGAAAGAAAAAAAAGAAAGAAAAGAAAGGACGGAAGGAAGGAAGAGAAAAATGAAGACAGACAAACAACAGGAGCTTGTAGAACTGAATGGTTAGCAGGACCACATTTTCTGCTTCTTGTTTCCTGTGTGAGACGAACATTCACATGTGTGGGGGCGGGCTTGCCTGTCTCGGTGTGTGTGGAGGCCAGAGAAGTTGTGTTAGGGCAACTTTGTCAATCATGTTTCACCCTTAGTTTTCAAGACAGGATCTCTCACCGAGCTTGAAGTTCACAGATTCAGCTGGACTGGCTGTCTAGGAAGTGCCAGGGATTTGCCCATATGGCCTCCACAGTTTTGAGATTACAGAGTCACACTGCCTGGCCTGTCCTTTGTGTAGGTGCTGGGTGTCTGGATTCAGGTCTTCCTGCTTATGCACTTTCCAAGACCCTGATTCTTGTTTGTTAACACCCTTCAGTCTAGTATAAGTTTCAATGCAAATCTTGTAATATATTTTTGCACTATTTCTTAAATACTTATAATTGGGTTTTATAAGCCTGAAGAGCATGCTATTGCTGAACACAAATAGGACTTTGTTTAAAATGTGGGATTTCTATGTATGACCGGATGTTAAAAGGTGAGTAAAATGTGTTTAAGTGAGACACCCTCAAACTTAGCTGTCGTATCTGAAGGAGAAAGAGGTGTCTGTCAGAACAACACCAGACAGGCCTGAGACATGGCTTCTTTGTAGAAAAAGTTATAGTGGCTGTGCAGCAATCTCTCTAATGCTGCACTCTAGGGTATGAGAGGCCAAGATGAAGCAATACAAAGCAAGCTTCTGCGGGAAAGAAACCTGAGCTGAAAACCAATGAGGCGGATACCGTGCTGGAGTTCAGTCCCATTCCCAGTTCACACGCCCCGCTGGGTACAGAGCTGAGCAGCCATGAGGTAAAGACGATCTTATCCATTCATCCCATTCATGCCACTGCATACTCTCCTCCACCACTAGCTCTCTCAGGGATGGAAATGCAAGGATCCCGTCTCCCTGGTCTTTTCTAAGTGTGCTTTTCTGATTAGCATGAGAGCCCGAGACTGTGTGAGGTACGAGAGACGACTAGATAATTCTATGGACTGATTAACAGCCATGCGTACTGCATTCATTTCCGGGCCATCCTATATTCCCACAAGTGATACAAAGTGACCGAATGCATATATAGTGCTTTTAAGTGGATTAGCAGTTACCTGTCCATCTGACAAGTCTCCCTGGACAGAGTCAGTTTATAAAGATCAGTTGACTTGTTTAGCTGTGAGGTTGTGTTCTGGGGGTTGGGGTGTAGCTCAGGGAGTATTAGCGTTCGTGGGGCACTGAGCTCAATCTCCAGCACCAATCAATATCTAAGTGAGTCAATGAAAATAAAGCAATTGAAAATTTCTTCTTACTGGTGTGGAAATAAACCTCAGAGAAAAGAAGTAAACCACTAAAGAACATGCAGCTAGGTCATGGCGTTACTAAGAGGAGACTTCAAATTACAGACCTGAAAAACTGTCATTAACCCTGTTGTTCAAGGCACCACCTCAAAATAGAACAGAATTTTTTCAGTCAATAGAAGGGCAGTGTTTTATCCAATCAACAAGTCAGTCTTTTGACTCTGTTCCCTAAATGCCATTTTGAGAACAAAAAGTGAAATTGAAAATTAATTGCAAAACATTTTTTTTCCCTGTTAGTACTGGGAATTGACCTTATGGTCTTAAGAATGCTAAGCAAAAACTCTGTTTCTGACCAATATGCTCAACTTCCTAAAAAAGAAAAAAAATCAGCTTAAATTTTGATACAGGATTTTACTTAGTCATCCAGGCTGGCCTTGAAGTCACTCTGTAGCTTAGATAGGTGTTGAACTTGTAATCTTCCTGCCTTAGCCACTCAAGTAGTTAAAGCTAATACTGTAAACCCATGCTACCACATCCAGCTTTGCAAAGTCTTTTCATGACATGAGAAAATCCAGTTTTAGGGGCTGGCAAAATGGCTCGGCAGGTAGACAGTTGCTCCAAGCCCCATTATCATGCATTTGTGAAAGTGGAAGAGTTCCAGTGCCCTCATCTATTACTCTATCTAGTTACCTGAAGTCAGGGACCCTCATTGGACCTGGAACAAGGCTGGTTGCTGGTAAGTCCCAGCAGTCATCTTGTTTTCACACAGCACAGGGTTGGGTTTATAGGCATGTGCACAGCAGTCCAGGCTCTTTATGGCATGCTAGGCTTTTTGCATTGGTTGCTGGGGTATGAACTCAGGGTTTCAAGAGTATTTGGTATAACAAATACTCTCACCTACTAAACCATCTCCCCAGGCCTACTTCCTTCCCCTGTATCATATACTTAGGATTGATTGACTCTAAGGCCTCCTCCATATAGGCAAGATTTCTATCACTGAGCTATGGTTCCAGCCTTGACCTAGTACATTCTAAAAGAAAGTTAACCATGGCAGAAAACTTCCCTTATTTTATCTGTGGAAAAAACCCTAAGTTGATTTGATTGATATGTAAAAATGGTCTACTAGATTAGAATGTTAGCCTAAATTGTCATCTTCTGCCCTTATAATGTGAGCATTCAACCCGAAGAAATAGGATTTATGATCTGCAACCCACTTTTAAACTGATTATATGCAATTATTTCTAGCTATGTTACAGAAGTTAAAGTATGAAACTCTGGGTTCTTAAGGAGTAACTAACTCTGAATGCTCCCATGCCTTTTAAAATTTGAACTTATTCCATGGGGAGAAGTTCAAGATGGCTTCGGGAGACATTATCAGAGAGTTGCTCGCCAAGTGTACAGTCCTAGTAAACATTCAGTCAGCTGTCTGCTTCCTGATGAATACTTAAGTAGCAATGAGCACTGCCATTTCAATACCTATTGCCCTGTGGCCATGGAAGATTTTGAGGCCCTGGGAGTCTGATATGGATGAACTAGTTTTTTGCAGCTCAGTGTCCCTCTGCCCTCAGTCTAGCTGCTGTGTAAAGTTCTTCATCTGTCTGGGGGTAAGATGGGAGTCCTTGAAATTTTATAAGAACCAGAATTTATCTGATTTGTTCTAATTGATGTCAGGGCTGTCAGAATTGACATGCTCATCTATATAAGGTCCTCTGGAAATTCTTTCTAGTATATAAAACTGACCCTACCCTTAGGGTGTTTCTCTACTCATCCCCCCACCTCCATCTCTCATTTGTGTGTGTGTGTGTGTGTGTGCATATGTGCAGGCATGCATTCCTCATATATGTGTGGAGACCACAGGCTAACATGAGGTGTCTTCCTTTATTCTTGTTCACCCTATATCTAAGACAAGGTCACTTTTTACTGAACCCGGAACTCCCAATTTTGGGTAGACTGGCTGGCCAGCAATCTTCAGGGATCCTCTTGTCTCTGCCTCCCCAGGACCCGGTAGACTGGTAATGTTGTGGTACAACGTCTAGCTTCTGTGTGAGTGCTGAGAATCCAAACTCAGGTACTGCTGGCAGAGCAAGCAGTTTACACACTGAGTAGCCTGGATGCCTAAGCCGTTCCCATGGCCCTGGAATGTGGTTCTCATCATTCTTGTATCAGCTTCGCTTCATTCCTGTTCTCTTTTCCCCATTGTGTAATACCTCCCTAGGGCCCTGCAGATAGGTTAGGTGCAGGCATTGTTAGCACTTTTACAACAAGCCAGAGATGAGATTTTCCCTTCCCAATATATAATGTAGATTGCTACAAGTATATCATCAAGAAGAACTACGATTTTTGATGATAATTTAAAAACAAAAAATTGTACATAAACATTAAATAGTTAAAAATTAAGAGGCTAATGTGAGTAACACCAAACCATAATATATTTCTTTTAAATACCAGAAGATTTTAGGTGTATGCCTGAGCTGGCTGGAAGGCTTGAGAGACTCACAATAGTGTCATTAAAATGGCCACTGGCCTATTTTCCTAAGAATGCATTGGAACTTTCACCTAGTGTTGGGAAATGGACCTGCATTGTAAGAGCCCAGCGGTCAATTAAGCCTTCCTCGGGATTCTGAAGAGCTATTGTGCCCAGTATTGACTTTGCTTTTGGAATCTAGGACACAGTTGAAATTGCTTAGTGCCAATGACTGACTGTCTCATTTGAGTAATCTTTCCTGCAATCTTTTTTTCTTTTTAATCCCAATAGATACTTCAATCTCATGCATTTTCCCAACAGATGCTTGTTCTATCCTCTTCTCTCTATTTCCTTGCCCAAAGCATTGTTCGTTTATTCAAACGTTTCAATTGTTCGTTGAAACGAGACAATAAAGACAAACTAATAAACTTTCTAAGACAACAGTGTAGAACTAAAATCACAGTCTAGTGTGATACAAAACAGACTTGTGCATTAACCAAACTGGAGAGCTTTTCATATATACCCATCTAGTGTCATTTAGCAGTGAAAAATGATCGCCCTCTATATCCTTCCCCCAGCAAAGGGTCAGTTGGATCATTTACAACTCGGTGGTGGTTACGCACAATTGAGGCAAAATCTTACTCTTTAGACACCATAGTCTAAAACCTTGTCTTCCAAACTCAGCCTTCTGAGTGCTTGGAAAATATTTTGTCTTACAGTGAGGTTACTTTTAAGTTCTTAGTCAGTGCCGAGCAACAGGCAGCAATGTATACTCATGCCTAGTGGACAGAGGTTTTTATGAGAACTAAAAGTCTTATTTTATGGGTAGAAATAATCAGAAACAGAATTGTTGGGTTATTTGAAGGAGTGTTTGAGGGACACATGCAGCCGAAGAAAGCAAGAGCTAACTCTCTGGGAGACAGTTTCTTGTTCCCATAAGACATTTCAAGGAGACACGGGGAGGACTGAGAGGTGGGTATCGATGCAGGACAAACAGTGGTAAAGGGGCCTGTAATTTACCCAAGCCAGCCTCAGGGTGCCTTAAAGATTCTCAGCTCCATTGCATCATGGAGGGACAAAGCTGGTCCTGACTTCTTTCACCTCCAACAATTCATTCTTTGAGCTCAGTGAACCCTTCGCCTACCATAGCATCCTTGTTACAATTAGTACATGTTTAAGGTACAATAAATTGTCAAACTGGTGTACCATGAAGACAGTACAAGGGTTTGCATTCCCTTGGGAAAGTAGGAAGGCGTCAGCTGCACAAACTGCTGAGCTCACTGGGGGGTGCTGGTGTAGACAGGTGGCTGGGCGGTGGTGGCGCAGGCCTTTAATCCCAGCATTTGGGAGGCAGAGGCAGGCTGATCTCTGTGAGTTCGGGGCCAGCCCAGGCTACAAAGCGAGTTCCAAGACAGGCTCCAAAGCTACACAGAGAGACCCTGTCTCAATTAATTCAACAAGACAAAAACAAGCAAACATACAAACATACAAACAAAAACTGCTGAGCTCAAGCTTTGCCTATTTGAAAGTTGACATTGTATGGATGGGGAGTGAGACCACACTGTGGTTTACAGTTTCCCCCCAATGACTAGTGATATTGAGAATCCTTTTATGCTCCTACTGCCACCATGCACCTTCTTGTATGACTTTCCACTTGAAATCTAGGACACATTTGAAATTGCTTAGTGCCAATGATTAGCTGTCTCATTTGGAAGAATCTCACAAACTGTTTTTTTTTTTTAGCCTAATAGAGATTATAAGACCACACATTCACTCAGCAAATACATTTGATTAACTAAATACTTAAATATATTGACTAATAAAATAATTAAAATGCTGATTTATTAAATATAATTAATTATATTTGATTAATTAAATTATTTAAAATATATTACCATAAGAAGCCTTTATAAGTATCTTACCAGATCTATTATTGGAAATGTTTTATCCTACTTTGTGTCTTGTTTTTTTTTAATCTCTTAATACTGCTCCTCAAAGAATTCTAGAAGGTAATTTTGAAGTCAAAGACATCTATTATTTTTTCCTTACGGATAGGCCTTTTGGCATCATATGTAATAGAATGTAACTCAAAAATAGAATAAATTACTGATACACATAAAAACATGGTGGAAACACTAAGTTAAGTGGGTCACTAAATTAAGTGAGAGAAGCCAGCCACAAAAGACCATGCAGTGTTTGATTTCCCTTATATGACGCATTGGAAGAAACAGAGCCACAGTTACCAGGTTTCAGGGATGGGAGTGTATAGAGGAATTTACTCCACGGAGGAAAAGGATTTTTTTTTGAATTCTTTATCTTGCACAGATCACATAGCCATACATCCTTGTCAAAAACTCATGGAACTGTACACTAAAAATGTTGGCTTTACTTTATGTTATTCATTTCCAAAATTACTTTGTCTAGCTCCTGGACATGCTATCAGATAGTTTTTTCAATCTGCGAAAGTTTTATTAAGTGAAATATAGTTCAGATAGTGTAAGATTTACTTTCCAACAACAAACAATCCATCAGCTGTAGTTTATGATTCAGGAGATTACGAATGTTTAGGAGGTTGTGCCGGCATGACCATTATCTTCTAGAACGTCTTCATTAGCCCAAAGGAATCCCCGTTCTGGTAGTAGCTCTTCCTGGTCACTGCATTTCTCTAGGCCCTAGCAATCACTAATGCCTGTTTTCTCTCTCGGTATTTGCACAGTTTGGACATTTTATATACATGAATCATGTGATTTGTGGTCTTTTGTGACAAGACTCTTTCTCCTGACAGTTTCATACATGTATACAATGTATTTTGATGCTATTTACCCTTCACTGTCCTCCCTTGTCTTCCTACTTCTCCTATGGGTCCCCGCCCTCCTAACTAGCCCTCCCTTGAAATTTTGACTGGCTATGTGAATAAGAAGTTGTATAAATCACTGATAGATAATAAAAATGTGACTTGTTGCATGGGGTGGGTGAAACTGCCATTTAATTAGTTGCTTTTACATCAAATTCCATCTGATTGTTCTTGGCCACTGTAATTCTCACTGTGTGTCACTTGATCAGCCCGCTCAACTCTTCTTGAGGCAAATTATAGTTATTATTTAGACTCATCTACAATCCATTAATATTTATTTATTGCTGCCATGTATCAGGTAGTACATTAAAGAATAAATCAGTATGTTTGTAAGGTGTCTGCCATTTGCACCCAGTCAGCTAAATTACTACACCATTGAGACCTTTTATTTGGTTCCTGTCTGGCTTGTTTTCCACAGCTCACTGGGTCTCCTTTCCAAAATATCTTTCTGTGTATTTTCTTAACTTCAAAAATCTTTTGGAAACAGAAACACTCCTGGTCATGCCGCTGCTTCCCTTTCAATCTACGCAAGTGTACTGGAAGATCTCAAACCGTCTTATGACTTGTGTTAGGCTGACAACTCTGAAATTGGTTCTCCAGCCTAGACCTTGTCTCTAGACAATAGTACTGTGTACCACACTGCCTACATGGCATTTATCTTTGGATCTCAATTCTTCCCTTTCTTAGGACTAGCTTCTGTGACGACTTCAACCTGATCACCTCAGAATCTTACTCCAACTCTGGTGAAGGCTTCACCTTCATCTTTCTGGTTGTCTATGCCAATAATCTTTCAGACATCTTAGGCTTCTCAGTCTTATTTATTTAACAGGGTATCACTGGCCTGAAACATCCAAACAGAATCTACCAGCTAGTCATACTGATTCAATTTAAAGATATTATAAGAATCTGAGTGCTTCTACCAACTGTAACCACTCAGATCAAACCCAGTATTCTATTAGATCTGGATTGTAACAGTGGCCTCCTATGTTAGTCTTATCATTAACTGCTGTAACAAGTATCAAAATTCCAGAGGTTTAGCACAATAAATTTTGGTTATTGTTGGCAATAAGTGGTTGAGGGACTCTGATCTACATGGCTACTCAGAGGCTCACAGCTCATTAATGCAGACCACTCCCTTTCTCTGAGTTGAGGAACTGATGCGCTGCATCTGACAGAAAATGAGTGTGGGTTTTCCCTGGCCAGGAGTGAGAAGTCGTGTGCTTCATTTCGGCTCTCTGCATTTGTCCAGAATTCAGTTGCAAGATCTTGTCCCTCCAGAAACGAAAATTACTACCTTTCTGGGTACTAAAGGAGGACACAAAATGAGTTGATCGGCAAACCACAGCGTTGGTTATAAGTAAAGCGTCATTGTTGCTTTAGTGCGTAGGACTGTCTCATGGCTTCTATGCTCATCAGCAAAGAGAAAAATGTGGCTGCGCACTGAAAAGCCTGCCTGTTCTGGAACCAGGCCTTTTCAGACTAGTTTCACTGACAATTCTTGAACAGTCTGGGACTGACTTTGTTGAAGTCTGCTTGTCAGGTATTCCACGGCACACAAATCCAATGAACATACAAAGGAACTCAGTTGTGTCAGAATGCCTATCTCTAGATGATTTATCCCTTTAAAAGCGTCCTCATAATCATTTGAGCCTTTCAACTGTATGCCTTGCCGTGGGATTGCTCTGCCAGGAAACCATTCATGCATGTATTAACCTTCTAAGTCGGAACGAAGTGATTTCCAAAAGGTGATTTTGTTGTTGTTATTGTCCCTGAGTGATTTTACACTTTTTAAATTATCAGTTAAATGGTATTGGATATGCTTGGGTATATGTGTGTTTCTGTCTTTCTGTGTGTCTGTGTGTTCTTATGTGCTCAGATCTTGGAATAATTCCAGGCTTGTGGATAATAAAACTTTAGCCAAGTGAGCATTGAAAAACCAAGATAATCCAGAAGTTTCTCTCTGATGTGATCCCAACAGCCCAGATTCTAAGGACATCCTTGTTTAATTTCCTTTAATGACAAGAGCCAGTTCTTATTCATAGCATATGTAACTTATGTGCATATTAATAGTGAAGAGATATGAATGTCTAAGTTTCCCAGGAAATGTACATTTGAAAAATTCTGTGTCAAGAGACACCATGAATAGCACATTTTTCTCAGCCCTGGGGAAAGTAAGGAAGATTTCTTACATCACATTTTCCATGAAATGTTAGTATTTATCATTCTCCTTTGATCCGAGTCACCTTCGTCTAGCCAAAACTTAAGAAATGCACCATGAGCTGAGAAGACATTAGGACAGGGCTCAAGACTAGAGTCCACCTCAGTCACAGACTTGGTGATACCGAGAAGAGCTCCCGTGTGAAAATGACCATTCCTGTGGGCACAGGGAACACTACATTTGCATCCTGAAATCTACTAATGCAGTATGAACATTGCATAGTTTTTGGTTTGCTTCTACAGATTTGGAAAGACTCTGTGACTCGGAATAGCTACAAGTTGATACTTTGTGCCTTTGTGTTGAAGATGCTACAGATTTGCAATGCGCGCCTAATATGTGATAGGAGAAATTTGCTTCAGCTCTTGAGGGTGTGGTAACCGTGGCTCAAATCCATAGATCCACACCTGCCAGTCTGTGTCTTTAGATCGGGGGAAATACCAGTGACTGGCAGTATTTTGCATCCTGATCTCTTTTCATCAGATTCTTGCACAGAGAAATGAGTAAAACATCACTGGAATAAGGGATTATCTGGACTGTAAGATGGCCTGCAAGGAGCAATTAAATGCTCTTTTCCCACCAGCTTATAATAAAACTGACTCTTCTCACATAAGCCAGATGTGGCCATTTATGGCTCAAATGATAATAATCAACTCTATGAACTTAATTGGAAAAATGAGATAAATTTTAAATTATATCTACAAATATAGTTACATTTAGTATATGTATTCATTTGGAAAGATTTTTGTAATTTTTAAAGACACTTAAGAGGGGCTATCTTTACCCCTTCAGCTTACAATCTTGGTAGAGTGAAATACTTGCTAAATAAGTCACCAAATGCATATGCAAAACTTAAATTTTTAATGTACGATGAATTATATGTGAGCTACATTCAAAGCACTGTACCAGGACATTCAGAGGTAGATTTCTAAGTCTTTGATCTTTGCATCAAGACTTTAAAATGGCAGGTGGGTAGAAGCCTACAGTTAGGGAGATGAACCCCCAGATGAAGACGGAGAGCCAAAGTGTTAAGTGGGAAGTGTTCTGGATATACCAAGGGAGCTCATGGAATATGAGACTGGAGTGGTGTAGTGGGATTGGGAATGGGCTAGGGTGAGACAGCATGCACATGAAGCTGGTAATTGCTTACGCCTTGGACCACTCTAGACATGTTTGAGTTTTACTTAGGGTGAGATGAGAACCCTCCACAGGGTATTAGTCAAAGGAGATACATGCATCTTTGTTTCAGATGGATGACACAAAAGCAAAGGGGATAAGGATCCAATATGGCTGATGTGGTCAGACCCAGGAGAGATTTGAAAGGATGAACTGACAGGTCTTCTGCAGCATCGAATGTGGAGTGACATTCAGCCAGAAAGTGAGGAACCTGACGGACCTGGCTGAAGCAATTGATCAGAGGAGATTGCTTTCTGTGGAGACACAAAAGGATGTAGAAGAAACTGCTTGGCAAGTGTGTCTAACCAAGAGTTTACTTTCAGATACGTGAGTTCAAAGTGTCTATTAAACACTTAAATGGGGGATGTTCCCTAGACAAATTAAGACATATCTCAAGGACTCCACGGGATCCTGAAAGCAGATCCTGCATACCACTCCAATCTGTTGAAGTGTGCTTCTGGTCCCAAGTGACTTCTTGCATGTACTTACGTTAATTTTTTTTGCTTGTTTATCTGATGTTCAACAGCAAGATATAGGTAAGAAACAGGAAGATTATCTTTTCAGCTTGCTCAATTTAGGGATTAATTGAAATAAATTTCCATCTCTGTGAATTTGATTATATTGGGCATGTGAGGTAATTTGGATTGTACAGCATTTGTCTGTGACAAGTTTACTTCATTGTGCATGACCTCAAGGGTCACCCTAGTTTCTTTCAGCCTTGTTTTCTTCATCTGGAAAATGGTGGCCATAAAATAATTCTCATGGACATATTGGAAGAGTTCAATGAAGTTAAATAATATGGGTGGTGCACATAATGTATATAGGGTATATGTGAAAGGCAAACAGAAAATGATATGTTAGGGCTTTACTGGAGCTCAGTGATAGAGCACCTGCCTAGGATGCACGAAGATGGGGTTCAGTCCCCATATTGCCAGAAAAATAAAAATTAAATTATTTTCTAGGTTGGGGAAATGGTTCAGTGAACAAAAGTACTTGCTGAGTTTAAATTCACAGTCAGATGTGATGGTGTGTGTTCATAATCCTGGTGCTCTATAGAGAGAAGGGAGGCAGAGGAAGGGGAGTCCCTGGATGCTCACTGGGAAGCTACCCTGTATTTGCTGTGGTGGATAGCACCAGACCAGGTCTCAAAGAAGGTGGAGGATGGGGACTGACATTGAAAGACAACCTCTCCTCCACATGCATACCTTGAAATGCATGTATCTGCTCTTACACACATGAACACCCTTGCACACTCAATCTCTCACACTCTTGCACACCATGCTGGGTAATTTTTTTTTGGTCAACTCAACACAAGCTAGAAATATCTGAGAAGCAGAAACCTCTACTGAGAAAATGCCTGCATAGATTGGCTCGTAAGTAAGTCTGTCAGATGTTTTCTTGATTAATGGTTGATGTGGAATCTCCCAGTCCTTTAAGGGAGGTGCTACCTCTGGGAAGGTGGTCCTAAGGTGTGTAGCAAAGCAGACCGAGCAAACCAAGGGCAGAGCACCACTAAGCAGCACTCCTCCATGGCTTCTGCTTTAGTTCCTGCATCCAGGTTCCCGCCCGGACTTGCCTCAGTTATGGTGTATGACCTGGGTGGGAACTGTAATTGCTTTTGGTCATGGTGTTTTTACTACCGCACTAGAAATATTAACTAAGATACACTACAAAGAAAAGAAAATGGTAAAGGGAACTGATTGATATAAATTAATTGGGCTACAAAGGGATCAAACTTATGAGTTAGTCTTCCAAAACTTATTCTTCTCCACTTCAGAGGTGTTTTAAGGGACTGCACTGCTCTGCCGTTCATCAATTTTATGACTCTCCCTATTCGTCCATATTCCACAAGCTCTACTACTAATAAATTCACTTTTGGATATTAAAGTCATCTTTCTGATTATGCTCTGTTCGCTCAGCATTTCCCCAAGGCAGTGTTTTTCAAAGTGTTCTGTGAAACAATAACACAGATGGAAACCCTGCCAATTAAATAACCTGTGGTCAAAGAAAGGTTGAATAGCAGTGCATGTAGATATAATCTCTCCTTTACCAAGCCATAAAGCACTATGATACTTCCCTCGTGCTCAGTCACAAAGCATGAAGTTCTACGGTAAAGATGCCAGTTTGTCTTTGTTTAATCTTACGTTTCACAGACTTGAAAATAGACTTTTTTTTTGGCTTTCTCAACTTACTTTCTTTTTAAATTGATTTTTATTAATTAATTTATTTTTAATTGCTTTTTACCTACATTTTTCTCTGCTCCCCTCCCTGCTCTCCCCTCCCCTTTAACCCTCCCAGAAGGTCCCCATGCTCCCAATTTACTCAGGAGATCTTGTCTTTTTCTACTTACTCTTAAGCATCGTACTTTGTGTATTACACTTAACTGTGGTAAAATTCATGTAACATGAAATTTGGCATCTTAATCATTTTAAATGTATAGCTCAGTCACAGTAAGTGCACACACACTGTTATGGAACCATTATCAACAGCATGTCTTTAGGAGTCTTTCCATCTTGCAAAATTGAACTTTCTACTCTTTAAATTCCAATTCTGCATTCTCCTCTGTGTCACCCCTGGAAGTCACTATCCTAATCTTAATGTCTATGAATTTGAAGTTTTTGATAATGAATAGAGCCATCCATAATTTATTTTTGTGTAACTGACCTGTTTCACTTAGAATAATAAACATATATAAGGATGTCTTACTTTTTATGATTCAGTAATATTTCACTGTATGTGGAGGCAGTATTTTGTTTAGTTGAAAATATTGGATATCACAGTTGCTTCTATCTCCCAAGTATCATGAATAATTCTGCCAAACACTACATGTTTGTAAATGTATTTCTTTGAGAATTTCAATGGTAAGTATCTCAATAGATAGTAGATGAAATCTTGTGGTTTAAATTTGTATTTATTTAATAACATTAAATTAGATAGTCTTTTATGTGTTTTCTCATCATTTGAAATAAGTCTTTTGCTATTTTTAGATAATTTTGTTTTTTTTGACCAGGTTATAGGAGTCCCTTGTATGTTCTAGGAATTTTCCCTTTTATAGATATATGATTTGTAAATATTTGGCCCATTCTGTGGGTTTTCTTTTGTTTATTCTATGAGTTCTATTGCCTCATTATTTTTTTGTATGAGTAGCCACATGGTTGCTGGGGACTGAACTTGGATCCTCTGGAAGAGCAGCAATACTTTTAACTACTGTGTGTGTGTGTGTGTGTGTGTGTGTGTGTGTGTGTGTGTGTGAATATGTGTATGGGTGTTGGGGGAGGCTGCTTGTTCATTTCTCTGCCACCCAGACTCCAGAAATAATCACACAGAAACTATATTAATTAAATCACTGCTTGGCCAATCACTTAAGTATATTGCTAGCTAGCTCTTATATCTTTGGTTAACCCATTTCCGTTATTTTATATTTTACCATGAGGCTCGTGGCCTACCTTCAAGATTCCAACTGGCAGCTTGCATCTTTTTCTCTGGTGGCTCCATGTCTTCTCTTTGACTCTGTCTACTCTCTCTCTATCTTTTCCAGCCTGGCTATATTCTGCTAAACCATTGGCCAAAAGCAGCTTCTTTATTCATTAACTAATAAAAGCAACACATATACAGAAGGACTTCCCACATTATATTGGCATGCATGTGCCATGACATACATGTATGTTCCAGGACAGCATATGAGTAGGTTCTCTTCTTTCACTTTGTGAGTTCTGGATATAAAACTCAAGTCAGGCTTGATAGAGCACCCTTCTTCCCTGAGCCATTCTATAGGCCCTTGTGGAACTTTATTTTTAAAACCTCACGTGGTGTCCTTGAGCTTACCCAGAACTCCACACTGTGGAAGACCGTTTATAAACACTGCTGAAATGGCTCTACTCATTGTCATGGTTTTATTTGCTTTCCCACATCACCTCAAAAGCATGGCTTGTATCATTTTAACCTTTGCAGTGAATCCCATTTATATTTATCTTGAGGGGTCACACCCCTAGAACATTCAAAGACTACCACAGTTAAAGTTTATTTCTCTTGAATTTCACTAATTCGAAAGACAAACCTAAGTCCTATGTGTGTACTATATTACTCTGTGCTCCCTGATGAATGATTCAGAATGGGAAGTTTCTAATCTGTTAGAAATAGGGATAACAACACATTTATTGTCCTTAAAATAAGGCTATTTTCAGTGCCTGTTAGAGAGTGTTTTAGATTAAACATGAAATATGTGCATTTTGTTTGTTCTTTCACAATGGTCTTTACAGTTAAAGTATTGAACTTGAAACACATCATCTCTCCATTGTCAGAAAAGAAACATGAAAACAATAAGATCCAATACTATCATCATTTGCTTTCATTATTTGGTTTCTGACTCGCTAATCAACATGATGTTGATAACTCTCATTGGAAAGGATGATGAAGGTATGAGAATTGAGTAAGCCATTTCTCAATAGGCTGTCCAGGAACAATGAATGAGAATAATAAGTGCACTTTTGTTCCCAATCTTCACTTCTTGTTACAAAATATAGCAGTTACCTCTACCTGTGTCACGTGTAAGAATTGACTCAGTGATAAGGGTAGAAGCCCGACATTCAAATCACCAATACCTAACTGTTGAGAGACAATTTAGGATCTTTCTCTTTTTTCTTATTCAAGGTTGTGAAACAGATTTCCACCCAAAAATTTTAAGTATTCTTCTGCTTAATCTCAGCCCTTACAGAGAAGTTTAAACTAACTCCTTATTGCAAGTGTAGTGGTGGCATTACAGAAGTCTCTTCTGCACTGCAGAAAACAGCTGCAGTCATTTTTCAAAGGCCTCAGCACCTACACAGCACAGACTAGGGTGAAATTCTCCAAGTGGGGAATCTCAGCACGAATGGTTGATATCTTCCTTACCAGTGCTTGGCTATAGAAAAAACAGAAAAGAAATAGTTTCTCCAGAAGTCTTACTGCTTCGAGAGGGGACCTCAGTACTGAGCACATCCTAGAGCCAGCTCTATTTCTCTGCATGTACACCTGCATCTATGGGCACCTCTGCTCTTGGCCAGTGGATCAGTTTCTTTTCCTGGTATTGTGACAGAATACTTGATGGAACAGCTGAATGGAAGATTTATTTTGGTCATAGTTTTAGCTCCTTCAAGGGTTAGCTTTTGGGCAACTTGACTCAGACAAGAGTTATCTGGGAAGTGGAAACCTCAGTTGAGAAAATGCCTACATCAGATTGGCCTCTAGGCAAGCCTGGGGGACATAGTTCTTGACTAATGATTGATTGAGAGGGTTCATCCATTGTGGATGGGGTCATCCCTTTTTTTATTTTTATGATTTATTTATTTTTTTACAGTCCTGAGCTATATAAAATGGTAAGCTGAGCAAGCACAAGGGAGCTAACTAGTAAGCAGCCTTTTATCATGGCTTGTGCTTCAGTTTCTGGCTCCAGGATCCTTCCTAGAGCTCCTGCCCATATTCACCTTCATGATGGACTGTAAACTGTAAGTGGAAATAAACTCTTTCCTTCTCATGTTGTGTTTGGCCATGGTGTTTATCACAGTAATAAGAAGCAAACCGGGAAATAAAATGGTACCAGGATTACAAGTCATTACTTTAATAGACCTGGAAGTGTTGTTTATTTGGAAGGATTGTGGAAGTGTTCAGAACTTTGGTCTGAATAAGCCATCTAGTGTTTAAAGGTCATTGGCTGTTCCATTGGAGCTTGAACAATAGAAAAGTTGAGAGAAATGCAGATGAAGGAAGTCTCACATGTAAAGTTGCAGAAGGAAGTTTGAGAGTCTTCTAAAGACTCTATCAGGGTGGTTTAGGTGACATATTTTGAATTAAGAATCCGTGGTTTCTTGTCAGTTTGGCTGAAGAATCAGTTGTGATTAACAAGCTGTGATATTAGAATTATTGAGGTGAAACCTTTGGAAAATGCTTCTTTAGGATCATGACATGGGCACACGGAGCTGTGATCCAGGGGAGGCTAAGGCTACATCTCAAGCTGGTAGCCAAACTTGGCAACATGTAAGAATAGTCCAGGTAGTAGTGTTTTTGGCTGCATGAGAGCTGAAAGATCGATGGAGTCATGAAAATAAGTTGTTGTTTGGCATTGTGAGAGGTGTTTGGTAAGGATGAAGGGTTACTTATGATAGAAATCTGGATTTAATGGCTAATGACAAAAAGCTGAGGCTTGGCAGCATATGGCAGGTTGGGGTCCCCTCAGAGAGCTCAGGAGAGCTACTGGTGAAGTGCAACCTCAGATACAGTGGAAATCCCAGGATGTTGGAGATGCCATGATTGTGATGGCAGCCAAAGACAGTGGCATGTCTGGAATGCTGCTGCAGACATCAGCTTTGCTACAGGCTGTCTGTGCTGTGGATGGCAGAGCTGGAGAAGCGGAGCTGCTCAAGCCTTTTGGAGTGCAGGAGGTTGAGAATAGGACACTGAGCTATTTACATTGATGGAGTTGCCTTTTTTGGTCATTCTATAACTGTACTCTGTTTTTTTACTCTTGGAATGGAAAGTATGTAATTTATTTTTGGAGGCCACAGTTGAACTAATTTAGAATTTTTAAAGATAAAAATCTTGTAAAGTGTTGTAAGTTTTAAAGACTGTGGGATTTCTATTATTATACTATGTTTTATATTATAATACTAATATGATTTTAGGGACAAACAGGAACATAGCCAGTAATATATTTATGTGTTGACAAAGGATCAACTGTACTTAGCAGTTTTAGATTTTGCTTTTGTTTTTTGTCAACCCGACATAAACTAAGATCATTTAGGAAGAGGGAACCTCTACTTAAAAAAAATGCCCCCATCAGATTATCCTGGAGGCAAGTATGTAGGACTTTTTTTGATTAATGATTGATGTGTGAGGACCTAGATTGATATGGGAGGACTCAGGTTATTGGGTACACCACCACTGCTAGGCTGAGCAACCCATGCGAATCAAGTCAGTGATCAGCATTCCTCCATGATCTCTACTGTATTTAGTTTCTTTGGCATTCCTTTGATGTGGGAGTGTCATATATCAATCTGTTGATTTCATTGGCTGAGCAATAAAGAAACTGCTGGCCCTGATAGGTTAAAAGATAGGTGGGCGGAATAAACAGGATAGGATGCTGGGCGGAAGAGGAAGCGAGGTCATACTCTGCTCTGCTTCCGGGGAGAGAGCCGACCGCTCGGGAGCAGAGACGCCATGCTCAGCCTTCCCAGGTAGACGCAATAGCTCTGCGCTCTGATGCGTCAGGATGGACGTAGGTTAGAATCTTCCCGGTAAGCGCACCTTGGGGTGCTTACACACATCATTTGAAATGGGCTAGTCCAGGTGCGAGAATTAGCCTGTAAGGGTTAGAGTTCATGGGCCAAGCAGTTCTTAAATGAATACAGTTTGTGTGTTGTTATTTCGGGCATGAGCTAGCCAAGCGGCCGGGGTGTTGGGGACGCAGCCCCGCCGCTCTTATTTCAACATTCCTTTATCATAGATAATAATTTGTAAGGCGAGATAAGTATGTTCCTCCTGCTAGTTGCCTTTGGCTATGGTCATTATCACAGCAATAGAAAGCAAACTAAGACAGAAATTATAGTTCAGTAACATTTTAAAAATAAGTGTGTGTCCATGTGTACTTATGTGTGCATGTA
The DNA here is from genome assembly GCF_014885135.2 of Alexandromys fortis. Lineage (NCBI taxonomy): Eukaryota > Metazoa > Chordata > Mammalia > Rodentia > Cricetidae > Alexandromys > Alexandromys fortis. Next base: position 9,091,124 of record NW_026067929.1, on the reverse strand, counting down.
TATGTGCATGTGTGTGTGTGTTCATGCAGAAGCCAAAGGTTGACATCAGATGTCTTCTTTAATTGCTCTCTATTTGAGTTTTGAGGCAGGATCTCACATTGAACCCGGATCTCACTGATTTGACTAGTTTGTCTCTGTTTCTGCTTCTATGATACTAAGATAAATAAAGCAAGACTGCTTGTCTTTTTACATGGATGCTGGAGATCCAATTTCAGATCCTATGCTTGCCAGCAAGCCTCTGTTTACTGAATCATATTCCTAACCTGGTTAAGTAACATTTATTTTATAATAATAACTAAACCAATTCTATGTCTAAAATATTGCATGTTCTCACATTCATGGAAGCTTGAGCAAGTTGATTCCATGATCAAGAGGATAGAATAATGGTTATCAGTGGCTGGGAAGGGAAAAACTGGAGGGGTGGAGAGAGGATGGGTGGTCAGGGAAGGGCTGCAATTGTACAGGAAGAGGACCTTATGACACCCCACAGCACTGCAGGACACTAGTTAACCATAAAGAATGGAATATTTCCAAGTAACTAGCAGAAAGGACCTCTGAATCTTCCTGACTCAAAGAATTAAAAGAGCATTTTATGTGATTATTCTCCATAAATACACATGCTGGTTATATATTAGTTAAAGGTTTAAAACAAGGGTTTGAAATATAACTCAGCGATATAGTGCTTGCTTAGCATGCCCAAGCCTCTTGGTTCAGTCTTGAATACTGAATGAGGAATCACAAATATGAGCACTTATATATTATTATACACAAACTATGTTCTTCCTCTATAATAAGACCTTTTCAATGTACAATAACCTTGGCTAGACCTGCTGCTTAATTTCCTGCTGCAGGATAAACTCTGCTGCATGCTAACGCTTTCCTAGGAAACTGCTGAGGTGGGAAGGCCATGGAGAAGGAAGGGCTTGCTGGGCGAGTGAAGCCTGACATCTCCGTCCCTGGGGCTATAGATTAAGAACACCTGCAGTCCTCTGGGCTATTACCTGAAGTATTGAAGCAGAACTTTCCCCTGCTGTTTTGTGAGCCTGAGTGTGGGGCTCTGACAGAATCCCAAGGAGTCACCTTTACAGTAGCAAACTGACTAATCCATTCAAGCACGGTACTAGAATTGGCAGGAGAAACTCAGACAGCTCACAGGACTTAACTAAAATAGTTACCGTAGGCTACTGTTGATGGTATCAGTGTGACGGGATTAGGTTCATCTCTTATTTCCCAGCAGGACTTGAAGACTTTTGCCAGCCTTCACTGCAGCTGCTCTTGATTCATAGTTTCTTCTCTACCCAAACATAAATCTGAGATCATCCACACGCAGATCTTAGGCTTTGCTTCATGAGGTTTCCCAGTAGAGAATCACTAGTGTGTTCTTAGGTACAGAAGACTTCAATGAAAGATGTTGATACAATAATGTCTGTCTGCCTAGGGTCATCCATATTTACACCCATTTATAAAGGGGTTGTTATGCGCACAATGTAGCTCTCATAAAGGATGAGAAAACACAGTCCTTATTCTCCAAATAAGATATTTGTAGAGAATGCCAAAACTAAGCATGATGGAGTTGGCTTACATGAGCCACAAACCCTGAAATTCAGGGCTATATATTATAAAAAGACCAGGTAATCTCTTAAAAGGTGGAATCACCCTAATTCTCTTTCTCCTTTCTTTTCTCTTCTTTCTTTCCATTCCTCTCATTCCCCCCACCAGTGGGGTTGTTCAGGTCAAAGAGTGTGAGTTTCTGGTAATACAGGTTGTTTTTGTGCATGGGTGGGGACTTCAGTGGTAAGTATGATGGACACCTGTCTGCTGGGGTTCATTGAAGAATGAATAGGTGCTGTGTGATAATAGAGGTTGGTAGGAGGATATTATGAAAAAAGTATATAATACTGGGCAATCTATAAAAAAGGATGGCTTCTTCTGTCTCATACTTTGGAAGGCTGCAAAGTTCAAGGTTGGAAGCTGTAGCTGACAAGATCCCCATGCTGTGTTAAACTACAGCAAAGGGAAAAGCAGAAGGGCAGGAGATACCTGTATAAGGAGGGGGATGGAGCTGACCAGAGTCCCGGGGGCAGTATGAATATGATGCTCAGAAAAGAAAGAAGCATCCTGACTGGACCAAGCCAGTGGCACACAGGCGAAGGGTGCTGGAAATTCCCACACTGTGATTTGGATGTGGTTGTCAGCACAAAGTCGTGTTGAAAGTTTTTTGCCAATATGATGGTGTTGGGAGTTGGGGCCTTTAATACACACTAATTTCTTTCTCCTAGACTGGGGTAGTTCTAGCAAAAGTGGACTGGTTCTTCTGGAGTGGGTTGTTAAAAGCAGGTCAGCTCCACCCCCGTCCTTATACATGCATCTCCTTGCCCTTCTGCTTTCCCCTTTGCTGTAGTTTAAAACAGCATGGGGATCTTGTCAACTAGAGCTTCCAAACTTGAACTTCACAGCCTTCCAAAGTATGAGACAGATCTATAAAGACATCTTTCTTTATAGATTGCCCAGTATTATATACTTTGTGACAGCAATACAAAACAGACCAAGGTATGTTATAGGTAATATGTGGGAGGTGACAGAGATAAAATTGTCTCCCCACAAACAGGAGAATATTGGAAAGTGTTATCTGATCAGAAAACTTGTGAATGGGTGAATTTAATCATTAATTTTTTTAAAAATGAGGAGTGTTCTTTTTATTTTATGTGTGTTTATTTGCCTGTTTGTGTATACAGTGCCCATGGAGGCTGGTGGAGGGTGTCAAATTCCATGGAACTGGAGCTACAGATAGTTATGAGCCACCATGTGGGTGCTGAGAAAGAACTTGGGTCCTCAACTAGAACAGCCAATATGCTTAGCTGCTGAACCTTCTCTTGAGTCCCAAGAGAAGTGTTTTAGATGACAGAGATTGTAGCTGGAGATGCTGTTTTCATAGTCTTGGGGAAATAAATGTACTTGGGTAAAGTGATTTCTCTTTGTGTCAGTGAGAAATCATAACACTTACGCTATGGAAACTTTTATGCCTTTTACTAAAATATCACCCATTTATTCTTTGTGCAAACTCTTTGGTTTGTGCTTTTGTAATCACCCTCACCACACAGATGCAAAGAATGGTCGATGTGCAGCATACCATGGTGTGTTGTTATTAACTAGTGCGGACCGGATCCAACTAGAGAAACTGCAGAGATTATGCTTCAGCTGCTAAATTCCACTACCTCTAGGATGATCAAAGCACTTCTATAAAGAAATAGAGAGAGTATGTGGGAAAATCTAGACTCCATGCCAAGAAAGATAGATACCAGTGATGTGTTCTAGATAGCTTTGAGAAGTCTATTTCATATAACATATCATTGTTGAGTTAGAGATAGCTAAGAGAATTTTTAAAAAGACTGGTGGAAGATACATTAGGAAATTTAAAGCATGCCTTTAAAAGAGTAGTGATACATATGCCTATCAGGTTGCTCTCAAATGATAAGAGTTAGTATTTCACAGAAATATTTTATGTTTTTAATTGTTGGTGTATAAAACATGCCATTTGGTATTAGAGGTGCCAATGATTGATTGGCAACTTAACAGCATACCTGAAATCTCTAAAATAAAAGAAGGAAGCACACCTAATAGGAGTAGATGACAAGAAATAATCAAACTGAGGGCTGAAACCAATAAAATAGAAAGAAAACAATAAAATGACTCAATGAAACAAAGAGTGAGAAAGTTTTGAGAAAATCAAGATAGTCAAACCCTTATTCAAACTAACTAAAAGAAATGGAGATAATATCCAAATTAACAAAATCAGAAATAAAAGGGGATACAACAACAGACACTGAGGAAATCCAGAGAATTGTAATGATATACTTAATAGTTGCAAACTAAATTCAAGAACACATCAAAAAGATCATCCACCATGATCAAGTAGGCTTCATTGAAGAGATACAGGAATGGCTTACTGAAAATCAATAAATGCAATATACCATAAAAAACAAATTGAACAAAAACCCCCACATGATCATATCATTAGATGGAGAAAAGGCCTTTGACAAAGTCTAACACCCTGTCATGATAAAAAGTCTTAGAGGGAGTAGGAATACAGATGACATACCTCAACATAATAAAAGAAATTTACGGTAAGCCTCTAGCCAACATCATATTAAATGGAGAGAAACTCAAAGCTTTGTCACTAGAATTGGGAACATGACAAGGTTATGTACTCTATCAATCCATATTCAGTATAGTCTTCTTATATATAGATAGAGCAATAAGCAACCAAAGGAGATTAGGTAGATACAAATTGAAAAGGAAGAAGATGAACTATTGTATATGTTAGTATACAGAAGTGATCCTAAAAATTCCACCAGAGAACTCCTACAGCTGATAAACACTTTTAACAAAGTACTCGGATACACAATTAACTCACAAATTAGCTCATCTATCTACAAATGACAAAGGGACAGAGAAATAAATCAGGAAAATAACACTGTTCAATAGCCTCAAATAATATAAAATATCTTGGAGTAATTTCAACCCAGCAAATGAAAGACTTGTATGATAAAATATTCAAAACCTTGAAGGAAGAAAAGTGAAGAAGATATCAGAAGATGGAAAGATCTTCCATGTTCATGAATCAGTAGAATTAACAATAAAAGTAGCAATGTTACCAAATGCAATTTAAAGATTAAATGAAATCTGCATCACAATTCTAACACAATTCCCCACAGGCTTTGAAAGGACAATTTTCAACTTCATGGAAAAACAAAACCCAGGATAATTAAAACAATCCAATAAAGGAATGGTTGGAGGTTATCACCATCTTTGATTTTAAGTTGTATTACAGAGCTATAGTAATAAAAACCACATGGTATTGGTATAAAAAGAGACATGTTATTTAATGAAATAGAGTTGAAGTCCCCGACATAAATTCACACATCTATTGACACCTTATTTTTTTTTAAATAAAGAAGCCATAAGTACACACTGGGAAAACAGAATATTCAACAAATGGTGCTGGTCAAACTGGATGTCTGCATATAGAAATGTGCAAATAGATCAATACTCATCATCCTGCACAAAACTCCAGTCCAAGTGGATCAAAATCTCAACATAAAATCAGACACAGCAAACCTGTTTTAGAAGAGAAAGTGGGGAATATCCTTGAACACATTGGCCAAAGACAACACTCAAACACCTCATTGAACATAGCTGAGCTGGTGCCTTTGTGGATACTTAGCTGTACATTCTAGTCTCTTTGGTATGGGAGGGTACTCTACAAGCTAATGAAAGAGAAACACGGTCACCAGTCAAGCCATAAAAACTTAGATTGACTACAATTTGTCTTTCTTGTAAAATATGCTAGAGCAATGGTAGCACAGAACTTGTGGCAGTAGCCAGTTAATGTCTGATTTGTCTTATGGCCCACTCCACAAGAAAGAATCCATACCCAAATGCTTGGGTGACCAAAACCAGAGATTAGATAGCCCAGAGATCTAGGGTAAAACCAAACACTATGGGTCTAAAAAAGTACAAATACAAAGACTCCTAATGTATTCTGATATACTCATAGATCAGTGTCTTATATGGTCATCATCAGAGAGGCTTTCTTTGGCAGTAGATGGGAACAGATGCAGAGATTCACAGCCAGACCTTATGTGGACAGAGAGTCTAAATTTGAGGTTTCCATCAAATACCTCCCTTCTGAGCTCAGAGAATACTGTGGAAAATGAGACAGAAAGCCAGAGGGATGGAGGAAACCAGGAAAACAAGGTCCTCTGAATCAACTAAGTAAGGTGCATATGAGCTCACAGAGTTTGAAGCAGCAAGCTCAGGGCCTTCGTGAGTCTACATCTACATCATGACTTCTGCATAGATGATATATTTATTGGTTTGGTGTTTTTATAGGACTGCTGACTGTGAGAACAAGTGGGTCTCTGACTCTTATGCCTGTTCTTGGGACTCTTTTCCTCCTTTTGGGTTGCTGTGTTCAACTTCAAAATGATAACTTTTGCTTCATATTTTGTGATGTTTGGCTGTCATCTCTTAAAAGTTTGTTCTTTTCTAATGAGAGAAAGAAAGGGCTTGGATCTTAAGAGGGTGGAAAGTAGGAAAGAACTGGGATGACTGGATGGTGAAGAAACTATAATCAGGATATACTGCATGAGAAAAGAATCTACTTTTAAAAAAGAGCACACTTGAATGCATTGGCACAGGAGACCACTTCCTAAATGTAACTTCAGTAGCACAGACACTGAGAGAAACCATTAATAAATGGGACCTTCTGAAACTGAAAAGCTTCTGTAAAGCAAAGGATATGGTCAACAAGAAAAAATGACAGCCTACAGAGTGGGAAAGATCTTCACTAACCCCACATCAGACAGAGGTATGATCTCCAAAATATACAAATAACTTAAAAAAATGGTTATCAAAAGAACACACAATCCAATAAAAAATGGAGTACAGAACTAAACAGAGACCTCTCAAGAAAGGAATCTAAAATGACTGAAAGACACTTAAGGAAATGCTCAACATCCTTAACCATCAGAGAAACGCAAATCAAAACTCTGAGATTCCATATTATACTTGTAAGAATGGCCAAGATCAAAAACACTGATGACAACTTATGCTGGAGAAGATGTAGTGTAAAGGGAACACTCCTGCACTGCTGGTGGAAATGCAAGCTGGTACAGCCTCTTTGGATATATATCAGTATGGCGATTTCTCAGAAAATTAGGAAACGACCTTCTTCAAGACCCAACAAGAGAAGTGATAAAGCAGGAACCTGACATCTTTCTCTGACTGAGATATAAACATTCATAACTAGAAACTATCAAGTTCATTTTTGCTTTGCTTGAGTTGTTGACTTCCAGTTTCTATGAGTAGAGTTATATTGTTGTTTTATGCCTCTAAGCTTGGGTAATCTTATGGTTTAAAAATGTTACACTCCCCACCCACTGAGACAGTGGGGCTGATCTATTGGGAACTCACCAAAGCCAGCTGGACTGTGACTGAAACAGCATGGGATAAAACCGGACTCTCTGATCACGGCGAACAATGAGGACTGATGAGAAGCCAAGGTCAATGACAAGGGGTTTTGATCCTACTTCATGTTCTGGCTTGGTGGGAGCCTAGCCAGTTTGGACGTTCACCTTCCTAGACATGGACGTAGGGGGGAGGACCTTGGACTTTCCACAGGGCAGGGAACCATGACTGCTCTTTGGATAGGAGAGGGAGGGTGAGAGGAGTGGGGGGAGGGGGAGAAGAGAGGGGGGAGAAGATTGGGGGGAGGGGGAGGGAAATGGGAGGCTGGGAGGAGGCGGAAACTTTTTTTTCTTATTCTCAATAAAAAAAAAAGAAAAAAAAATGTTACACTCTCTACAAACTCACCTTTTAAGTGCTTGCTGTTGGCTGGGAGGCACAATGATAGAAGGGTGGAGAGTCTTTAGTAAGTTGGGTGTTGTTGGTAGAAGTAGTCCACGAGAGGTGGGCCTTAGAAGGGTATAGACATCCTTGCCTTATTCTTGCTACTTCCTGGCCCACCTCAATGTAAACAGCCAGCATGTTACTCTCTCACTGCCACGTATACCATACCCTCTACCATGCCATTTCTTCTATAATGTCGTACCTTTCATAATGTATGGGAATCTTTTTGATACTGTGAGACCAAATAAGCCCTTTATCTCTTAAGTTATATCTGTCTGGTATTTTGGTTACAGCAATGACAGAGTAACTAATACAAATGGTTTGTTATGTGGCAAGAATCACCAGAAAATATATCATGATCAATGTATTCACTGATAAGATTTTTTAAAAATATATTTTCATTTTAGTGCTCAGGGAATCCTGGCAACATTTTTCAGAATTCATTACCTAGGGTTTTCCCAAACAATTCTTACTCATGCACCTTACATACATTCAAAAAATGTGTAGGGTCCACACACAGTTACACATACACACAGATGAAGACCTACAGACACACAGACACACATAGAAAGACACACACACACAGACACTTGAACTGGTGATAATGGAAATTTGACAGGCCCATCTGACACCTGCAAACTGGTGAATAAGGAAGGTATATGGTATGGCTTAAGTCTGCCTCTAGAGGCCTAGTAACCGGAGGATAGCAGTGGCTGAAAAGTTCCAGATGTCCAAGAGCAGAACTTTGAATGACAAAAATATAATGGAACTATTTCTCAGCTAGTCATTTATTCCAAAGTAGGTATTGAGAGTCACTAGGAGGTGCCGGGCACAAGATTAGGTAGTTAGCAAACAGTTGGCTTGGGTTCTGAATGCTTTGGTGATTATAGGCCAGGGCAAGAGACAGGCTTTAATCAAATAATCCATCACGTACACAAAGCCTAACAACAGGGTGCATCAAATGAAGGAAATTATTGCATTGATCTGAGAGCAAGGAACACATTGATTGCTATCAAGAAAACTTATGAAATGGCAGTTGAGTTAAAAGTTGAAGGACAGGCAATTGCATTTAGCTGCACTTAGGTTTTCTTTTTGCATATTATATTGGTTTTTCATTAATTCACTTTCTTTGGCTACATCATATACTTCTCTCAGACAGAAAAATGTGCTTTCTATTTCACTTGAATAACTCCTCAGAGTCGTAGTGAGGCTGAGCCTTCTGCAAATGACTTACAGTCATATAATGGACATAAGGTATTTTAACTCAGGTTTTCATTTTTTGCAGTTGGTTTTCAATGCTGCTTTTATTTCATTCACCTGTAGGGTTTGGTGAGAGTGCTGTGTCAGGGGCGCAAACGGGTTCTAATGAGTGTGAGGCCTGTGGACCTGGACTCTCATCTCTGGTAGAAGACTCAGCAGGTGTTGGCAGAAGCTGCTTGTTAATTTCCTGGCTGCCCAGATCCGAAATAATCACATAGAAACTATATTATTTGCAATATTGTTTGTCCAACAGCTTAAGTGTATTTTTAACTAGCTCTTATATCCTAAACTAACCCCTCTCCATCAATCTGTGTATCACCATGAGGTAATGGTCTACCAGCAAAGTCCTAGTAGGCTCCTGCGAGGGGTGTGCCATCTGCAGCAGCTACATAGCTTCTCACTGACTCTGCCTACTTTCCCCCAGCATTCAGTTTAGTTTTCCTGCCTAGCTCTATTCTTCCCTATTACAGGCCAAAGTAGCTTCTTTATTTATTAACCAATAAAAGCAACACAAATATAGAAGGATTCCCCATACCATTTCCCCTTTTCCATTCACATGAAAAGGAAGGTTTTAACTTTAACATAGTAAAATTGCATATAAATAAGCAGGTATCAAGCAAGAGTTACAGTTACAATATTTATATCTACTTTATCTTTTATCATAACTAAGGAAAACTTTAATTATAACTACTTATTCTTAACTCCATCCAACACCGCAGAAGGATAAAAGTTACCTAAGTAAACAGCAAGTGCATTGTAAGCAACTTCCAAAACTCTAGAATCTTGATGCCTCGACAGTCACCCGAAGTTCTTCTGTAACATTGGGACATCTCATCTTTAGTCTACAGGCTCATAGTGTACAGCAGACTTTTCAGTGAATTAGGAAATTTGAAGATCTGTTTTGCCTTGCAATGGCAAAGTCCATCAGTTGCTTTCTTCTGTGTCCTGCAGAATGTCTGGCAGATTCTTTCATGAAGTAGGAACCCTAAAGGATGGCCTCACCTTTAGGCAAGTTCAGCAGTCATTTTTCTGTGGGTCCTGCATGTCCAGTTCACACAGCATAACACCAAGCAGTTCAAGCAAGAGCAGTTTCTTGCCCAAATGACTAACAAACTCCATAAAGAGCCATTCTAATACCTTTTATTCTCTCAAAGTAGATTGATGCTGCCAGGAGCAGATGTATCTCATTGTCATGAAAAGTCTTAAGTTCTTAAAACATTTTAAATGCCATATTACATAGGTCTTTGTAAGGTTTGAAGAATACCTGTCCATCTGAAATATATCTCTGTACATCTTGAAAACCTAACTAACATGACTACAAGTATGACTTATAGATGACTATCTATTAACTGTATATTAAACTATACACCACATTTTTAAATGAGCTGCACACAGTACTTTAATCAAGAGCATAAATATAAATATAACAAAATTGACCTTAAATTTGTATCAATAGACCAAGATCTATACCAATGCAAAGTATTCATCTCTATAGTATATCCTCCTTTAAATGTAAACAAATATTTATAAACAATATTTGGGGAATCTGGCATAGTTCTTTTTAAACCTCTTCCTTCTTTTTGTTGGGTGAAGTATTTTCTTATTGGAGGTCCACAGAGATCTCTTGGTGGGTCTTTTTACTTCAAACCACATAGTCTGGAAGGAATCCATAGGTTCTCATCCTCTATGGAAACAAAAGCAGAACCTCTTTTCCAAAGCAATATATCCTTAGACCCAAATTTTGAAGTCAAGATCCCTATAAAGTATTTATGTTGGTTTAGGTTAGCAGTCCCCAGAATCAAATGTCTCTCTGCAGTTAAAAAATTCAAAGAAAACACAATAATATACATAATCCAGACTCTCTGTGTATTTTCCATGTTTATGTGGCTTATGTTTCTGTACTCCTTTAATCTATCACTGTCTGTACTCTCTTTTTAAAGACTTCATTTTATTTTTTCTTCTCTCTCAAGCCCACGTAATTTATCCAACACCGTGACCCATTTAGAGGTCTTTTTTTTTTTTTATCTGAATCTGTTTTTATTACGTAGCTGTTTTTTTTTTTTTCCAGGAATGCTTTTAAAATTGTAAGCAGCTTGGTCATAGTGGCCCTGTGTGCTGGCTCCACCTCTCTCAGGCTTTTAGTGTGGCAGAGGTATTTCACTGCCCATTCTGGGACTGCTGGGTGGGAGTTGCCCTCACTACCTCAACTCTGATAGCACCATGCAGCATGCGTTAGATGCAGTTTCTCATATTAAGGTTCCTTCTTCCAAGCTGTCAAGTTGACAAAAGTTAACCAGTCTACTATGCAACCCAGGCTGAGCTGGAACTCACAATCCTTTTGCTTCAGTCTCCCAAGTGCAGAGACTACAGCTGTGTGCCACCAGACCCAGTTCTGAATTTATCTTGACTAATAATGGAAAGGATATGATAGAGAGGAGCATTAAAATGTCCTAAGATTATCTAATTTTTTAAAAAATTAAGTATTATATAAAATAAGAATTTAATGAATTTGTATCAACAGTGGAGACTCTCTCAGGTGCAAAAGCTGAGGACCTGGTGAAACACAGAATGGGTGTGGGAGAAGATGGCCAGGAGAAGAAGAAGCAGTGAGGCAGAGTATAATGATCTCTCCAGAGTAGCCAAATACTGGCATTTCAGTAGGGCTTCCAAGAGCAGATGTTGTATGATGAACATCCATCTAAAACTACTTTTTGATAGATGGCTTTATTTCTTTTGGAAGACTTATCAGTTGTGATACTGTGTCTCTTAGATGCTTGCTGAAGAACATTCATTAATCTTTCTGTCAGAGACTTAGCTATCTAAGGCCTGGGCAGTGGTTAAGATAGCCAGGATAGCAGCAGATGTGATATATTGATATTGGGGACCAAGAGATGCTGTGAAAGGGCGTGTCTTTTGGAAGATGTACTGATCCATACCAGCGACATGTAGAAAGCTCCATTTCTCTATAGTGCTGCAGGCTACATTAGAGCCATTTCTTTCCTCTGAAGTTAATCCATCATCCTGATCATTTTCTTGTCAGGGAAGAACAGTCATATCAGAGATTTGGGAAAGGATGCTTTAGATATGAAATGTGCCTGTGAGGCTGCAACCCACGGTGACATGTCTTGAGAAATGGTGCAAACACTTACAAAGTAGTGCTTTGCTTTAGATGAACTTGAAGAAAACTTAGTGTTTTATACTTGGGCCAAACAAGAAAGTGTTTTTATTTTGTGATGCTGGAGATTGAACCCTGGGCTCTGTGTGCTTCATATAAGTACTCTACCTTTGGGTACAGTACAGACCAAACTTAATTTTAAACCTGACTGATTAATTGGTGACAGCCCTGTAAACACAGGAAATAGATGACCATCAGGTCCAGTCAAAAGTTAACTAGGATTCAGAGAAAATTCCTCATGTATATTGATATCCATGTTATATTTATCTTATCTCAGAATATAATATACAGATTAAAAGAAAAAATAATTAAATGGAAAGTCCTAATATTTCAGGTGTTTACTTTTAGTGAGACAAGAGTTTTCATGCTTTAAATAATCAGCATGCTTGGTATACAACTATTTTGTAAATTTCATGCAAGGTTCATGATTTATCTGCCAAATCAATTTATTATATGAAATTGACAATCTAAATGAAATAAAATAAATTTGGACTTGCAAAGAAAACAAGTTAACTAGGAGAAAATCTTGAGTGAGAGCTTCACACTTGGAATTGAGACAACTGATGGTGGATGGACTTGGAAGTCTGATACTAACTCAGTCACACATCTGTGACTAAGTTAATATGAGTTGATATCAGGCCTGAGGAGGGTAGCTCAGTGGTACAATGTTTGCCTGGTATGTGGAAGGGCTTGGTCAGCATGGCTCTCCCCTCCTTAATTTAGCCTTTAGTTTTAAATACCAAGTGGGGTTCTCTTCTTTTGGTGGTTTCAAAAGCTGAGTGAATGGAGTATCATAGAGGTAGAGAAAGGAGATAAATTGATTTTTGTGTGGATCGTTTTGGATCATTGCTAGATGATTGTTCATATGACCCAGACTTTGAAAAAACCTATAAGGTATCCACATTGTAAACAGCTTGGAGCCACTTCTTCCAGTCTGTTACACCTCTTCATTTTTGTGCTGACAGCTTTTACTTTGGGCTGCTTGGAGGATTTTTTTTATACAGTGTAAAGCACACAGACTTTACACTGTATAAAAATACAGATAGTGTAACCCAGACACAGAAAGACAATTATCATGTATACTCACTCATAGGTGGTTTTTAAACATAAAGCAAAGAAAGCCAGCCTGCAAACCACAATCTCAGAGAACTTAGAAAACAATGTGGACAACTAAGTGAACTTACATAGATCTAATCTACATGGGAAGTAGAAAGTAGAAAAAGACAAGATCTCCCAAGTAAATTGGGAGCATGGGGGGCATTGGGGGAGGGTTGAAGGGGGGAAGGGAGAGGCAGGGAGGGAAGCTGAGAAAAATGTAAAGCTCAATAAATACCATAAAAAATGTAAAATAAAATACAGATAGTGGATAGACAGAATGCCTTCTTCCAAAGCAGAAAGAAAGATTGTTTGGTGGACAAGAAATCAGATGCAATAGGGTCTTAAATTAGTGAAATAACAAGGACGAAAAAGAGGAAGTATTTACTCAGAGATACCCTCCATTTCTTCTCTATAAACTTGGTTCTCTAAGGCATCAAAATCTAAAAGCTAATCAATTTAGACAACATCTAAGAGCTTTGTTCCTCTCTGTTAAATTTAGATAATGAGACACCTGGGCTAGACATTGTCGGCATGGCAAAGTGAGGTCAGGGTTTGTATGGTTTTGCTGTGACTTACGGTCATCACTCCCATTCACAGTAGCTTTCTGTAAGTAGCTTCCTTCATTGGTTAAACATTCCTCAGCATATTGACTCATTGGATATGGATATGTAGAAGTAGTAATGAGTTCTCCTTGTCTCTTTATGGTGTTGATATATTTAGTCACTTCTTCACCATCATCCTAGTTGAAGTGTAGCATCTGTTTCTGGCCTGGACCTCATTTATATGCTATTGATGTGATAGTACAAAGGTGTAAGGCACTTCAGTTGTTAAGTTAATGAAGGGGCAAAGGGGACAGTGTAGCTACTGTCTAGTAAGGTGAATGAGGGCTGTTGGCAGAGTCTTTAGGGCTGGGGGAGGTGTAGAGGGAATGGAGGTAGCAAATATGACAATCAGGATAGTGTCTGAGGTACGGACGATTAAAATACAAGATTGGCGTTCAGGAGAGAAACTAGGAATAGATATATAACTGTATTTTTTATGCAAAGAGAATTCTAAAGACCCTCATAACGATTAAAAATAACTAAGGAAGACTCTACAGAGGCTTTACTAAGTCAAAGCTCATGGAGTCCAGACATGAACAAGCAAGGTTGTTACTCAAAGGCTTACAGTGCACTGAGTCTAAATGAAAGTAATTAAAATATTTACTGTGTTGCTCAAATCCTATAAAGCTGGCTAACACACAGTATACCTTCTCATTTTTCCTTCCACGTGGTATTTCCTTGCATGCTATAGCTTTTACCCTTTCTACCCATCTTTCTGTTCCTTATTCTGAAAAGGGAGGTACAGATGAAAGTGGTGAGAAGCATCAGTTTTCTAGGTATATCCTAAATGTAGAACCAACAGAAAATGCTTACAGACACAGCAGGGTATATGAGAGAAAGAAGACTGAGACATTATCAATGGATGGGAAATGAGGAATGGAACGAGGAATATATAAATATCCCAGCCCTTCTGATTTTGGTGAGCCCGGATAACTTCCTCTTGACCATATGCCTCTCTCTCTCTCTCTCTCTCCCTCTCTCTCTCTCTCTCTCTGGGATATGTGTGGGTGGTGTATATGCACACATACACATAGTAGGCAATCAGGCAGGGGCACGATTGTAATTTGTAATGAATCCATTGAAAGACCAAAACTTCAAAGTATCACTCGCAGGCAGGTCTTGATTTAGAGTCAACGCTTCCACCGACCAGTAGGCTATGAAGGTGATTTCTCTTAGTCATAGCAAACCCTTGAAAATTTCATTGATACATTTATGCTTTCTTGTGGTATCTGGTGCTCACAGTTCAGGGTTTAAAGCAGCCAGCATATATTTAATGCATTTTTATTTCAGTTTTAGATGAGTGTTTGGTTCACCTGAACTGCTTTATAGAGGGACTCTCCAGGCGGCAGGAAGGAAGAGTGATGACCCAGGACTCCTTGGAGCTAGACTACAGGAGGATAGTAGTGCAGACTCTACAATGGTGAAGTGTGGAGTTGAGAGATTCCAGGCGTGACAGGATGGAATAATAAAGCTCGGTGAAGGAAAACCATTAACTTCAAGACAGCATAGCTACCATTCATCATCCCTAAAGCATGCCAAATTGTATAGTTTTGTAGTAAATTCACCATGACTGTAGAAGTTACATATTCCTTAAACCTTTGTTCACAGATGTACTTAAGTGAAAAATCCAGGTCATCTTTGTTCTTAAATTAAACAGATTGCCCTGTACTACGGCTAGCTAAATACTTGGTATATAACTTTCATGGTTTTTAACCCCACAGTGAATCTTTTATTTTATTTTAGTTTTTTTTTTTTTTTTTTTTTTTTAGCTCTGACAACACCGAGGAAATACAGTTTAAGAAACAGTCATTACAGGACTGTAGAGATTATACATTTAATAAAGTTCTTGCCTTTCAAGGGTAAAGATTTGAGTTTGATCCCCCAAACTTATATTTCAAAAGCTGGTCACGGCTGGCAGTGCTCACTTCCAGTGCCAGTTCTGAGAAGGTGGATTCCCGGGGCTTGCTGACCAGCTATCCCTGGGATTTTATCGGCAAACTCTGGATCAATGAGAGAATTTGTCTCAAAAAACAATGAAGGTGGCTCCTGAGGAATATAGCACTTTAGGGTGACATAGCCACTGTGAGTACGCGCGCACACACACACATCTGTCTCCAATTTTTACCTCTCTGTGTGTGCACACATACATTCACACTAGTCAGTGTACAGAACGTTAAGTATATCTAATTACTCATAGCTTTTAATCTACTTGCTTTTCTGCCCTAATCTCCCCATTTCTACCCTCCAACATGGTGATGAACATAGGCACATGGACTCAGACATTAGTCTCTATTAAGATGTATGTTATTTTCTGTGTATAGTGCTTAGTCCTGTTGCCTCTTGCTAGGAAGACTGCCTCAGGCACTCACAAACCTTTGTCCTATATATTCTACTTCAGAAAGGACTGGAGTGAATCTGTGTTCTCATTATAGGGACGGAGTTGATTGTTGCAAGGCATTAATTAGCACCTGAACATGTTCTAGTGAAAACGCAGGGATCATAATTATTTTCTCACATGTTAAGAGAGTCTAGAAAGGGAATGCTCTGCTTGTCTTTCTGAGCTCCTATTGAATACAAAGCCAGTCTGTGTAATGTCAATGTCAGATCTATATTTGGGTTATCTGAACTCAATGCCTTTGCAGTAAGAATGAACTCACATCAGGAAATTTGGGCAGTATTGTCACAAAATGTCAGGAAGGAACTGTTTTCATGAAGGGATAAGTTCCTGATTGTTACAGAGCCATCCTGGATTTTAATGCAGCATTATAGCCACAGGGTCAAGGGATCAACAAACATGGCTTTTGATGCTGCATGTTGGTTTGAGTAAAGGCCTATGTTTTACCCTTTTTCAAAGTGATGTCTAAACAAAGAAATCGGTAAAGAGACTGGCTTGATCAGCAGGTGTGTCCTTCAGCCAAAGCACAGCTCCACAAACAACCAATTTAAACCCAAATCAAATTCCAAACTAATCTAAACTCAGTCTCTTCTTTAAAACAAAGCAAAACAAAATCAACAAATGACACCATGCTGTTTCCTGAGGATAGGGCAGTATATTCTTAGTGTTTGAAAAGGTGTATTAGAGAATTAAGTGCTGCGTTCAAAGCCTGGAATGTGGAGACTGCTTGTTTATTTCCTGGCTCACACCCAAATAATCACAAAGAAACTATATTAATTATAACACTCTTTAGCATATTCCTAGCTAGCTCTAACATCTTAAATTAACCCATTTCCATCAATCTGTGTATCACCACGAGGATGTGGTCTGTCGATAAGGTTCCTAATGTTCCAGCATGTCTTTCTCCTTCAGCAACTGAATGGCATATTTTTGACTCTGCTACTTTCTCTCTATATCTCTGTTTGGATTTCCTGCCTGGCTAAGCCATTGGCTGAAACAGCTTTATTCATTAGCCAATAAAAGCAACACCTATACAGAAGGATTTTCCACATCAAAAGCTTCCTAGGTTAATAAAACCCAATCAAAACCTTGGGAGGCAGAGGCAGGCGGATCTCTGGGAGTTCGAGACCAGCCTGGTCTACAGAGCTAGTTCCAGGACAGGCTCCAAAGCCACAGAGAAACCCTGTCTCGAAAAAAAAACCACCAAAAAACAAAAAACAAAACAAAACAAAAAAACAAAAAAAAACTTGATTTGAATAAGCACATCTGCCATAGAAGGAGCTAGTTATGGCTTTATCGGTAGAGTTTGTAGACACATTTGCTGAATTAGTCGTGCCACTTTGGGCACAACCTTGCTTTCAATGCATGTTTTTTTCTACTGAAAAATTAATTAGGAGAATGGAAAACCCTCCTGTGGGGATGGGTATTCAAGGCTTTTACAGAAGGGTGATTATATTTGGAAGCAGAATTCTGGAGCTCCAACCAATGCAAAATCAGGACATTTTCTAGAGTTCAAAGTTGGGAAATTTTAATTATTCATTGGGGATGACATAAAAAAATTCTATTAATTTCTGGTTCTATTGCTGGAACATATCTGAAATTGCATTCTTGGAAGTCTTGGCTCTGCTGTTGAGCCAAGTCCTCTGTAAGACCATGTTTTAGTTGAAGAACCTTACTTTTCATAATACAGTATCTGTGTAGCTCTCTTTCCATTTGCACACACAAATGCTGGGTTGGAAGTTTTTAAACTTTATTATTCAATGCTGATCCCCACATTCTTCTAAGGCTGGGAGCTTGACCTGCCTTAGACCTTGGGTGGTTATAGGAGTCAATCACTTTACCAGTCTCCAAGGCACATTGGGTAGCCTCATCTCTGAGACATTATTTCTTTTAGCATTAGCCAACCATCTGCCAGTCACTCAGCAGCTTCTACTACTTTGACCTGACACAGTGGGAGCAGAGTCCACAAGTGATTTTGGAAATGTCAGTTCTAGAAGGTTTTTCTCCCAGTGTGACTGCATAGTTACTTGAGATTGCTTGATCTGTGTGGAAGATCTCTGGTCCCGATTCCATGCATGGTTCTAGGCAAAAGTGTAGGAATTTATGTTTTTCTTTCCTTTTTTAAAAAAATAGCAAAAGTATGATTATTCACTGCTAGTAATTTAGGGACACAGCTCTATCATTTCTCATTGTCTTCTGAGTTATAATATGATGCTGACCATTGTATGGAAAAAACAAAACCTTCCCTCCTTATTTAAAAAGCATAAAAATTATATTTTACCTAGTTAGCTAGCTTATGGTGTGTGTGTGTGTGTGTGTGTGTGTGTACACGTGTAAGTGTTTCACAGTGTCTACAACCTGTGTAGGTCAGAGCACAACTTTTTAAAGTAATTTCTCTTACCCAGTGAGCCATATCACCTGCCTGAGAAATCTACCTGCCTTGCAATGTGTGTGTACCCATCCTTTCCTTTCATTGAGGTTTTGGTATTAAGAGTAGCAATTCACTGAATGGTATTCTTTATCCTTGGCTGTTTCAAAGTTCATGGCCCATTGCCTTCTCAATGTTCCTTAAAGCACTTGGGATACATCTCTTCTAACACAGATTTAAGAACATACTTCTTCCAATGAATTTATGGGTTTCTTCTGGAGTCAAAGTCATACTTGAAAAGTCAAAGTCTCCTCTCATTTAGGCTGCTGGGAAGCCCAAGGCAAAGCTCTGAGTTCAGGTGTGGTAGCATACATCTACGCTAGTAAGAATGTAATTTCCATTTTCCAGTCTTTATATATTGATATTTTCATTTTATTTAGTAGCAATGCATTTATGGTTTTACTGTCAGTCAGTGCAAATCTTGCATGGAAGTAGTGGAATGGACAGGTGAAAATGATAAGTCTCAAAAGTCGTACTTAGGTACTGTCCCGTATCTCTGGGCAAAATAGTGTTTTTCTTGTTGTTTTATTACATTTAAGTCTATATTATATATTATGGTGATCAGATCATTATTGTGTCCCCCTCCCTGCTTTTCCCTTCTTTACTCTCCTCCTTCCCTCTCTTCTCCCCCACTTCCTTCCAAGACTGGGTTTTACTTTGTAGCCCAAGCTAATCTTGATCTCAAGCATAAACCTCCATGGCTGGCTCTGTCTGCTTCTCTCTCTCTCTCTCTCTCTCTCTCTCTCTCTCTCTCTCTCTCTCTCTCTTTCTCTCTCTCTCTTAAATGACCCTGTCTTAGTTTGCTTTCAAACTGTTATAAAGATCATATCTGAGGTCTCTGTGATCACCATGGAAGGCAGAATGATGGTCTACAAGAGACAAGAAGGTAGTTTGACTCAACACAACTAGGTACCTGGTGTTGATTTAAACTTCAGGAATCTGACCGTGAAGAGTTGTCTTTAAGTACAGCACAACTGTGAAAACTTTTCTGATGATAATTATCTGAACCTGAGTGCACACTAAAGCATGCCTAAATCTCCGTGAGGAGCAAAGTAGCTAAAGAAGACTCAGACGGGACTACATTGAAAGTCTTTGTAAAGTATATGTGACACATTTCATAAAGATGGGTGCTATAGACTGAGAAAAACTCGGAGAGGTTTCAGTGTGGTCTTGGTTGCACACATAGCTCAAAGGTCTTGAGTCTACAAATCATGTCTGTTATTAGCCTTCTGGGCAACTTTAAAAGGCCTTTCACCCCTTTCTTTCAAACAACAACCCTGTGTGTTTAACATTCCAGCTTCCCTAGTGCTTCTCTGTGAGCACACAGATCTCTATGCCTCCTGCAGACCACGACCAAAGGTGACTTAGGGGAGGAAAGGGTTTATACCATGTAATAACTTCCTGGTCATAACCCATCACTAAGGGAAGTAATGGCTGGACCTCAAGACAGGAACTTGAGATGGGAAATGAAACAGAGACTATGGAGGACTTCTGCTTATTAGTTTTCTTAAACACCAGAACACCTGCTAGAGGGTGGTACCACCTACAATAGATTTGGCCCTCTCATATCAGTCACCAACCGTCAGTCAGAAAAATGCCACCACAGGCTTGCTTATGAGCCATCCTATGGAAGCGTTTTCTCAGCTGAGTTTCTTCTTCCCTGGTAATTCCAGTTTGCATAAACCAGACATAAAAACCAACCAGGGCATCACTACTGGGTACCTTCCATTCTCCTCTTGCCTTAGACATTCCCTCCCCTCTCCCTCTATCTATTAGCTTATCTAAATGCAAAGACTTTCAGAATAAAGAATGAGTAAGGTAATGCAATAAAATGTAGCGTCTCCCAATCTCGTCAAGTCATAGGATTATTTGTGCTTGTTAAAACCCACTGTCTCAAGATTCTGCTACATGTCTCAAGATTGTGCTATGGTAAGTGGGTGGTATGGGAAGACTACATATTATCTTAGATTACCACTAAATTATTAATACTAGGCTTTGGAACTTACTCAGTCATGCTTTTTGATTCAGAACACAAACAAATATTACATTTCCTCGAGGGGGACAGAGCAAAGGATTTAGGCCTGGCAGTATCCACTGCCATGGGGAATATTGGCTTCATTTAAAGAGTCCCTTGCTAAGGAATAAAGATCCAATGACCAAGGTAGGGAAGATGAATGAAAAGCAAGGGGACCAAGGGTGACGGCACACACCTGTCACCCCAGCACTTGGGGGAGGGATGCTCAAATGTCTTAGAGCCCAGCTTTTGTCAGGGGTGCCAGATGGCCAAACTTAGGTCCTCATGCAAACATGTTACTGAGTGTGGACTGAGACATCTATTTTTCTAGCTCCACTTATTTTTGTTTTAAATTCACATATAATAATTAGTTTCTTAGACTCAAAATGTGTTTTTAAAAGCAGGGAATGAAAGAAAATTTATTTTCAAATCTGTATTTAAAATAAAAATGTGTATTAAATCTGATTATCAGCTATGTTTGGGACTCAAATGCAGTCTTTGAAGAGTCAATAGACTTAAAGATGATGTTTGTTAAGGGCTAATAGACTTCAAGCTAACAATTTAAAGGCATATGCTTTGTAATTTCAGGTCTGTGTATCTTGGATTTTATGGCATCACACAGTTCCCCCTTCCTTCACGTCCCCATTAGTCTTTCTAGTTGCTGCTTTTCTTCTTGACTTTCTGCCTTTCCTTTTTGTATTTATGCTTCCAATCTGTAGTAAAGAATTTAGTTTCCAAGTTGTATAATTTACTACAGAAATACTGTTTACATATACTTTTTAATATCAGGTTTAGAGAAGAGAGCCTCCAAGCAACCTTACATAAAAATTACCTTGGGAGCTGAGTGAGATACACAGTGTAATGAAACCCCAGTCTGGGGTTCTGGGTTCATATTCTCCTAACAGCTTTTTAGATAGTTTAAATTGTTTTTAATGTCAAGAAACAGTAGTTTGTCTTGTTTGTCATTGATAGATTCCAGTTTTTAAACTAACCAAAGTCCCTTTCCCCTCCATGCTGGGTCATAGCACAACCATGTTCTACCACTGAACTGTATTCTCAGTGTCAAACGAGGCCTTTTGCAACCTACCATTGTTGTTGAGTCTGTCTTGACACACTAATCTGTGTTTACAGCTTCTAAAGAGAAACAGATTGTTGCCCAGAGACCAATAGAAGAAGGGTTGGTGAAATTGCTTAGTGGGTAAGGGCTCTTGCCCTCAGCTTTGAAGACTTGAATTCCATCCTGGGATTTACACATTCATGCTCCAACCCTGACATACAAAACAAATAAACAAACTGTTAAGAACACCACCAAAACATCACAGTCTTTTGTGGCTTGTAAAGTGAGTGCATATGACTAGGCCCCATCTCCCTTGGGATAGATGGTTCCCATGAGTCCAGAACTTTGGGTTTTCTTTTGTTATTCCCTTTTTTGTTTATGTGGTTACAAATGTTTTGTGATAAATTGCGCACTTTCCCGTAGAAACTACAGGCTTTACAACTTTCAAACTATGGCACAACCCATACTGAGCAAAATCCCTTTACACTTGATTTGTTTTCCGAGTTAGATAAAATTAGATTGTGAATATTTTAACAAGATCCTTTTTAAACCTATAAATATTTTCGAATGGCTGTCTAGCTAAAGGAAGAAGAAACGAGATGCTTGTGTCTTTCACAGGGTTTATAATTCTTCGTTCATCAAACATTTAGCTCTTCCCTGTGTCAGGTGTGATGTTGCTGATTGGGAAGGAGATAAATGCATAGCAGGCTTTCTGTGCTTGCAGAATACAGAAAACTGAAAAAAGCATCTAGAAATAAAACAGATACCTTATGTGCAATCTAGTTGAAATCAAACCAACATAAATGACACAAATATCATGAGATGGTTATTTGAGCACAATTGCAAAGTTACTAGAGAGCTACCAAGTGTGTAGTGATACTACTTGAAGGTTATACAGATCCAGAGAGCAGAGAGTGCAGTCCAGGTTGGAGTAGTCGGGAAAGGCTTTTTGCAGGCTCTTTACTGTGTCCTGAGCAAACGGCAGGAGTGGAGGGATGAAATTGGAAAGGAAGGCATTCTGGACAGAGGGGAGGCACCAGTGAGGTGTAAGGAGACCCAGAATAGGTACTGGGTCAAGTATGTGCCAACTCTGAACAGGAATAAGTACTTATATCTCGGAGAGGTGCTAAGAGACTTTTAGTCTCCAGTTCATCCTGTTATCTAGGACAATGTGTGCAAGGTGATCTGAATGAGAAATCTCCCTAGGAGCACTTTTGGTCCTGACTCAGTGGTACTGTTTGGATGTTATGGAATTTTTTTTTTAAAAAAAGATTTATTTATTTATTTATTTATTTACTTATTATGTAGACAGTGTTCTGCCTGCAAGTATTCCTAGAGGCCAGAGGAGGGCACCAGATCTCATTATAGGTGGTTATGAGACACAATGTGGTTGCCGGGAATTGAACTCAGGACCTCTGAAAGAGCTACCAGTGCTCTTAACCTCTGAACCATCTCTCCAGTCCCATAAGGATGTATGGCCTTGCCAGAGGAAGTACTTCTCTGTGGCTGGTTTTGAGAGTTCAGAACCTACCTTACCGTACCTCCAGTTTGTTCTCTTTGCTTTTTGACTGGTTGAAGAAGTGAGCCCTCAGTGTTCTGCTCCTGCCATCTGCCACCAAACCTCTCTTGCTATCAAGGACTCTTCCTCTGGAACCACATGCCAAAATACAGTTCTTTTTCTGTAAGTTCTTTTAAGGCGTTTATCACAGTAACAGATCAGTAATTCTTAGAGCATACAAAGAGAAGTTAAAGTTGCATCTAATTTTGGCATTTTGCAAATTTCTTAAAAACTAATGGAGGAAATATGGAATTGGTTTATTTGAAAATAGTTATAGATTCATGAGTAGGAGAGTGAAATTATTACAATGTACTTAGGGATGCTTTTATAATGTAGGGAGGCTCCTGCTGATTCTAAGAATGGAGGAAGACAATCTGTACTGGGCACCCTGAAGACAGCGACAGAAAGACAGGCAGACATTGATCAACAGCTGAAGATGAGCTTTTAAATGGAGAGAGCATAGTGACTACTATTGTGTGTGCACATTTTGATTTTTATATTTAATATTCTAAATGTTTTAAGAGGTAGTCTATTACATCAGAGAATAGAGGAGGGCTGTTAATAGTTATAGAAGTCAGAGAAAAATTCTACTTTCACCAGATTAGTTTGTAAGGCAAGATGGAAGAAAGTGAAAATAAGATAGTTAACTTCATCAAATGCATTGGAATTTGCTGGCGAAGAAGATTTGTAAAGCGTGTGAATTTATTAAGAAGGAGTTTTAATACATATGTTACTATTTTTTCATTTACTGTAGGTAATTTTGGTAACTTAGTTCACTTATTTATATCTTTAATAAGAAAGCGGAGAGCCAGTGTAAGGACTTAGGAAATAAGGGCTCTTGTCCTCAAGTTGCATGACTTGAGTCCCACGATCTACATAGTAGAGGGAGAGAACCAACTCCCTTAAATTACCCTCTGACCTCCACGCATGCACCCTGGCATACTTGTACACATACACATATGCACACATGCACCCATGCACATACGCATGCAAACAAAAAAAGAAAATGTCCAATAGAAAAATCTCAATGCAAATAAAAAGCACCCAGGTGAGAAAATGAGCTTGTTAAAGATAGCATCTAACCAGCAGGGGGCGTGTGTTCACTGGGTTTTCACTGGTGGAACATTCCTCACACCTATAAGCAACTGAATCATGAGATCTTTACTATACAGAGTGGAAAAAAAAAAAAAAAAACGATCCAAGTTGCGAGATTGTTGTCGCCTTGGCAACTGGAATCAATTGCATCATTTCAAGAGACTCGGACTCTTGCTTTCATGAAATTAGAAAAGAGGCTGAAACTGGTGGACTGAAGAAAGTGTGGCAATAAATATTGTTTTATTCATACTTACTATTGGGAAGCACAGAATTTTCTTGTTTTCTGCCAGGTTGCTAGAAGGGATGTTTGATTCTCACGAATTGATGTGTGATAGAGCAGATGTTCAATGTTATTGAAAAAAATAATATTCTTGTACTTTCTTTCCCTAACAGGTTGAATTTAAGTTTTGTGTGGCACACACACACACACACACACACACACACACACACACACACACAATATGTTATATTATATTTTCTTTATTGGCCCAAAAGATACACACAGGAACCTCAGGTAACTGACTGTCATTCCTGTAATCTCTTAGTGGCTTCACGACTTGGTGTGTTTGATAATCTCATGGCCACTGTGTTTCTAGCGTAAAGACCTCTATGAGATAATAAAGATTTAACAACAATTTCATGAATTTTAGCCACAAAGGGAAGAAAATATTATCTTAGGAGTAAATGAAGTGAGATTTTCAAATAAGTGAAACTCAGCAAGTCATATTTTAGTATAATTATTATTTTTGTCTTATTTTAGAAAAAAATTCAAACTTGGTTTATAACATTATGCTCAATTTTGGTTTGGCTCAAATAGACTAGTTAAAAGAACAAAATATAGCTAAATTCACATATCATAAAATTATGATATAATCATAACAGTTTAGTTAACAAGTTTTGAGACAATCTCATAATTCTCTAGCTGTCTTTGAACTCATCATGTAACTGAGGATGGCTTTGAACTTTTGATTCATCTGGCCCAATTTTCTTAGTAGTGGATTATAGATGTGTAACATCAACCAGGTCTGTGAAGTGCTGGGGACTGAACTCAGGGCTTCAGGTATGCCAGGCAAATGCTCTATTCATAGTATATATCACTCAAAAGGGAAAATGAGACAGTGTAAACATTTACGTAGGGTATAAATAGGTGTTGTGTTACTCAATTTATTTGTTGCTATAGCAAATAACAGATGATCAATTAATAAAAGAAGAAAGGTTTATTGTAGTTCACAGTCTCAATGGTTTTAACCCATGATCAATTGTTCTGTACTTTGGGCCTGTAGAAGTATATCATCGTAGGATTACAAGCATATCTTTTTTTTTTTTATGTCTGGGGGAGAAAGGGAGGTAGAGAGAGAGAGCTGGGGTGGGATAGATTGAGAGAGAGAGAGAGAGAGAGAGAGAGAGAGAGAGAGAGAGAGAGAGAGAGAGAGAGAGTGAGAGATAGAGGGAGGAGACTATGGGACTATATTCCCAGTAACCTAAAAACCTTTCACTGTGCCCCACTTCCTAATATTTTCACCACGTTCCATTGACACCTCCCTCGGAATTGAACCTTTACTACATGCATCTTCGGGGAACACTTAAAGACCAAGTGTATGAAGATGCAGGGCAAATGCATGAGAGCATCAATGAGTAAGATGTTTAGAGAGGTAGCAGAGGGGTAAACACAAAGAAAGCAAATGAAGATAGGACTGGAATGAAATGAGGATGTAGCAGCCATCTATAAAATCAAACATTCACTGGATCTGTTCAGAACATTAACTCTGTTTTATGTGATAAGAAAGAAAACAAATTATGCGATATTATTTTGTTTAGTAATGAACAATTTTACTGGCTATCTTTATACCACATAGTCAGATATGCCACATGGTCAGATATTCAAATATTTAAAATGGTAATGGTTTTGATTAATTATGATTCTGTGCAGCCAGCACCACAATCAAGCTTAGATCATTCCTTAACTTCAGGAGAACCTGGACTTTTATATGAATGAAATCATCTGGTAGTTGACTTTCTTAACAATATATTTTCAAAGACTGTATGTTGTAGTATTTTATGTGTTCTTTATTCTCTGTGTGTGTGTGTGTGAGTGTGTTGTAGTGTGCATGTATAACATGTGCCCAAGTGTAGGTGAACTGCAGGAGACCTAAGGTTACATCACATGTCTTTCTTTGATTGCTGTCCCTTCACTTTCTTTTACTTCTAATCTATTCTTCTTTCATACAATACATCCTGACCACAACTTCCTGTCACTCCCCTCCTCCCAGGTCCCTCTCCCCCAGATCCACTGCTCCTCTGTTTTCCTTAAGAAAAGAGCAGATCTCGCAGTGATATCAACTGAACACACCATAAGAAGATGCAATAGGACTATTGCATAAATAGGAAGATGGTTAAACCCTCTTATCAAGGCTGGATGAGGCAATTCAGTTGGAAGAAAAGGGTCCCAGGAGCGGACAAAAAAGGTCAGAGACAACCTCACTCCCACAAAAACTCTAATCTAAACAATCACATCATACATGCAGAAGATCTAGCACAGACCCATTCAGGCTCTGTGATGGTCACTTTAGTCTCTGAGAGCACCTATGAGTCCTGCTTAGGTGATTTTGTGGAGACAGGATTGCTCTGTGACACTCAAGCTCCTGAGCTGGGCTGGTGTGACTGGCCAGTGAGCTCCAGGGATCATCTGCCTGTCTCTGCTTCCCCAGAGCTTGGTTTGCAGGAGTATAGCACCACTCTCAGCTTGCTCTTAGGTTATGGGGATCCTCCTGCTGTATGTGCGTCAGGATCTTGACTGGAGGAGCCATCTCTCAAGCCTTTCCATTCCTTCATTGCGTGTGAATAATATTTTGTGACCCAGCCATATCGTGTTTTGTTTTTCAATTGATATACATTTGAGTTGTTTCCAGGTTTTGGTTATTGCCTGCAAATGTTTAAGGCAACGTTCTTCACATTAGTTTTTAATGTAGTATGTATTTTTAATTTCTCTTAGCAATGTACCTAAGAGTGGGTTTGAAGGGTTATAACATAAACACAAACTACCAAACTACTTTGGCATACTAAAAAATGAGCATACCATAACAGAAGAATTCTAATTTCTCTACACCCCCCCCCATGCTCTGACTTTTTAATTCTCACTGTGGAGCCATGCTATACAGTGGTTATGGTTTGCATTCCCCTTGTGGCTAGTGGTATCATTATGTGACCTTAGTGATTATGAAAGAAAAATGTGTTTATTGTAATGTATGAATAATTTTGCAATGTACATAGACCTGAGAGATCTTTGTCCTAAGGGTGTTAATGAAGAGGTCCATGACATTCCTTGCAGCCAATGTGATACTATAATCCATGGGGTATAAAACAGTTAGCAAGTGGTTTCATATCAGAGTCTGGAGGTAAGAATCTGCAGAGAGAGTAGCCTTTGGAGATATATATTGTAATCAGCAGTGCCTCACATTTTCTTCAATGTTACTGATGGAAGAGGCACAGCTGTTCTGCAGCTGAATCTACTCTGAAGCACATCTGGGCACCCGAGGTTCATCCTAATCGGTTCTTATATATGTGTGTGTCTTATCAAATAAACCAATACTATGTGCCCTCTGTGTTCTGCTCTGAGGAGCTCAGTCTAAATAACAGAATGCCATTTTTTTCTTTACAAGAATTGTGTGCCGTCAGGCATCCATCACTGTAAAGATCAGGGACGCCACCTCCTGCTGGATCTCCTCCCCCTAAGAAGCTCTGATTCAATATGCTTTTATGTTCTTTGGACTCCTGATCGCCCTAGATCTCAGCAGTATGTTGGAAATAATAGAGAAGAGCCTGGGAAGAATTCCTCTTTTCCCCGCCGGGACACAAACAGTGAAGCGGCAGTGTAGGCTGCAGCGAGGATATTATGAGGAAAAAAGGAGTACTCTCTCCTTCCCGCAATTAAACCCCGTGGTTCTGAATTAGCCCCCGGAGGTGTTTGAATAGGGATAGTACATCTGCTCACAAATTAGATGCTTTATAGCTAATAAGACAGTGTTTGGTGCTGTATTGTTCCCTCGTCAGAACTTTATAAATCACTTCATAATTTTGAAAGTGCTGTGGGAAGTTATAATAGAACTTTGCCATTCTCGTTAGCAGCCTTTTGTTACCTGCAGACTCCTCTAGCTTTGGGAACTTAATCTTTTTGATGACTTATTTAATGTGCTCTAGATTCTCTGAGTTTGGCAGAGGAAACTTACATTTAAAAAATGCTAACTGCCCTATTTCTGAAATGTATGCATCTCAAATGTTGCATGGCAGATTTTCACCAGCAGACACAAAAGTTAAGCAAGGATAGAAATATTTCAGGAGATAGAGAGAAGTAGGCAGAAATGCTTCTGAATAAGGTAAGGTGGCTGGTGCCCACAGTCTCAGTTATTCAGAAGGCTGGTGAGAGACCAGCGTAGACAGATGGTGGAACCCTAGTTCTGAATTCTAATTTTTTGAAAAATATGTGAGCTATAGAAACTTTTTATTTTTTATCTTTCTGTAATATGGAAATTAACTCCAATGAAAATTAGGCCAAAGTCTATGAGTTACTAGTCTGAGAAAGAGTGAGAATGCAATGAATAGCTTGTAGAAATTGTAAATTATTAGATTTACTTCTTAAAACAATCTACAGTTATGCAGTAGTAGCAAAATGTGCAGTTAACCGTGACACTAATAATAAGGAGGGGAAAGGAACCAACTCAAAACCTCCTAGAAAGTTCCCAGTGTCCCCCTGATTATTGCTCAGCCTCATTGGTTTCATTCTGGGCAGCAGAGCAAGGTAAAATATGGAAAGGCAGGTTTTGAAGTGCCAGTATGCCCATCTGCACTGGCTCTGCCAGGTCACACTTGTCATCATTTATGCCTTTGCCTGGGACCGTCCTCTGCTAGCAGGGCATTTTACATGATGTGTGGCCGTTGTGACTGCAGAACACTTGTCTTTAATGCTCTGCAGTTGCCATGTTGCTGTTCTTAATGACTTTCTCTCTTGAATCTGGCTTTATAAGTGAACTCGGAAGGGACAGTGGAATATGTTCTTTGGACTTGGGGACTTGGCTCATGTCTGCTTTATGTGACCTATGTGACTCCTGAGGATGCATTCACAGACATCTGCTTCCCTGCCCCTCTTAGTCACTGCTTGTCATCCCCATCCTCTTGTAAGTGTCTTGGCAGGTCAGCATGGTCAGCATGCAGAGCTGGGGTTGAATGAGTGTAACAGAGGATACCAAGGTAAAAACAAGAGAAATAAAAACCAGCAGAGCCTACTGAGAGACAAAGCTGGGAAAGAAAGGAGAAAGCTATTTGCCAGTGTTGTGACAAGAGGCCCTGCATTTTTGTTTTGCATTGGGCTTTACAAATTATGTAGCTGGCCCTGTCTGGTACACAGTGATTCCTCTTGTCTCACCCTTGTGACTAAGTGCCTTTCTTTGGCTATATGTGTTTAGAAGAAAAATAACACCACATTTTTCTTGTCCACCTCTGCCTTGTGTGTCTAAGTGCTTCTGTTGAGATTTCTAAGGCAAAAGAGCCCAATGGCACTTTCTTACAATGCCCAATGTCCTAAGTACCCCACGATGAATGTCTCTAAGAAACTCCATTAGATTCCTTTTTCACTTTAAGTAGTGCAGGGGACCATTATATAAAAGATTTTTGAAATGTTTGTAATTTCCCTGTAATTATTCTTGCTATTGACTATATTGATTAGCAGCCTAATCTTAAAATCAAAATCTGTAGAGGCACAGCAGACAGGCCTAACCATCAGTTTTCTTGTACTTTTATTGATTGACATCTTTTCAAGTAGATTCACCGAGTTCTACAATACCATGGAAAACTTTTCTCCTCTTTTGCCACATAAATACTTTCAATCTCCAAACACTTTTGGGAATTATATAGCCCCACGAGGTAATACTCTAGAGTATATTTTTTAAAAATTGTAACCAATAGAGTTGACTCATTTTTATAATTTATAGATAGATAATACAAAATGTGCAGTGACAGTAGGCGATGGCCTAAACAACTCTGGATGACTGTAATGAGCACCATTCTTAGCATGTAGGGATCTGGATCCAGAATTATTTCAAAATTTTCCTGGATCAAGTTTTCTTCTTCTTCAGCTTCTAGGAGACTATGCTGACAATTCTGTTTTTTTTTTTTTTAGTTTTATTACATTTTTTAGGTTCTAGATAAAAGAATTTTACACACCTTTGTTGTCCCACGAAATGACATCCTCAGGAAAGATTTCCATAGCCTTCTCTGCTAATACAGTTTTGGTAATGATCAGCCCACTGAAGCCGTGGAGCAGGCTGCGTGCTGAGGGTGGTTTAGCTCTAAGTTTTCCAGTCTGCCTTGATAATGTTTTGCTTGTTAATACTTAAGAATACTTCGCATCAGAGCAATTCACAGAGAACCTTTTGGTAAATGCTTGCTTAACTAGTTGGAGCTGGTTTAGAGATGGTGATGAATCTTTATTTCAAACTGTTTGATCTGGAGGAATGTGGAGATAGATGGAGATCCACTGAGCTCAGAAGTTGTCAGAAAAGCCTGCAATCTAGACTTGTCTGTTTAAGAATGAGGTGGCTGTAGTTGGGTGTTGGGGAGAAAGCCATTAGTAATAATGTCGGTTATAGCTTGAATCTGAAGCGTCCTCCACAAGCTCACATTTTGAGCAGTTGGTCCCAGATCATGGCACTAATTTGAAGGTTGGAAAATGTTGAGGAGGTGGGGCCTGGACGGCAGAAATAGTCCACCAGGGGCAGGCCTTTAAAGGTTAGCCAGCCTCTGGTTGTAGGCTGCTGTCTTTGCTCTCTGGGAAGCCACTGCATGAACAGCTGCCACCTCATTTTACTACTGCACTGGACAGAAATTTACCAGCCTCCCCCAGTATGATGGTCTGCTAGCCTCTGGCACTGTGAGCCCCGATGAGCCTTGGCTCCTTAAATTCTGTCTTTCTGTGCCAGCGATGCAAAAGTAGCCCATATGATGAGATCACTCAGATGGATATTCTAAGGGTGCAAATCTCTGAATGGGGAACTGAGACTACTTGTCATGTTTTGAAATCCTTCAATGACCTCACTCCTTAATATGAAATGTGGGCTCTTGTGGCAGTTGGTGGGGTTGAATTGAAGATAATTTTGAGTGAATGTATAATGTGAATTTAATAAACTTGTGGTCCCTTATCATATGGAGTTCAAATCCCTGAAGCCTGAAATGGCATGTATAGGAAGAGTTGTTCTGTGGCTCTGATTACATTAAATATCTTGAGATGGAGAGATTATCCTGGTCTATTTGGGTGAAACTACTTCTGTGTCCTTAGAAGATCAATGGAACTTACTCATAGAGAAAAAGAGAAGGTAATGCGGCCAAGGACAGAGAGCATGATGTAGCATCAAGGATACTGTAGTCAACAGGAGCCAGATAAAGCAAGGAATACTTTTTTTCTTAGAGCCTTTGGAAGAAGTGTAAACCTGCTGATGCCTTGCTTTTGGACCATTAGCGCTGATTTTGGACTTCTGACCTATGAACCAGGGTATTAAATTGCCATTAAGTTACCAAATTTATCTACTATGGAAAGCCAAAAGAGTAAATGAAGAAAATAATAGTTATACATATCAAGTTCTGATTCATTGATCTGAACTTGAGGTCACTTTTTGTATCCATGAAACTAAAAGGCCCAGAGATCTTCAGTAGGCCTTCAAATTCATTGAGCAGATTCATATCTATTTTATGCTGTAATAGCTGAGGCTTTCCCAGGGAGCTACAGTCATCAGAAGAAGCCTATGTGAGAAAGTGGGCATGGTAACTCATAAGATGGGCAAGTGGAATAAAGTCCCAGGTGGAATGAAGAGGGCACAGTGATTATGAAGTTGATATAACAGTCTGGTCGCCAAGTATCTCAGTAATTTTTGTCAAATCTGAGGCAATTATGAGCACATAATTTATTGAGTGCAAAATTAGATGGAAATTGCTTGTCAGGGGGATATATATTTTATGCTTTGTGTATTGGCTTGAACACAAGCAGAGTCAAATGGATCAGATGAACAGAGTCTACATGTACTTATATCTCTATAGGTCCCTATGACCGTCTGTCTTCTGTTTATCTAACATCATTGTCTTTTTTCATTTATAGCTACCAAGCTTTTTTTTTGTATCAAGATCAAATTCAAAACCCACACAATTAAGCATGTACTCCACAACTAAGCTATGCCTGTGGTCTTATTAATATGTTTTTCCACATATTATTTGTTAGAATAAACCTTGAACAAAGGGCCAAATTCTGACAAAGGACCTTCTCTCTCACTGACATTGCCGAACTCAGTCCCCCACATCCTGATAGCCAGGACAAGGATATCGAAAGATGAAGTGGTCTTCTCTCGGCAAACAACTCCTGGAAGGAGAAACTGCAGGCTTTCCTGTAGCTCCAGAAGTTGCATTTAACTTTCCATTCCACCAACCTCCTATACAAAGCCCAAGTACCCCCTTCTCCTTGAGCAGACACACCTTTCCAGGGGTGTCTTCCCCTAGCTCTTTGAAGTAAATCTGTTGAGGTCAGATTCTGGTCTCCTTTTGCCTTCTGTTTCTTTAAGCTGCCTCAGGAATCGAACATTAGTTCTTATGATACTATCATTATGAAATTTTATATTACTTGGGAAGAAATAGTCAAAAGTTCAGGGGTTGTGGAGATTGCAGTAGGTAAGGTGTTTGCTGTGCAAGTGTAAGGTTCAGAGTTCAGATGGCCAGTACCCAAATGATTTGGTATCCTGTCTGCAACCCCACATAGATCCATTGAGCTTGCTAGCTATTCAGTCTATGCCAACGTAGGGAACTCAAGGTCAAGTAAGAGATTTGGAAGAAGACACTCAAAGTCTTTGGCTTCCACATCCATGTACACTCCCCAGCATGCATAGGTATACACACATAAATCCACTAATGCAAGTACACCATATTCAAACATGTACACACACACACACATACACACACACACACACATTCCAAGAAGGGCCTTTACTGTGATAGAATAACAAGAATAATATTTTGCTATCATTTGGTAGACTTTTCAAATTATACAACAAAATATGCATGTATTCAAATTTATAATGATGAAGTATGAAAATACTGAAATGCTCTTTGGTTTAGGGGAAATATTTTTACAACCATAGTCACATAATGATGTTTAAATTGTATTTATTTCTAAGTTTCATTCACACCACAAACTGCTGTCTTGGATGCTTCAGCACTTAATAAGAGCAAATACTTCACTTCTAAATTGGAGCGTTTTAGTGATTTCAATGGAGGGATTTATATATGGAATGGATCATCATGGGACATGAGTATTTGCTAATTCTGAGAACTGCCCTGGCTCAAGTAGCAAAACAAGCAACCAGTCCAAGAACAGTGACAACAAGGATGGTCAGATCTCTGCATGCCCAGGACAGCCCTCATGAGCTAGCCAAGACAATTTTGCTGCCTCTCTAGTTCAGCAGCTGGGCAGAAATTCTGGATTCTGTGGCATAAACAAAGCTGGGACCAGTGGACAGCATTTGCTTAAATGGAAACAAAGAACCATCTATTGCATTTGCTTCCTGGGACTGCAGTAGCTCCTGTTGTTACCTCATTTCTTCATCATCCCGTATTATCTTAGTCTTGTCTTTTAGGCTGTGATGGAGACATTCTGCGTTTTTTTTTTTTTTTTTTTTTTTTTTTTTGCTGATCTTAGCTTGTTTTAATCTTTGCATTGCCAGATTTTGATGAAACTTACCACTGTTATGATTTCCCTTTTCATTTTATTGTGGCATCAAGCTCCAAATCCTACTAATTGGCAACTCAGCACAGAGAAGACAAAAAGGATCATAATTTTCTGTCTTTCTCATCAAATATTAAGTTCAATTATCTTCCCTCCATCACCAGCAATTACATAGGTTTGCATAAACTCAAACTGCTGGCAGCCCTCCTGTTGCCTAAGTGCATGTCTGGCAAGTATAAATGTCACTGTCAGAGACAATTTACAGTGCAATCCAAAATGACAATGCTTCTCAAGATCGCCTCTTTCTGAACCTAACGTCTCTCAATGGAAAACTTAGAGAAGCATGCAAAACTACATGAAGGGAAAAAGAAAACAGAGCTACCATAATAAGAAGAGTCAAGAAGCAAAGTGATTATTGATATTTTCTGTCCCATAGAGTGGAATGAGGTGGTGGTGATGATGATGGTGGTGGTGGTGGCATGTGTGTCTTTGTGTCTGTGTTTCTGGTAAAGGAGGCAGGAAATGAGGAAGAGGTGGAGGTTCCCATTTTTAGAAGGACTTGGGTCAGCTCAGTTTGGGTCAGTTCAATTAAATTATTCTTTCGACAAAGGATGTCACATTGATTAATGATGCAATTTGATTTTGTGCAAGACGAAAGAGAAGACAGCAAAAAAGAAGGCACATTCCTGCCTGGATGAGACCAGCACTGTAGTCCTTCATTAGTGTTGTTTTGGTGAATTCTCTGCCTTGTATTTAATGAGACAGGCAACAGTTTCATTAATAAGTTAGGTCAAGAGCACTCTGTAACTTTGAAAATGATCTGTAATCCCAACAAATTAAAGAAAAGCTGGCCTAATGAGTTTTTGTTTTCACTTTTAGCAAAAAATAAACAGTGGTTGTCCCTCAAGATTTCACATATTTATCTTTAAGAGATCGCATGCTTTGTATAACAGCCATTTTTTTTCTCATTTCAATGATTTGTTGATTGACAGAAGCAGTTTGAGGGAGGGAAGGTTTATTTTGGCTCACATGTCTAGTCGGCCATGGGAGGAAAGATCATGGAAGTAGCTCCACTTATTTTGGATTTGGATGTGGGGGCCAGCCATGATAATCTAAGTTTGGGCAGGTCACCCAAAGGAAGTTCTCTACTTCCAACCATTATCACCTGAGACTTTGGCCATCGATAAATTTAAACAAGAGGCCTGAGTCTCAGTAGTTTATCCTGAAGTAATACCCGGTAGCAGGAAAATACCACAAGCTGAGATTACCCAACCCCCACCCAAGAGCAGACCATTCAAAGGAAATGCCTGACATTCCAACTGCTGTAGATAGGATCACCTGCCAGTACACCTCACCAGGACACCCCTAGACAAATGTCAGCCAATCAGGGGTCCTCAACATCAGAGACCCCTCACCACCACCTTTACAACTATAAAAACCCAATTCTAATTGTGCTGGGGCTCTCCGGATATTCCAATATGTTGAACATGCAGAGAGACCAAGTTTGCAAACTTGATTAAAATAAAGGCTCTTTGCTTTTACATAAGGGACTCAGTCTCCTTTGTTGACTTTTTTGGGGACCCACGGATTTGGGCATAAAAGTGGACAGGAAGTGGAGATCTTGGACTGAAAGCACATATAGCCTACAGGGCCACATCCAAAGGATGCCTTTCCTTCAGTGAGGTTCCGCCTTCTACAACTTTCCAAAATAGCCTCACTGTGTGGTGACTGTCTGTCTTGGTTACTTTTCTATTGCTCTAAGGAACAACCTGAACAAGTCAAGTTACAAAAGAAAACATTTGATTGGAGGCTTTCTCACAGTCTCAGAGGGTGAATCCCTCATCACCATGGCAGGGAACATGGAGGCCAGCAATGTGTTGGAGTAGCAGCTGAGAGATTACGTCATCGAATCTGTAAGAGAGACCCGGCCTGGTGTAAGCTTTTGAAACTTCAAAATGCTTTCCCAGGGACATACCTCCTTCAACACAGGGCTTCTCAACTTTCCTAATGCTGCGACCCTTTAATACAGTTTCTCATGTTGTGGTGACCCTAGCCATAAAATTATTTTTGTTATTACTTCATAACTGTAATTTTGCTGCTGTTATGAATCATGGTGTTGATTGTTGATATCTGTGTTTTCCAACAGTCTTTTTCCGAGTCATGACCCACAGGTTGAGAACCACTGTCCTACCTAATCTTTCCCCCAATAGTTTCATCATCAGAGAAGCAATCATTCAAATATATGAGGCTATAGTGACTATTCTTATTAAAACCACCACAGTGAGCAACAGTTCAAATACATGAGCCTGCTGGGGCTATTTCACGCTCAAATACAGGACTTAGAATATGCTTGCCACGTGTAGGGAGCCAATGAAGAGATGCGTTTTAACTGCACTGAACTTTCTAAAGCTTCTGCCTCAGTAGAGTTTGTTTGTTTACTGAAAATGCTCCTGAAAGTCCTTCCATTTCTACCGAGGTGTAGTGGGAGAAGTAGAATAATAGCCGAGGCAGAAACAATAGCCATCCCTGCTCCATGCCTTCCCCGGCATTCTTCTGGGAACAATCACAAATTGTGTTTAAAAGCACAGTTTTCTTCCTTTGAAAAGGATTGGGTTTGAAATCCATAAGAGTGGAAAAGCATTTCTTATTTTTTTTTTTCACGAGGCAAATGACTCACTGTCTCCTGTTCTGCTGCTGCCTGAGAAACACAGCCACGGTTCAAAGAGAATAACAGCTGCACACTTTCAAATGGCTCTCGCGGGCAGGTGGCATTTACTCTCTGAGCTGAATTCAAATACAGTTTCACTTTCAGATCTATAGTTTTATAATGTCTCTGAACTCATATTTTTGTGGCTATTATGCAGAAAAGAAAAATGTCAACATAGCTAATTAAATCCATTTTGAGGGGAAATATTAAGTATTTCACCCAAGAGAGACTTTATTTGAATTAAACTGACTTGACTGGAAGACAAATCAATCACTTGTCCTCCTGTGCACTAGGAATAGTGTGTGTACTCTGTTTTAAAATTGTTCCTTTTATTTGTGAGATTAATATAATTGCAGTACCCCTTTCCTTTCCTCCCTCCAAAGCCTCCCATAACCCTGCTTGCTCTCTTTCAGAATTCATGGCCTCTTTTTTCATTAATGTTGTTAACCTGCACACACACACACACAAACACATGAATATACACATGCATGCATGCACCCTCGTGCATGCATACTTTTTCCTAAATAGAAGCTGCTCAATCTGTATAATGTTACTTTTGTGTATGTTTCCAGAGCTGACTGTTTGGTATTGGGTAAACAATTAGTGTGCTATTCCCTAGAGAAAACTCTTTCTCCTGCTCTCAGCATCCTTAGCTGCCTGTAGTCCTCTGTATAGTGTTGCAGCTTCATGGGCTTTCTCCTGCCCACTTTGGCATGTTTTTTGTCCTTGTTCAGCTCATGTTAAGGCAGTGATATTGGCATCATTTTATATGTGTAGCTTCTGACATTCCTAGGAAACATGGTTTCATAGCATGGTCTGTGACTCTTATCATGGAACCCACTACTAATGCATACTTCTGCAAAGCAAGCCCCACAGCTAAGGCTCAGGGAACATTAAAGATTGTCAAAGTGTGTGTCTTTTCTAGAAACCACTCATCACAAATCAAAGAGTTTTACATGTTGTAAGGTGTATGAATTATGATTAAAGCATTAGTGTGGTTCCTTAATGTATGTTTGCATGTGTGTTCATATGTATGTTATGCGTATATGTGTGCATATTATATGTTTTTAACCTTTCAGGTGTGTTTTTTCTAGAGAGCCCAAACTGGTGTTGAACAAATGATTCTCCTGCCTCAGCCATCTGCGTGCTGAGATTACTCATCTGAACTATCATATCTAGCTTTATTTTTTAATTCTGTTTCATCACACAGAACGTTTGCTTGCCTTAGTTTTTTTTTTATACCATACCTTGAAGCAAAATTTTGGGTTTTGTTAAGAAGTGGGCTATGACTGGGCATGGTGCTATTTTGCACACCTTTAATCCTAGCAGTTGGAGGCAGAGGCAGATGGATCCGTGAATTTGAAGTCAGCCTGGTCTATACAGTGAATTCCAGGTTACCCAAGGCTACATAGTGAGACCATGTCTCACAAAAGAAAGAAAAAAATGAAAGGGAAAGAAAACAGTGAGCACTGGGAATTAAACAAGGAAAGTGTAGCTGTTAGCTAGAGATGTTGGCTGGAAAAAGACTGAAACTTCTTGTTGCGACTGTGAAGTAAAATCACAGTGCTGAGCTGTGACTGGCATACAACTATCTATATGTTTTTGTGTGTATTATGAATTTAGAGATACATATACTCCTCTGAAACCATCACTACACTCAGTGGACATATCTGTCACCTCTAGTTTCCTTCCTTCTTTCTCTGTCTCTTTCCCTCTCCCCTCCCTTCCTTCTGCTCCCCTTCCCTTCCCTCCTCTTCTCCCCTCTCCTCTCCTCTTCTCTCCTCTCCTTTCTTTTTCTTATCTCCTCTCTCCTCATTCCCCCTTTCTTCTGGAATACTTATGATCAGCATCTTTGAGAAAAATTGTAAATATATACTGTATTTTTGTTAACTTTAGGCACTGAGCTGGAGCTTCCTAGAAGTTGCACAATGAGACTTTTAACTCTTGTTATAGAAATAAAATAAATAAATGGAATCTAACTCTAGGTGGAGATTGATTTCTTAGAAGCAACTCCAGGGACAGATGAGGGACTTGCTTAAGGAACCACTCTTAGGAAGATGATGTATCTTCCTTCCTTGAATTCTTGCCTATTGCAGTTCCTATAAGCTACCATGAAAGATGTGACTATTTCTTCTTCCTCTCTCTGCCTTTTTTGTCTTTCAGAGTTTGCTTTTCAAATCCCAGTTAAGAGTTTGGGATTCCTTACTCTTTTTCTAAAGTTCCCCTCCCTGCCATGTAGAACTCTACCATGTGTCCAACTTCATGTTTATTCTCTAAATGCTCCCATCAGCAGCTGTGACAGTATGGTTCACATATCCATCATCACTGGTTTTACCTTTTTTTTTTTGACATAAATTTTTGCTAACAGCCATTATAACACGTATGAGGTGCTATCTCACTATAGATTTCGAATTTCTAGATATTTCTTGTTGAATTCATGTACCTGCTGACATTTGCGTATCTTTTCGTATGTGTGTTTGTGTGTGAAATGTCTTCTCAGAGCCCTGGCCCATTTAAAAATACAGATTACTTGTTTCTTGCTGTTGGTTTGCCTGTACATTCTGAGTGGTAACCCCGTTGCGGATGTACAATTTGAAAACATGTTTTTCTTTTTTCTGACTGCTTTTTGTACCCTGCTGCCTGCTATCTTTGAGGCACAGCCATTTTGAGTTTGGTGTATTTGAACTTGCTTGTTTTAGTCAGTGTTGACTGTGCTTTTAGTACAGCATCTCAGAAATCACAGTCAAGTTCAGTGGCAAGATGTTTCTTCTTTGTTTTCTTCTAGTAGTTTCATAGTATCTGGCCTTACATTCTACTTATCATTCTCTCTTGAGCAGATTCTGTGTTTGGGATAGAGAAACCACCACTTCTTTGTTCCCCCTTCCATTTTTTGTTCTACATGTGGATATACTATTTTCTCAGAGATGCTCATTCAAGAAACTGACTCGTCTACCTTTGTTGTAGTAGTTTGGTTTGCAAAACTCATTGTGCTTTCTAAATATACAAGCATGCTATCTGCAAACAGAAGTACTTTTACTTCTCCCTTTCTGGTTGGATTTTACCTGTCTCTTGTTTGATTTCTTTCTATAGCTCTGACTAGATCTTGCAGTGCTATATTGAATGGAAGTTGTAAAGGTCCTTGTCTCATTACAGGCCTGTCATTCACAAGGCCCAGGTTTGATCCCTAGCTCTGGAAAAAAAAAAAAAAAAAAAAAAGAAGAAGAAAAGTTCAAAAGAGAATGATATCCCAGAAGAGACTAAGAATCTTATCAGGGCCTATATATTTAAATACCTTCTGGTTTCTCTGTGATTTGTTTCTTTCTCCTGATGATAGGTCCAGGCCCTTTCTAGAATGATGATATTATGACCCCCAAATAAAACAAAACAGATAGTTCATCAGAGCATTTATGGCCAGCTCTTACATAGAAAATTAGAGCGATCTTTTTAGATTTTGGGTGGATAGGTGTTGACTTTGGGGAAAAAATTATTTCTGTGAGGCAGCTTGTGTAAGAGTAATTTTAGGTTGTATGGCTTTGCCTCAGAACAAAACGAACTGCAAGAGACGGTTGCAAAGAAACGTCATAGAGGAACCTCAATTCTGGGTCTCGCCAAGGTTTTTGGCCAGTACACAGAGAAATAGTTTTTTTATATTAATTAATTTAGCACATGTGTGTATGTGAGGGCACAAGCACATAGTGTGTGTGTATGTGTATGAGAGGACACACAGAGACATAGTGTGTGTATGTGTACAGGAGAACACACACAGACATATTGTGTGTATGTATATGGGAGGACACACACAGACATACTGTGTGTATATGAGTGTTGAGGGCAGATTTTAGGAGTTGGTTTTCTTTTACCATGTGGGTCCAAGAGACAAAATCTTTTCCAGTTGAACCATCTTTCTTTCTTTCTTTCTTTCTTTCTTTCTTTCTTTCTTTCTTTCTTTCTTTCTTTCTTTCTTTCTCTCTCTCTCTCTCTCTCTCTTTCTTTCTTTCTTTNTCTTTCTTTCTTTCTTTCTTTCTCTCTCTCTCTCTCTCTCTCTTTCTTTCTTTCTTTCTTTTGTCTGTCCTTCCTTCCTTCCTTCCTTCCTTCCTTCCTTCCTTCCTTCCTTCCTTCCTTCCTTCCTTTTTTTTCCCTCTCTCTGCCTATTTTTTGAGACAGGGTTTCTCTGTGTAGCTCTGGCTGTCTTGTAACTCACTCTGTAGAGCTGGTTGGCCTTGAACTCACAGAGATCCAACTGCCTCTGCCTCCTGAGTGCTGGGATTAAATTTGTGCACCACTACCATTCTGCACAGCTGAGCCATCTTGCTGGACACTAGAAAGAGATTTCATTGTGATTTTCATACATTTGTA
Source organism: Alexandromys fortis (assembly GCF_014885135.2). Lineage (NCBI taxonomy): Eukaryota > Metazoa > Chordata > Mammalia > Rodentia > Cricetidae > Alexandromys > Alexandromys fortis. Next base: position 9,050,215 of record NW_026067929.1, on the reverse strand, counting down.
TTACATTTTGTTCTTATTCATTGATCCTCAAGTTGATGGCTTATCAGAACTCATATACAAAGCATCTAGGAATAATAATTACTTGTAATACATAAGGCATACAATAAAAGATGTCAGCAAATATCTTCAATTAATACATTTTTATAGCATATTTTCTTTTAAAATTGTAAAAACAGTCCTTCCTTATAAGTTGAACACATATAATTGGGTCATTTCTTCTAACAATTCTATCTGAAATATCTACATTTGAGAAGTCCTTTGAAACACTACATCTCAGTTCTGAGTTTCTGCAGCTGACAATAGGTGGTGGTGCTTTGCTTTAGTTTCTAGGACTCTAGACACTGCAGGTAAGGTTCTCCACTCACACTTTTACTCCAGGAAGTCATATTCTCACAGCAGCACACCTGAGATTATGTCAAAGTAGATGCAGTTGAGAGAAAACAAATATATCATACGTAGAAAAAAGTCAGGATTTTTACTTGCCCTGAAGATGATCTTTTCCTTTACAATATATTTTGTCTTTACTGTTTCTGAGCTTAAAATGTTCCACCGGTTGGAGAGTTCAAGTTGGAAATCTCACTCACGTGTTTCAGCAGGTAGGGGAGTATCTGGAAGACAATGAAACTTACATAGCTCTCCATTGAGAAGTCCTGTGAGATACTTGTGCTAACAGAAGAGCACTCTGAAGAATGGGAACAGAACGAGGAAGAGGCCAGAGGAGGTGGACTGCTTGAATGGAGTTTATGAGCTAAAGCTGCATGCCAAGGCTCCTGTGAAGGCAGAGTGAAGCAAGATCACCCACAGACATCATTCATGGGAACCGCCACTCCCCAAAAACCTACATAAGTAAATGAACCTCTGACTTTGGAGTTCTCTGATCTCAGTACTATGCCTCTGTTGCCCCACCCACCTTTTTGTACAAATCCTACTATATCTCATTTTCATCTACCTTGGTTACATTTGTTCAATACCTTTGTTAGTAACATTTCAAGTATTTACTTTTAGCACTTGCATTTGTGTATGTGTGTGTGTGTGTTTGGTGGGGTCATTCTGGGTCATTTTTATTTTTTAAGGCATAATGACAGCATTTTTTAAAAATCCTGCTATCATCTGAGTTCATCTGGTGGAATCACAGGAAGAACCTTTGAAAAACGGCTGAAAGAACAAGACATCTCATGTTCATGTTCTGGTTCTGCTTACTTCTTCCTTAGCAACACAGATTGCACCTAACCTGAATAAGAGAAACCAGTCAATAGGTGCTCATTTGCATATCAAGTCTATTTCCATAGTTACATATTAGCTATATTTCTGTTGTTGTGGTAAAATATCATGACAAAATGAGAAGAAAGGTTTTGTTTCTGCTTTTGAGTACAGCGAGATAGTGTCCTTACCACCGGGAAACATGGCATGGTGGAAGGCATGGCCGCAGGAGCAGGGAACTGGCTGGTTACATTTAGTCCACACCCACACACTATATGGTGAGAGAGAGAGTTAGTGAGAGAGTGAGAGAGTGTGAGAGAGAGAGGAAGGGAGAGAGGGAGAGAGGGGGAGAGAGAGAGGAAGGGAGAGAGGGAGAGAAAGAGGGAGGGAGGGAGAGGGAGAGGTAGAGGGAGAGGGAGAGAGCACATGAAGTGGAGCATGGCTATTAGCCCCCCAAACCTGCTTCAGTGGTGTGCTCCTCCAGCAAGGCTGCTCCTCTTAAAGCTTCCATAATCTCCCTAAACAGTGCCACCAGCTGCTCTGCAAACCAAATCCTCAAATGCACGAGCCTGTGGGGAACACTGTTCATTCAAACCACCTTAGTCTGCATATGTCCCTGTGGTTAAAATTCCCGTATCTGAATATTGCTGATATGAGCTTATGAACACTCCTGGAAGCAGAGAGTTGAAAGTTATCCGACATAATGTGTGCTCCTTTTAAAAAAATGTTGTTTATCTTTGTGTGTGTGTGTGTGTGTGTGTAGGAGTGAGCATGTCACGGTCCGTGTGTGGAGGTCAGAAGACAACCTCACAAGCTGTTCATGCCTTCTTTCTACCTCATTTGCAACAAGGTTTGTTGTTCTCAATGAAGATTCCAGGCTCACTCATTCACAAAACTCTGGGGAATTCTTTGGTCTCTGGTCTCACCCTAGGAGTGCTAGGAGTTCTGAGATTTCAGACCCATGATTTAACGTGTTTGGCTTTACATGGTTCCGAACTCAAGTTCTTACACTTGTGCAGGAAGCATTTTACTGATTGAGCCATCTCCTCCCCTCTTGTCCAGATGTGCTCATCTAACTACAGCTCTCATATTCTGTCATTTCTAAGATGTAGCCTTTAAGATTTACCATGTATCAGCGTCACCTGGAGGTAGTACCTGCCTGAGGAGATCACTGGGGCTGCACTGCTATTCCTGGTTTCTGATCAGGTGATGGCCCCACTGCTAGGCTTGAACTCTTGAAGAACCACTATGCTAAGCAGTAAGAGCCTTCCTTTCTCATGCTTATGAGTGCCTGCTGATTTTCCTCTCAATTACTCAACTTCCGAGGGTCGGATGATAGGCAAGGACACTATTTTGTTGCTAGAAACTAATTTTGAGAGTGCAGGTAAATTCATACCAACCACAGATGGCCTTTCTTCCATGATGAGGGAGCTTCTTTTGTTTCATATCCCTATCAATTTTGTCTATATATTTCTCAATTGCTATCAATGATCTCGGTTGCAACATAAATATGACCATAAATATCAATAATTTATCATTTTGAAGAACAAATCAAATAACTAAATATTTTCATCTTTATTTGCTTGTGTTTGAGAAACTACTTAAGAAAATTCTACTTTTAATTTCTTTTATATGAATCACTTTTGACAGGGTCTCACTGTGTAGCCCACCCTCACACAGAACTCACGTGCACGTGCATCACTGAATTCTATTAGGTGATGAAATTATTGACGTGTACTGCATTAAAATGTTTTAATTATGCATTTTATTAGTATGCCTCCTTATTTTCTTAGGCCATGGTCTGAGATGTTATTTAAAAAAAGGGAGAAGGAAAAAGGAAGAAAAAAGAAAGAAAAGAAAAAATAAAAGAATCAAAAAAAATCAAACTAGACCTCAGTTAATTTGTTCAGTTGTTTCTACTTCTGTCATCATAGGCTTCTACTGCCCAGAGGCCAGATATCAAAGTGGAGGGAAACGATGGAGAGAAGGTATGTGTTTAGTGTCAAATGATACATGCACTCTTTGCCCACAGCTATAGGATACAGAAATCTCTTTTTCATGTATATGTGGGTTTCTGCACATGAGGGCAATCTCTGAAAAGGTCAGAAAAGGGCCTCATGTTCCCCGGAGATGGTATTACAGGCAGTTGTGAGCTGTATATGTGGGTGCTAAGAACCAAATTCAGGCCTTTCCAAGAATAGTACATCTTCCTCTCTGATGAGTCACCTCACCAGTCCTCAATATATTATTCTATCAGTTGTATATATACATTAATTGGATTTTAAAAACCACTTTAATAATCTTTGTTTGGACTGTATGGCACGTACTGTAATGGAAATTGCTATCTTTCCTCAGAATACTGTACTTCAGCACTCACGGGGTGGACAGTTCTCTGCACAGTGTGGTCTTGTGTTTTAGGTAGCTCTGCATTCTCAAGACAGAAATTTTATGAGTAAAGGGTTGGGAAAAGATTTTCCAATCAAAAGAACCTAAGAAGCAGGCATAGCTATCTTAATATATAACAAAACAGTCTTCAAAATAAAATCAATCAGAAGAGATGGAGAAGGACACTTTATACTCATAACAGGAACAATACGTGAAGTCTCAATCCTGAAAATCTATGCCCCCAATACAAGAGCACCTACATATGTAAAATAAACATTACCAAAGCTTAAATAGCACACCTAACACCACACACTAATAGTAGGAGACTTCAACACCCCACTTTTCCCAATGGACAAGTCGGTCAGGCAAAAACTTAACAGAGAAGTAAGAGAACTAACAGATGCCATGACTCAAATGAGCTTAAGAGATAGCTACAAAACATTTAACTCAAATGCAAAAGAATATGCCTTCTTCTCAGCACTTCATGGAACGATCTCTAAAATTGATCACATACTTGGTAACAAAACAAAGCTCAATGGATAGAAAAAAAATTGAATAAGACCTGCGTCTTATTGAATCACCATGTCTTAAAGTTAGAATTCAACAGCAACACTAATTGGAGAAAGTCTACAAAGTCATGGAAATTGAAAAATGCTCAATTGAATCACCCCTGGTCAAAGAAGGAATAAAGAAAGAAATTAAAGACCTTCTAGAATTCAATGAAGATGAATGCACAACATATCCAAACATACGGGACACTATGAAAACAGTGCTAAGAGAAAAGTTCATAGCATTAAATGCTTACATAAAGAAAGTGGAGAAATCTCACACTAGCAACTTAACAGCACACTTGAAAGCTCTAGAATAAAAAGAACCAGGACCTATCAAGGAGGAGTACAAATTGAGGGCTGAAATCAATAAAATGGAAACAAAGGACAATACAAAGGATCAATGAAACCAAGAACTGGTTCTTTGAGAAAATCAACAAGATGAACAAATCCTTATTCAAGCTAACCAAAAGGCAGAGAAATAATGTCCTAATTTAAAAAAAATCAGAAATGAAAAGGGGAACATAACAATAGATACTGGGGAAATCTAGAGATTCATAAGGTCATACTTCAAAAACCTTTACTCTACAAGACAGGAAAAATCTAAAAGAAATGAATAATTTTCTGGATAGGTATCACATATAAAAATTAAATCAAAACCAGATGAACAACTCAAACCCCAAAGGAAATAAAAGCAGTAATCAAAAGTCTCATAATAAAAAAAGTCCAGGGATGTATGATTTTGGCGCAAAATTCTACCAGAACTTCAGAGAAGATCTAATACCTATACTCCTCAAATTGTTCCACACAATAGCAACAGAAAGAACTCTTTTTTACGAGGCTATAGTTACCCTGAGTCTCAAACCACACTCAGCTAAGAAAGGGAATTACAGACCAATCTCTCTCATAAACTTTAATGCAAAAGTACTCAATAAAATAATGGCAAACAGAACCCAAGAACACATCAAAAAAATAATCCACCATGATCAAGTTGGCTTCACCCTAAAGATGCAGGGATTCTTCAACATAAGAAAATCTGTCAATGTATTCCACCATAGAAATAAATTGAAAGAAAAAAATCATATGATCATCTCATTAGATGCTGAAAAAGCATTTGACAAAATCCAGCACCCTTTCATGAAATCTCTTAGAGAATCAAAGATACAAGGAACATATCTAACATAATAAAAACAACGTACAGCAAAATGACAGTCAACATCAAATTAAATGGAAAGCATCTCAAAAACAATTCTACTAAAATCAGAAACAAGACAAGATTGTTTACTCTCTCCATATCTATTCAATATAGTACTAAAATTTCTAGCTAGAGCAGTAAGATAACAAAAGTAGATCAATGAGATACAAATTGGAAAAGAAGAAGTCAAATTTTGGTATTTGCGGATGATACGATAGTATACATAAGTGACCCCAAAATTCTACCAGGGAACTACTACAGCTGATAAACACCTTCAATAATGTGTCAGGATACAAGTTCAACTCAAAAAAATCAGTATCCTTCCTATATATAAGTGATTAAAGATTGAAAAACATCAGAAACATCACCCTTTACACTAGCCACAAATAGCATAAAATGTCTTGGGTTAACACTAACCAGAGTTAACACTAACCAAAGAAGTGAAAGACCTTTACAAAAAGAACTTTAAGTCTTTGAAGAAAGAAATTGAAAAAGATATCAGAAAATGGAAAGACCTCCCATGCTTTTGGATAGGTAGGGTCAACATAATAAAAATGTCAGTCTTGACAAAAGTAATCTACAGATTCAATGCAATCACCATCAAAATCTGAGCACAATTCTTCACAGACCTTGAAAGAACAATATTCAACTTCATATGGGAAAACAAAAAAAACCCAGGATAGCTAAAACAGTCCTGTACAATAAAGGAACTTTCTAAGGCATCACCATTTCTGACATTAAGCTCTACTATAGAGCTACAGTAATAAAAAACAGCTTGATATTGGCATAAAAAACAGATAGGTGGACCAATGGAATTGAATCAAAGACCCTGATATTAATCCACACACCTATGAATACATGATTTTTATGATTTAATTTTGAATGGCTGAGTAATATTCCGTTGTGTAAATGCACCACAAACTGGCATAACTTGTTTTGTATTCTCTTAAGTCCATTCAGTGTTGCTATCAGTAGACTGAATTTTTTAACCTATTTTTTAGAGATATTTCTTATCTTCATTTAGTTAATGTTCTAATAATTACTTTCTTCCAGCTGCACTGGCATCCTTTGTGATTGGTGGAACTCTCCTGCTTAGACTTGGTGGTATTTATATTTCTTCTTTGTACGTTTCCTACTTTTTTTCTTTTTGGTTAACTCTAGGGTTCCATGAAACATCAATAAAGATTCTCTGCTTTTAAATTAATTTCCAAGTTCGGCTGTTGATGTCATATTTTCCTTCTGCTTGTACTGTGTCAACTGACTAATGATTATAGCCATAGTTGTTTTTATTAGACTCCTCTTTTAACATTTTATCTGGAGTTCAGAGTGATTTACACTTTTACTGATAGTATCAATGTATCTTGGCTTTGGGTATGTATTTACTGTTGCACTTATTGGTAAGTTTTAAATTTTCATATGTTCTTACACTGTTACTCTGTACTCTTCCATTTCAACTTGAACAACTTCTCCTTAGGTTGCTTCCCTAGTAAGGAATTCCATCAGCTTTTGCTTACTTGGAATACTGTTTACTATCTCTGTTACTTATGAAGGACAAATTGGCCAGGTATCAAAATCTTATCTTGCTTTTCTGTCTTTTGAAACCTCAAGTGTGCCCTTCCACTCTTTGGAGAATTTGAGGTTTTGTGAAGAAGTACAATGGTAGCTTGTGGTACTTGCCTTGTGAGAGATAAGTCTTTATTCTCAAGAAAACAGTTGCTTCAAGATTCTCTTTCTGTATTTGTCTTGTTGATAGTTTAAGTACATCTCCCAGAGTCATGTTTCACCTAAGCATGGGAATAACCCAGAGGTTGTATACTTTGGTGACTTTATTATTGTTCCAAAGATTACAGAGTATACTTACACAAACTTAGATGTTATAATCCATTACACACTGAAGAGAAATAAAGTGACCTCTCATTTTCGGCTACAAACCAGGACAGAATGTCACACTTAAGACTAGGAAATTGCAATACAGTGGAATGTACTTAGGCTAATACACTTAAACATACTTCAAATAGAAAATTACAGTAAATATAAGTATAAAATGTCCAATAGTCAGTGTGTAAGGGAACACCTGATTTTTGACAAAGAAACTAAAATTATACATGGGAAAAAGCATCTTCAACAAATAATGCTGGCATAACTGTATGTCAACATGTAGAAGAATGCAAATTGATCCATATCTATTATCATTCACAAAACTCAAACCCAAATGGATCAAAGATCTCAACATAAATATAGCCACATTGAACCTCATAAAAGAGAAAGTGGGAAGTAGCCTTGAGTGCATGGGCACAGGAGACCATTTTCTAAATATAACCCCAGTAGCACAGACTCTGAGAGCAACAATGAATAGATGGAACCTCCTGAAACTGAGAAGCTTCTGTAAAACAAAGGACACAGTAAACAAGACAAAAAAGCAGTCAACTGAATGAGAAAAAAATCTTCACCAACCTCACATCCCAGAGGACTGATCTCCAAAATATATAAAGGACTCAAAAAACTAGACATAAATATAACAAATAAACCAATTACAAAATGGGGTATAGATCTAAACAGAGAATTCTATATAGAAGAATCTCAAATGGCTGAAAGACAGTTAAGGAATTGCTCAACCTCTAGACATTAGGGAAATGCAAAACAAAATGACTCTGAGATAACATCTTACACCTGTTAGAATGGTTAAGATAAAAACAGCAATGATAGCTTATGCTGGATAGGATATGGAGTAATTGTAACACTCCTCCATTGCTGGTAGGAATGCAAACTTGTGCAGCCATGTTGAAAATCAGTATGGTGGTTTCTCAGAAAATTGGGAATCAACCTATCTCAAGACCCAGCAATGCCACTCTTGGGCATATACCCAAAGGATGCACACTTGTACCACAAGGACATTTCTTCAGCTGTGTTCATAGCAGCATTATTCATAATGATCAAAACCTGGAAAAAACTAGATGCCCCTCAACTGAAGAATGGATAAAGAAAATATCCATATTGTCTTACATTAGCACAGCTGAGTACTATTTAGTGGTTAAAAAAATGACATCTTGAAATTTTCAGGCAAATGGATAGAACTAGAAAAAAAATCATTTTGAGTGAGGCAACCAAGATCCAGAAAGACAAGCACCATATATACTCACTAAGTGGATATTAGACTTAAAGCAAAGGATAACCATCTTATAGTCCATGACCCTAGAGAAGATAGATAACAAGGAGAACTCTAAGAGAGACATACATTGATCCCCATGGGAAGGGGAAATAGACAAGATCTCCTGAGAAAATTGGGAGCAAGGATGGGAGGAGAAGGAAAGGCAGAAGGGGAGGGGAAGGTGAGACGGGAAGGGGGCAGGAGAACATGAGGGAATGGGATGGCCAAGACAGAGAAGGACAAAAAGGGAGAGCAGAGAAAGAGATACCTTGATTGAGGGAGCCTTTATGGGACTAGCAAGAAACCTGGCATTAGGCAAATTCCCAGGACGACCCCAGTTAAGACTCTAGACAATAGTGGAGAAGTTATGTGAACTAACCTGTTAATAGATTGATGACTACCTTAATTGTCATCATAGAAACTTCATCCACTAACTGATGGAAGCAGATGCAGAGATCTACAGCTAGCACTGGACAGGGCTCCCAGAGTCCAGTGTAAGAAAGAGAGGAGTGATAATATGATCAAAGGGGTCAAGACCATTATGGGGATACCCACAGAAGCAGCTGATCTGAGCTGGTGGGACCTCACTGACTCTGAACTGACAGCGGGGGTCGGGGGGACCTGCATAGGCACTCTGGATGTGGATGACAGTTGTGTGGCTGGGGCAGTCTGTGGGGCCACTGAAAGTGGGACCAGGATTTATCCCTAGTGCTTGAATTGTTTTTTTGGAGTTCATTCTCTTTGGAGGAATACCTTGCTCAGCCTAGATATAGGGGGGAGGGCCTTGGTCCTGGCTCAAAGTGCCAGACTTTGTTGACTCCCCATGGGAAGCCTTACTATTTTTGATGAGTGGTTGAAGGATGGGGTGGGGGAAGGCGGTGGGGGAGAATATGGAGGAAGAGGGAACTTGGATTGGTATGTAAAAATGAGAAAAGATTGTTTAAAAAATACAAAAAAGAAAAGAAAAAGACTTGGAAAAGCAATGTATCAAGGTTGCAAGCACATGCAATGTTGAAGTTCAAAGATTTGTTAGAGGATGTGGGGAAACCTCAGCCAACAGGGAGTGGGAAGTGGAGGATGTGGGGAAACCTTAGCTAACAGGGAGTGGGAAGTGGACCAGTGGTTTACAATCACTCTGTGAGGATAGTTTAGTGTTTCCCCAACTCCTCAGAGGATTCTTAAATCCACAGCTCCTGAATAGATATTTAGGTAGCATAGCCACTACCCTTGCTTTATGCCTTTGGTATGATTTCATAGTATTGTCTTTAAAATAAGCCACAGTTCCCATGATCTTGCTCCAGGCTTTATTTCTAAGAGCAATTCTAACCACCACAGCCAGCGTGGTTAGGGTTCCTCGAAAACTGACATGGTCAGAGACAAGTACATAATGCACCAGTAAACTTAAGGGTCCAGCCCATCTCACAGAGGAGGATCAGTGGATTTTATAATGCTGCTAACCACTTCTCCAATCAGAGAAGAATTTTTAAAGATTCACATTATTCTTTGTCGCTGGGCATTCAAAATTATAACAAGTAGTCTATTTAGGTATTAAAAAATTTCTCCTCTTTTGGACCCACAAATGCCTTAGAAAAGTATGACAGCCCCCCAATTAGTACATTTCTTAAGTGCTGCACGATTTTGACTAAAGCTTTCTAAAATAATTATCCTGTCACCACACATGCTGATATATTATTGCATAAACTCTTTTATCCTCAGTTCCAAAGCTCAAGAATGTCAAGGGCTGATTAAAGGCAGTGGTAATGAGGGTGTGAACAATGATACATTTGTGCCGCTTCCTTAAATATTAACAGGCACCTGATGATGAAAACTTAATTTATCAAGACGTATGTGATGTTGTGTAATTAATTCCAAGACTTTGATTTCATTCATTAACAAGAAATAAATGTAAGCCACGCTGAGACCCTTCAGAAGCCTAGCATATGGTAGCTGGGCTCCACATTATTCTGTTGGAATAGCAATGTTTTAATGCCAACCAACACAAATCATTGTGTAGCTTTAGTGTGGTATAATTTGTGTGTGATTTATTCAGGCATAAATTGTTAGTAGCACAAAAATTACATAAAGTGAGGTACAATTGTAAAAGTCAGAGGACATATGGACATTGCCCATGGGAATAATTATAGATGAGAAGCTGATGGGTTAGTTTCTAAAGGGGTCAGCTAGTTACCTCCAGAAGCTTTAAGGTATGGGATATTTGATGGAATCATCTCCTTTAATTACACTAAAACATTATGGATTCAGCTCTTTGAATTGGTAGTACAGGTAGCCTGAGTGTACAGCACATGCTTCTAATCCCAGCACTTGGAAATGGAGGCAGGTGATGTGGGAGGGTCTTCTGTTTTGTGTTGATTTCCTTGGTTAATAAAGAAACTGCCTTGGCCATTTGATAGGCCAGCCCTTAGGTGGGTGGAATAGACAGAACAGAATGCTGGGAAGAAGAGGGACATGAGACAATTGCCATGCTTCTTCTCTCTGGGTCAGACGCAATGGAGCCAGCCGCCAGATCAGACATGCTGAATCTTTCCCAGTAAGCCACCACCTCGAGGTACTACACAGATTACTAAATATGAGTTAAATCAAGATGTGAGAATTAGCCAATAAGAGGCTGGAGCTAATGGGCCAGGCAGTGTTTAAATGAATACAATTTGTGTGTTGTTATTTCCGGTGCAAAGCTAGCCATGCGGGAGCCAGGCAGGATGAAAAGCAGGCCTGCCTACAGCTCTTCACTATAGGCAGGAGGATCAGGAACTCAGTTATCCTAAGCTACACAGTGAGTTCCAGGCCAGCCAAGCTTACATGAGAGGTGATACATGGTACAGATAGAAAAATCACTTAAGGTTTCTCAAAGGGTAAAAGGTGTCAGTTGGCTAACATACTAGGATATTCCAGAGAACATGTGGTTTCAGGAATTCTGTGAGGAGGATACCTTTATGCACTTTTATCTTCTCATTGCTATTCTGGGCACACCCTTATGTTATACCTGGTTTATCTTGTGACTAAAAGAGAGAGCTTCCAGTGACAGTTGTGTGCTCCCCCATGTGCTTTCCAGGGAAACACATGGATGCTTCTCATACACAACCTTCTGAACGTGGTAGTTGCATTAACCTTTTGTGAGGTGCTAGGAACAAATATCTCTTCACCCCAGATAGACCACCAAGGGAAAATGAAGGATTCCACCAAAGCCCAGTCTGGTGAACCCAGAAGTTTGGGCTTACTTTCTGGTCATCAGTGAGAAGTTATGTAGAGGATCACGAGTGACCCCCAAAAAGCTACATCACCTCAAATATCCAACCCTATCATTGATGACAACTTCAGAGCTGCGTCCTGGAATCCTGCTTCCAGTTCATGTTTGACATCCCATATACTCTATCATCTTCAAAGATTACTTGCAGGCGGGGCTGGCAGAGGTAGGAGAAGTAAGACCTGGAGGGAAAAAGTCACAGTCCAACAGCAGCTGAAGCAGAGCACTTCAAGAAGGATGCTATTGTCTGATGCTTTGATTTGTGTGGGCTAGTTAAACCTCCCACAACCCATTTTTCATCTTCATTTATATTGATTCATGGCATTTTTATGTTTTTAAAAAGGTTTAAAAATTCTAGTTTTTGCTATATAGGTTAATGGTTTTTGATTTATTCTCTCCGGTATGAAAAGTAGCTATCCTGTCTATAGTGAGATCAGTGTTGTCATTTAGATTTTTGACTCAACTCCAGAGGTCCATATGTTCTTTAGATCTGGTTCTAAGAGTTACTGTGAACTGATGGAAGCAGATGCAGTGACCCACAGCCAAGCCCTGGGCTGAGCTCCTGGAATTCAGACGAAGAGAGGGAGGAGGGATCACGTGAGCAAGGGCAAGTTAAGATCATGATGGGAAAATCACAGAGACAGCTGATCCAAACTAGTGGGAGCTCACAGACTCTGGCCTGACAGCTTGGGAACCTGCATGGGACCTAACCAGACCCTCTGAATGGGGGTGACATTTATGTGACTTGACCTGTTGGGGGGCCCCTGACAGTAAGACCAGGACTTATCCCGGATGCATGAACTGGCATCTTGGAACCCATTTCCTAGGGTGGGATACCTTGCCTTGATACAGGGAGGAGGGCCTTAGTTTTGTCTCAATTTGTTATGTCGGATTTAGCGACTTTCCAAGGGAGGCCTTAACCTCACTGAGGAGTGAATGGGGGTGCGGTGGGGTGGGGGTGGGGGCAGATGGTGGAGGGTGGGAGGAAAGGAGGGAGGGAGAACTGGGGTTGGTATGTAAAATAAAAGAAAAGTTAAATAAAAAAAGAGTTACAGGTGCACCCCTCGTGGACCTGACTTCCTTGCTCATGTTCTCCCTCCTTCTGCTCCTCATTTGGGTCTTAAGAGCTTAGTCCGGTGCTCCAATTTGGGTCTCTGTCTCTATCTCGATCCATCGCCAGATGAAGGTTCTAAGGTGATATGCAAGATATTCATCAGTATGGCTATAGGATAGGGTCATTTCAGATTCCCTCTGCTCAGTTGCTCAAGGTACTAGCTGGGGACATCTCCCTGGGCACCTGCGAGCCCCTCTAGAGTCAAGTCTCTTGCCAACCCTAAGATGGCTCCCTTAATTAGGATATATATTTCTCTGCTCCCGTGTCCACCCCTCCTTTATCCCAACCATCCCATTCCCCCAAGCTCCCCATGTGACAGTGGATCTGATCTATTAGGAGCTCACCAAGGCCAGCGGGACTGGGACTGAATAAGCATGGGATGAAACCGGACTCCCTGAACGTGGCGGGCAATGAAGGCTGATGAGAAGCCAAGGACAATGGCACTAGGTTTCAATCCTAATACATGAACTGGCTTTGTGGGAGCCTAGCCTGTTTAGATGCTCACCTTCCTGGTCCTGGATAGAAGTGGGAGGACCTTGGACTTCCCGCAGGGCAGGGAACCTGGACTGCTCAGCATTCTCGAGAGGGAGGGGGAATGGAGTGGGGGGGAATGGGGAGAGGGGTAGAGGAGTGGGGGGAGGGGAAGATGTTTGGGAGTAGGGGGAGGGAAACTGGAAACGGGGAGGAGGTGGTAATTTTTCAAAAAAAAAATTAAAAAAAAGAATTCTTGGGGAAAAAAAAGAGTTACAGGATGGGCGGGCGGCGGCAGCCCACACCTTTAATCCCAGCACTCGGGTGACAGAGGCAGACAGATCTATGTGAGTCTGAGGCCAGATTGGTCTACAAGAGCTAGTTCCAAGACAGGTGCCAAAGCTACAGAGAAGCCCTGTCTCAAAAAACAAAACAAAACAAGAAAAAAAAAAAAACCACCACCAACAACAAAAGAGTTACTGTGGTCGAACTGGGAGGCGGTGACTACTTTAATAGGTTTAGTGTTGGGTGTCATCATATCGTTAGAAACATGCCTCAAAAGGGGCTCTAAAATCTCAGCCTCTTCCTCCATTTTGCAATCTATGCTCTGAGGTGAACGGGTTCTCTTCACCACACATTCCTGTTGCTTTGCCACAGATCCAAAGCAATGGGACAGACTAACCATGGATGAGAACCTCTAAGACTATGCATGAGTGCAAAGATTTCTTTATGTAGCCAACTTATGTCAAGTGCTTTGCTAAAAGGATAGGAAACTAGTACACCCTAGTGTCTGTTATTGAAAAGGGAGTATGACTCTATATTTCAATAGGAAGTTTGCTTGTCAGTTTATCAGCTGTGTTGGATGTTACTACTCCCCACTGTATGTTTTGCAACAGGCTTCTCTCACAGAACAGAGAGCTCATTGACTTTGCTAGGCTAGCCAGCCAATGAGCCTCAGGGATCCACCTGCCTCAGACTCCAAGCATTGAGGTTACAAAAGAGGGCAAATGTACCTATCATTTTACATGTTGGTTAGGGATCCAGACTCATGCCCGAGTTACCGGCATTTTGCTGACTAAGCCACTTCGGCAGCCCTCAACCGTCTTTCAGCTGAGATGAGCTGTAAGATGTCTTTCCATCCTTTGCTAAATGTATTAGTTGCTTTTCTGCTGCTGTGATAAAATACCAAGACCAAGGCAACTCACAGAAGGAGGGATATCTGTGGGCTTATGGTTCCTCAGGGATAAGGGGACAATTATAGATGACTGGTGTTATTTATGGTGGCTGGAGCAGGAAACAGAATTCACATCTTGAACTGCAAACATTAAGAAGAGAATGTGAATTTGAAATAGCCCAAGTTTTTACACTTTTAAAACCTACCTCCAGCGAGATTCTTCCTTCAACAAGTCCATACACCCTAAGCCTCCCCAAACTGTGCCATCGACTGAGTACCAAATATTCAATGCTAGGGACTGTGGAACATTTATCACTCAAACCATCATATCAATTCACTCATTTCTGTTATAAACAATTTGGCAGTTTCCATGACAAAAGGCACAAATCACGTGTTCATAAACTCCAAGCATGAAGAAGTCACTGGCCCATTGCCTGATCCCCTTTACATTTCCATCATTGCCCCTCTGGTCCAGGCTTCTTATAGCAGATTGCCCCACTCCAAAGTTGCTCCCTGGAGATTGCTACATTTTTCTTTTGGTAACTTATTTTTTATGTTCTTTGCACATTTCTCCCATTGGGATATTTTTCTCTTTTGTGTAGTTTCATAGGGAGTTAGGGTCTTTAAAGCTATTGTGATTGTTTATGGAGTGGGTTTAACTCTATTTAATCTTTTGGTTGATTTCCACTGTTATTTATGATGCTGAAATGAATATTAAATTCCAGGGACCTTGACTTTTTTGTTTCTGTCTTGCAAGGTTTTCCACCTAAACATTAGTAAAAATTGGTTGGTGTTGTCTACTTTTGAATACTTTTTCTGAAATCCACCACATAAGCTCTTTTGTTTAGTTTTAGGCGATTTCAACCTAATTTGCTCTTAAACAGGTAACAGTTTCACACCATTTTAAAGTTGTTCCTTTCTTTTTCTTCAGATAAGAACCTACCTATACATCAAATTCTCAATAAGCATGACATTAAAAGCATAGGCTCTCCCTTTCCAATGCTAAAATAGTATAGTTATATATTTTCTACTAACACCAAACTTAATAACTGGAGCTTTTTTTTTTACAAGTTTTAAAATTTCTCTTTTTATACTTCAAAAACGTGTAGGCTACCTTTGAATAGTAATTTTCTCATATGAAGTTTATACTGACATGACTTTTCTCTATCACAAAAGAAGTATGTGTGGGCTAAAATGTAGATGCCTTTAAACAACAGCAAAAACAATATAAATAAATATGTGTAGGAAACTAGATTGAGATTGGAGTTATAATGTAGATTTGATGGATGACCCAGGTTCAGATGATATAATTTTAAATAATAATTTAAACAAATATATAAAACTATAGCATTATTATTCAAGGAAATATTATGAATCTATGATACTATAAAAGTAAGACAAACACCCTTAAAATAAATATAGGGAGATTGTTACTTTTTTACAAAACTAATATGATCCTGAATATTATATACACAATAAAGATGATGATAATTTTAAACTCGGTTTTCTTTTGAATCTATTGAAAATTTTTAGTTTTACTGTTTGTCCCTGTAAATATGCATGATATGTGCGTGTGAGTGCAGTGCCCATCAGAAGAGAACACTTTGTTCCCAAGGAGCTGGAGTTACCATTAGAGCTGTCGCATGCTGTGTGTGCCTAGCAGTGGAATTCATCTCCTCTTCATGAGATGCAAATGCTCTTAACTGCCTAGTTATCTCTCCAATTCCTGATCTTCAATGGCAGTTAATTCAAACGTCAAAAGTCTGCTTTTATGAGAATGATAATTTGAGTAGAAACTAAAAGACAATTGAATCACTGGCTATATTTTTGTATATACACTATGATATTGTTTTCATCTAGGATAATAAAGATGAAAGAGTACATTACTTCTTTTATGACTCAAATGCTAATTTTATTGACTTTGTCCCATGTTATATATTTCAGTATCCTAAGGTAGCTTGGTATGTCTTTCCCCTTTTAGCCAATGATAGTTTAAAGTAATTGTAGTCATTTATAATTCTCTAAAATTATCTTCTGCCATTTGATCTCATATTTTCAGATATATTTTCATTAATTTGCATATATATGCTAGTTTAAGGATAAATTTTAATATCAAGTGACTTTTTAAAACCTTAAAAAATGAAGAGTTTATTAAGTTTAATATTTTACTTTTCTGCTATCAAACTCCTGTCTCTAATAACATGCTCTACTCAATACTTTCAGCACATGCAATTACCACTTCCTTTCTGCTGTGTGTTTATGATTTTTCTGTGGAAAAAGAAATGGGCACTCCTTTAATGTGATAGGTCCTACTTTCATCCTTTGGAAAAGAGAAGTTCATTGTGTGAAGTTCAATAACATCATTGTTTATAGGAGAAGTTTATCTCTTGAGATGCTTTATTATAGCTATAGAATGAGAATTATAAAGAGTAATGACTCAATCAATCAACTTTCTGAGTGTTCTTCTCAGATGTGTCACTGCTAAAGTGGTAGAATAGATGAACACAGTTGTTTATTTTATGAAAAAGAAGTATTCTCATATTTTTCATTGTGTATTTTATCAATAAACTTTATTGACGTGGTGCTTCTAAAATATTGGTCACAGTTATTCAGAGTAGAATGTTGATATTTCAGGCATATCACAAATCATATTAAAAACCTTCTTACTAGCACACACTGAAACAAATTAAAAGCCCAGAGTCAGGATGGTTTACCTCTTGGGAGCTGTTGGCCAGTGGAGTTCCATAGACCCACAAACATTACAAGCTATTGGCAATGCTCTTGGTTATCCTCTGGAATTGAACAGTATAATCCAATTGCTAAAGACATCACATATTTGAGTCCTAGAACAGGGAGAACTTAAGGGAATTCTAACTTGGAAGCTTCATCCCTTTTAGCTAGCTTTTATAGTGCCGCAGGGTGACATGCAAACCACTTTAGGAGAAAAGTAATTATCATTTTTCCCCAGTTGTGAATTCTGTGAGCTACAATACTGACAAATCTGGGAAGACATGCCCACTGATATAGTAGAGGCACCGATGCTATGGGTGTAACCAATGACTTTCTAGTTAGATTTAAGGTCATAATGTAGAACCATTATTTGGCACCAAGAACCTGGCTACATAGGTAATAGGCCCTTGAACAAAACCTACTACTATTATTATGCCAAATGGACAGAATATTAAATGGGGTCCTAATGAATTATCATTATCTTGATAAGTTAGTGCATCTCTCAAATCTTATAAAAGGAAGTTTCCTTTTGCAGTAGATGGTGGTCTACACAGAAATCCACAGCTGGTCGAGGTGCAGATAAGAGAATATGGGATGCTCGTCCCTAAATGGGGAATCTATATCATATCCCTCCCGCAACTCAAGGCTTAGGAATCATTATGGACTAGGGAGCAGAGACATATTTAGAGCCAGAGGCAATAGCTGATCGCAAGGAAACCTGTTTTCTAGAACCAACATGGCAGTTACATAAATGAACTCACACTAGTTGTAACAACATGACCTGTGCAGCTTCAGGTCGGACCAAATCTCAGCATGGAGAGGGAAGATAGGCACAAAGTCCCACCCCTATATGAGGAGCTCTTGACAACTGATCACTACCGTAAGATGAAAGAGTCAGTTTACCTTAAAGGGTGTAACCCTGGTAGGGTGATGAAGATCCAATGGAAGGCTACAAATCCAGGAATATGAGTAGAACAAATTGGACTTGATGGATTTTAATAAAAAAAAAAGAGGATACAGAGTTGAACAAGTGGAGAAGGGAGGTAGATCTGGCAGGAGTTGGGGTCGGAGGAGTGATCATGGTTGAAATAGTATGCTGTTTTCAAAGCATTAAATACATATGACTAAGTAGCATAAGTAAAATGTAGCTGATATTTCTTAATTTAGCTTTAATTCTTTTCTAACCATATGACTAGAATTGGTACATATGTTTCTTATGCCTCATATTCTCAGCTAGTGGTTTATATTTAAAAATATAGCAATAGGAAAAAATTGTTTCTAAAACACTTAATAAATTTGAAGTACACTTAATTGTTACTCCCAGCACCATATCCTGAAGCATAACAATACAGGGACTTTGAAAGCATGGATAGTGCCTTCCATTTTCAGTCATTAAGGAACACCCACAGAGAAATGATCATTATTTTCTTCTGATTATGGATATTCAGGATGTGATGTTATATACAGAAATTTTGTTTAATTACAAACAGAACATACTATAATTTGGCATAGTGAGGGTGACTAGAAACGTACGGTACTAGGAAAGTATATTTCAAGCTGTGACTATTTCATTAATGAGGAGCTGTTGTCTTTGCTGGCTTTTGGTTTCTTGCCTAGGAAATGACAAAGAAAGGTGTCTATGTTGAAGTTCTAATCCTGGCAATACTATAATCATAGTCTGTTCTTCTACAGCAGAAAAACAAAGCTGTTACCTCCCCAGTCTCTCTTGTAGGTGTAAAAACTGTTGGGAAGTATTTTGAAAATTATATTTTGGTTACATATTTTTTCATTAATCACTATTAGATTTCTCTGGTGTTGGGCAGACTTCCTCTACAACTCTAGAAATTACAATATAGGGTAACATGGTTACTCTCTCTTTCAAGAGATGACTATGCTCCTAACTGTTCTATGTGAGCACATTAGGGTTGCTTGAGATGGCACATTATTACACAGGGTCACTGTTGCTTCTGGTGTGCAAGTAGCATGGGAAAGAACTCTACCACATCCCAGTTAGGGCTGAGTTGATTTTTATTGTCATTTTAGTTCTTGTCCTTATTCTTAAATTCATTTTACATTTATTGAATGATTTGCTCTTTCTTTCTTTCTGTCTCTGTCTCTTTCATGTGTGTGTGTACACGCATGTGTGTGCATGTTCACATGCACTGTGAAGTTAGAGGACAATTTGGGGAACTAGCAGGAGTCAGCTCACCATATGGATTCTGAGGATAGAACTCAGTTTTTCAGGTTTTCAGGCTTGGGAACAAGCACTGAGCCACACTCAGAAACAAAACAGAGTGACAGTTCTAGTCCTTACCACTTAGTACTTTCCCTTTCTCAGAGATATTAGCCTCTAAAGTCCTTACTGCTTGGCAAACCCTGGCCTTTAGGTCATCTTTCTCCTTGGGCTTTCTAATTGTCTTCAGCATCAAGACATTTGAAGACAACAGTCCTCCATAGCTATATGTAAAATTCTCCTATGAAGGTTCTGTTCTAGAAACAAATGACAGCATGGTCTTGTAATTACATAGATTTGATTGCTGCCTATTTGATAATAACAGTTCAAATCTCATGAAAATGCAAAGAATATGGTACTTTCAAATATTGGTCTTAAGAGAAAAATTGTCCACATAGAGACTGATTGGCATTTCCACACACTGCTAGTGCTATGCCAGCTAGAAGAGGCATACCAAGATTTGGTGATGATATTTCATATTTCCTTTGACAAGTATTATCTTTATAACAATGTAAATTAAATAATTTATCTGATAAAACAAAATATAATAATTATAGCCTCTTGTGTATACTGTGAAGACCACCTGGAAACTCTGAGAATTTTTTTCATGTCACAAATCCCACATTGTTTATTTCATGATTTCTTAATTTTTCTCAATAAGGCAGGCACAATGCACTAGAAATTCAAATGATCAACTCTAGGGATGTTTGGCTATGTACATATCATATTCCAGGTCCTTCCCATGGAGACTGTGACTGTGCTAATGTGGGTAGGACACAGCTGTCTTCCTACATCGGTGTGTGACCTTCTGAGTCCTACGCACGCAGTTACCTTCTTTGCGGCATTTCGTCCTCCCTCTTTAGACTCATCTTTCTCTTCTTTGAAATATGAAAGTATGATCACACCTCAGAGTACTTACATACACTCAAGTTTTTTTAAAAATAAAATCATTGCAATTCTTTAACGAGTCACGTGCTTTGAATCATGATCTTAACTGTCAACCCTTTTATTGGGGACCTAGCACATACTAATTTTATATAACCATGGATACATCCCAGTTCCTGATAAAGAGAAACATGTTCAGTGAAAGCTGTAATATGGAGTCAGGATTCTATCACTGTCAGAGTGTAGACATCCTGAGAAGTCATGAAAATTTAATACAGTGGATATTAAAGCTTAACTCATTCAGAGTTATTTAAACAATCAGATTTTAGGAATTGAAATTTAATGTATGGGATAAGCTATGGGGTTATAGAAACTGGTTTTTGTTGTTTTTGTGTGGTATAAGAAAGAGAGAGAGAGAAAGGGAGGGAGGGAGGGAGGGAGGGAGAGAGAGAGAGAGAGAGAGAGAGAGAGAGAGAGAGAGAGAGAAAGAAACAGGGGGTGCTGAAACTGTGAAGCTGTCTGGACTTAAACCCTGCCTCCATCAGACATTTCTGATGTGACTATGAGAAAATCACTTACCCTGTTTTTACATATTTCTTAAATTAAAAATAATGAATTAAGAGTGTTAACTGTACGACCTTGTGATGAAGATCAACTAACTTTGTGCATGTCAACCTTTCAGTTAAGCAGCGGGCCCATGGCAAGCAGGCAAGCTTCCGCTTCAGTGGATACCTCTCCATCCTGCTTTGCATTAGAGTTGCCTGTGGAGTTTGAAAAAAATGTGCATGTTCACATTCTACCCCAAACCTATCAATAAAAATTTCTGGACTAGGAATCCAGGCATGTGTAGAAGAAAGACACAGGGAGCCTCAAGTATTCTATGCACTGAGAAGCAATTCTGTGGTGTATTCTCAAATTGAGAAATATCAAAGTAAGTGAGAATAGTGAACATTTTTGGAAATACTATGACAAGAGATGGCTGACTCCAACTACCAGGCCCCAATATCCTTAATACCAAAATAAGTAATGTCCAAAATATCCTTGGATTTTTAATGGAAATGTGTCAAGGCAGCTGCTAAACTCATTTCTGCCTCCAGCTGGGGTATGTCCGGGAGAGAATGTCTGCCTCTGTCTTTCCAGGTGGATCTTATTGAAAGGCAATAGGAACTTTTTTGTCTGATTTGTCTCAAGAGTGAATTCAAAGACCCAGAGTACGTGATTGCTGTCTGTAATTATAAACACTCACACTAAAACCCCTAAACTATTATTTTCCTTATTGGAAATGCACCTGTTTCTGCATCAAGGGATTTTGTACTTTAGAAGTCTAGACTGTTGATTATGGCCTGAATCTCATGAAAAGTGGATCCCACCTGCCACTGACTGCTACACATTTACTATTTTTTTTTTCTAGATCAGACTATTACTGGAGCTCGGAACCATAAGACCTGGTCCTGAGCCCAAATTCTCACTTGCATTAAGAGAAAAATCACACACATTCTGTGATATTACTACTATTTGGAGTGAGAGAAATTCTGACTCTCAATAGCTCATAGAAGCTTCGAAACTCGTATAAATGATGAGAAAAAAAATCCAAGAATATGCCTGTGCATATTGGGCTGGTGGCCCAGTCACCAGAGATAGTCTTTCTCTTGAAGATCAACTCTTCTTCTAATGTCAGGAACTTCTGCTCATGTTCTGGATATGCCTATCCTTTTAGAAGGAGAGAGAGAGAATGTGTGTGTGTGTGTGTGTGCACTTATGTATGCACATGAACTCAGATGCACACATGAAGTAAAGGTATTAGATCCTTCTGAAACCATTGTTGCAGGGTGTTGTGAACTGTTCAACATTAATTATGGGAATTGAAAACTAGATAGTTATAATTTCCTTGTTAACAAATTCAGAAATTCACTAAAGAGGTGGAAAGTATGTAGGGTTGAGAGACATCAAAAGATAATTTTGGGTTGGCAATGCATATTAGGATGGGAAGTGAATTATGTACAATTCTTTGGACTCACCAAGATAGGATTGATAAAGAAGTATTTTCTCTGAGTTTGTCAAATACTAATGGACTGGACATTGTTTATGTAATTATTACTTGATAATTGTTCTTATTGTACATAGTTTTCTATGTTAGTTATAACCTCTTTTCATTTTTGACAAAAAGGGGAAAATTTTGTGCTATTTTACTTGAGTTCTGACAAATAAAGCATCTCTCTGACTTTGCCTTCTTTCCCTTTATCTTTGATTGAATTTCTCACCTGGCTCTATTCTGGCTATTGGCCAAATCAGCTTCTTTATTAACCAATGGTAATAAAATAAATTCACAACATACAGATGGGCATCCCACATCATATATCTCTCACAAGTTTGGCACATTTTGTTGCTTATTAAATTTTCTAGTATTAATCTGTTGTTTTTATTATTGAATTCCACCGTTTTGAGGTATGTCAATAATTACTGAAGTAGAAATTACAATCCCAGAGTTGGATAGGTAAATAATGTTAGAGGCAGAAAGGATTATATTTTTGCTTATGGCTGTGTTCTGGTGATATTTCTAATAGAAGTTTTTGGGTACATCTTTTGTGACACAAAGAAACAGAGTAATTAGGTGGGCACTGAAAATAACCATCTTAAAGGCAAGAAAACCTCTATGTGAGATGACATGATATTTCTAAAGTGTAGAAGGAATATGCCTCAGTACTGATTATTGATCGACAGGTTGAAATAGCACTCAGTTTTAGCCCAGATTAGCCTTAAACTTACAGCAATTCTCCTGCTTCCGTCTCCTGAGACTACAAGTGTGAGCCACCATATCCAGCAGCACTGTTATTTTACAAAATAAGTTCTTCATTCTGTCACATTCTGTTACATAAAATTGTAAGAGGAAGCAGGCCAAGCTAGCCTCAATCTCGCGATGTAGCTGAGGATGCCCTGGACTTGATGGTTTTCCAGACTCCACAGCTCAGGTATTGGGACTACAGACATGTGTCGTGATTCCCAGTTTACACAGCACTGGAAATCAAACCCAGGTCACTGTGCCTGCTATAGAAAGCATCTACCAACTGAGCTACATCCTTAGCCTTTATTTTGTTTCTATTATTCCCAAGCTGTTGTCATTAAAGGGCTAAGAAAATAACTAGAGCATATATAAAAACTAGTTATCTTTATTGATTGATTTTTAAAATAATAAATTTATAAATAGGAGAAATCAATAGATCTGTGGTTCCTAACTAATGCTGCCTAAAACAGTGCTTTACAGTGGGAAACCCAAAGGAAGATAACATAAACTAAATCCACTGCTAAAATAAGTGGTGTAGATGCAGACTAATGATATTCATCATTGTGTATTATTACATACATTGTAAATTAATAAAGAAATTTAATTGTCATGCATCTTGAAATAAAAACAAATAATGGGAATCTAGATAGTAAATGAAGTAGTTCTTAACTAAAACCAGATATTAACTATTTATTAACTAGAAACTAGCTGTAAACTAAACTGGAAAACTAGCTCTGTCCTTCTATTTTGTGTGTGTGCGTGTGTGTATGTGTGTGTGTGTATGTGTGTGTGCAAACACGCACAGGTTTGTGGAGGCCAGAGGGCAAGTTGTGGAAGTTGGTTTTGGTTTTCCACTGAGGAATCAAGTCATCAGGCTTAGTGGCAAGCACCTTTAGCAGATGAGTTCTCTCGCTGGCCCACATCAGAGACTAAATCTACCCTGCTCCCCTGTAGATGGCTATATAGCCAAGTAGTTATGGGCAGCACAAATTGGAATTGATGGGTTTTAAAGAACTGTGAATACAACATTTTATGGATATAGAAGGGCGTGGACACTGAAGGAGTTCTAGAAGCGAATGTGGGGATCAACATTGTATGAACGAGTGAAATTAATTTCCAGACAACTAGTGAAATTAGTATTTTCACTGAGAAGTAACATAAATAATTCAGAAAACAGAGCATAACATCTTTAAAACCTGTTGTGTAGTTAATGCTATAGAACAGCTACCTAGCACCTGAAAACCCAGGCAGGTGTTTAATGTCCATAATTATATTTAAAGACTTCAGTGGCTAAGCCTGGAAGCTAAGTCACTGCTCCTGATCCCCTGGAGTAACCTACATTTGTAGAGAGAAATCTAGACTTGTTCTGTTTTAATCCTTAAGTCACTTGAGGAAACTTTGAACAATTTCTTTTCTGAAAATGGGCTTTGAGACTGACTTGAGGAAGGAATAGTTTAATTAAAATATATATATATATAAAGCTCATTTGTACATACGGAGTGTGTAAGGATAGCTATTTCCTATTTACATTCATTTCCATCTGATTAGCTAGTTACCCATGTAAATAGGAATACTGGAGACATATATGTTAACATCAAGGACTTACAGTGTTTAAGGAAGCTTATATATAATCACAGACTAATTTGGAACTGTTTCACCTATATTTTTCAGCATTTGAACTACTCAACGTATATTTGAGAGTAATGAATAACATTTTGATGTGGCTCCGCCTGGTGAGATTAATTCTGAATCCAATGCCATTAAGCTATACCCTGCTCTTGTGTAGCAGTCGCCTTTAAGTTGATTCCCTCCAAGAAGAAAGGTGGTATTGAATTCACAAGATTAAGGGAGGACACAGATGTCACATGACAGGAAAGATGACACAAGACTCACAAAGTCCCCTCCCCAAGATTATAGAAGCATTAAAGGACTGGTGAGAGACGAGACCTTACCAAATCGGCCAAGGGAGGTTTGGTAAGAATCCTTTGCTGGAGGCATGGTGGAAGTTTCCACAACAGGCCGACTTGACATCAAACCACACCATTTGTATCACAATGACTTGAAGGATTTCAAACATCATTACTTTATTATTTATTTATTGATGAAAGCAATCACATGTGTTAAAACAGATGCCATTTTTAAATAATTATATTTAAATCAAAAGACGAGATGCTCTTAGAACTAGTCAGAGAAGCATCTTCACCAGTGAGCTGCAGTCAAAGCAGAGACTCCAAGTCATCAAAGTGTTGAGAACATGGACTGCTGATGTATTCAGCCTAATGTGACATCTGTGTCTCTCTCTGTGTGTCTCAGGAGATGCTGTGGAGGAAGGGGCAGGGAGTATACAGGTGTTGAAGGATGGAGGGAATGCTGTAAATTGCTGTCTTCTGTACATAACACAACACTGCCAATCACAGACACTCAGCAACTGTCACTGCATGCACGCACATACACACTATATATATATATGCATATACAAACTACTTATATATATGTGTATGTATACACACACAAAAGGAGGATGAGATCTAGTTTTATGGAGTGGGTTAGCAAGAGTTGCAGGGGCAAGAGAAGGTAACAGAGATGATCACTATACAATACACTGTACACGTTGAGGAACTGTAAAAACAGGACACGGGGTACAATAAAGAAAGTAATCGTCAAGCAGTTGGACCAGCATAGCTTAATGAGCTGTTTCATTTCCACTATCATGTGTTTCAAAGCTTCTGGCTTTGAATGTTAGATTGGGTAGAACTCTCTGTTTAGATAGAGAGAGGTTACTCATTGGATGTGGGGGTCCAAAACCTTTTTCTATAAAGAGCAGTTAAAATAATCTGCTCACTTTTGAGGAATATGTGAGCTCTGTTGTAGATACTTAGCTCTGCTGCAGTGAGCGGAAAGCTCTTCTTTTTACCATGTAATGAGTGTGGCTGCATTATAAAAAAATCTTTATAAACACAGTGGACAGAGGGCTTTGGTGTTGTGGGATATTTGTACACTGTGTGAGGGTGTGTTGCTGTGACTGGTGTAATAAAAAGCTGAACAGTTAATAGCTAGGCAGGAGAGAGAGAGAGAGAGAGAGAGAACTCTGAGAAGAAGAAAGGTGGAGTCACCAGTCAGTTGCAGAGGAGGCAGGATGGGCCCTACAGAGATTTGGTAACAAGCCACAGGAAGACTGTTAATTTAAAAAATATGGGATAATTAAATTTATAAGAACTATTAGAGCTTGGTGGTGGTGGCACCTACCTTTAATTGAAGCACTCAGGAGACAGAGACAGTGGATTCCTATGAGTTCGAGGACAGCCTGACCTACAAGAGCTAGATCTAGGACAGGCTCCAAAGCTACAGAGAAACTCTATTTAAAAAAAAAAAAAAAAAAACAAAGCAAAACAAAACAAAACAAAATGAAAAGAAAAACATCAAAGATACAAAACAAAACAAAACAAAAAACTAGTTATGGAAAAACCTATGCTAAGGCTGAGCTTTCACAATTAATAAGTCTCTGTGTCATTATTTGTGGGCTGGCAGTACGGATGAGAAAGTACTACTACAATTTGGCCCTTGGGTTATATTTTTGAGACCTTTGTTCTGTTCTGATTTGCCTATAGAAATAATGAAAAGTTCTTGGTAAGGTACGGGAAATCAATAACAAGTAAGCCCTATTAATTGCATAATTCTGACATCTTAAAAGCTGTATATGGAAACAAAATAATTCTGTAGCAGTTGCTTTATTATACTGACTCCAGTCTGTAAACACTGAGAAAGCGCAATGACTTAGTTCATTTTTCTATTCCTCATGAAAAGTATAGAGTTAATCCCTAAATATGTATGCAAATGCTATTTCCTTTGAACCATCAGGTATTGGAACACTACCAGGATACTTTAAGGACAGCTCAAATTCTGGGAAACATCTTTTCACACAGCCATAATTCTATCTACTGATGTTTTACTTGCTTTTGGAATCATTTTTATTGCTGCAACAGAAGAAAAGTATCTTCCCTTGAAGCCTTTTGTTCTGAGGCTCTGTAGTTAAAGGCTCAGATCAGAAAGGTTGGTGTCAGAGGGCTGGTGGAAGCAGTCTTGAGAGCTAGAATCCAATTGGGAAGTGTTTGTAAGGATCTTGCTGTCTGCGGCCCTGCAGAAACAGCTTGCAAAATGAAGCCAGATTGCGTCCTTAAAGCATTTTGTGAGAGCAGGAAATATGACCAGGGTGTAGCAGGTCTCCTTAAATTTCAGTCACAACTGATGGACAGAGTGTTGACTTTCGGAAATCCTTTCGGAGAGCAAATGTCTCATTTCCTGGAAATTTTCCGCAACTGTTGTCCGATAAAGAGGTTACAGTTTCAGAGAGAACAGTCAAGTACAGCCAATGAATTCCCTCCTTCCAGGTTTTTCTAGAACTTTAATTGCTGGGAGGATAAACAAGGATTACTTTTTTGAAATGAACTTATCTCTGTCTATATGTCTGTCTGTACGTTTGTCTTTTTGTCTATCTATGTATCTATTTGTCTATGTATCTATGTATCTATCTGTCTGTCTGTCTGTCCCTCTTTCATTTGATGGGCCCTTTTTATACTCTCTTCTAACTGAAGCCTCCACCTAAAAGCCTCCATCTAGTGACTTAGAAAGCCACAAGTTCTACCATTATTTGTACTGAGCAAATGCTATTTTGGAAGTTAAACATAACTGAAGAAAAGTCGTGTAAACTATATGAAGCTACAACTGTAGATATTCCTTTAGGCTGTGAAGAACAGTGATGTGTTGGAGTTGGAAAGCACATGAAATGAGGCCTGGGATTGTGATTGCTGACAAAGAAGAATTTCTGTGCCGCAGCGAGTGGTGGGGCAGTTCAGGTCGAACCCAGCAGACAATTTGAGTTCAAGAAATGGAGGCCAGGTTCGTGGTGGTGGTATACTCCTGTACTCCTAGCACTTAGGGATGCTAAGACAGGAGGATTGCAAGTTCATGGTTTGCCTAGGCTCATAGCAAAACATTTTTATCAAAACAAACAAACAAACAATCAGCAACAACAAGACTGTAAACAAACACATGTAGTTGAGAGTCCAAATCATACTGAGTGCTTGGGTCAGAATTGTGGAATGAGCTTATTGCTCAAAAAAGAGGCTTTGATATCTTCTCTGACTCCCATTTCTGCTACATAATTAATTTATTTGCCAATATAGTTGACAAAAACTAATCTGCATCCTCCTATGCTCAAAGCCACATCTACTAGGCATGTATGTTCTTATTTTCTTACCTTAGAAGGCAAAACTTTTTTTCACAATGCAGTATTGTTTATAGTATTTGAAGAATAAAATACAATGAGATTTATGCTGGTCATATATATTTACCTTTAAAGCGGTTTCTACTCAAATAGATTTAAATTTACATGTTTTATTATTGTTCTAAGACTTTTTGCATTTTCTTCTATTTATATGCATAGCACATGTTTTTCTCTAATGTTTATGGTTATTGATTTATTTTCTATACAAAGCTTCAGTAAACATTGTTGTTATTCTCAGTGAATATACTTGAGTATGTTTTGATTGTTGTTATAATTTCCCATTTTCTAGAAAAATAAATTGAGTTATGTAGGGATAAGTCCCACCCCTTAGGGGGCGTGTTCGCCTCAGGCTAAAGTTCTCCTATAAAATTGGTGAGCGTGCTCCCAGCGTCCTCTTCTGCTTTCCTGGTCTCCGCGGGAACAGTGGTTCTGTAAGTCTATTCCTCCATTAAAGCTGTCTATATTTTGACAATCTGTCTGCATTCGCTTACGCCGTTACATTTTGGCGTCCAACGTCGGGCTATTTTGCCCCCGACTCAAGCGCGTAGCCTGCTAGCTAACACAGCACGCTCCCGGGTGTCATTTTCTTAGTTTATGACTCGGGCCCCAGGGCTGAGTCCCAGATACACTCTGCCTTCAGGCCCATAATATCCAGAGAGGCAGGCAGATCTCTGTGAGTTCAAGGCCGGCCAGGCGGTGGTGGCAGACGCCTTTAATCCCAGCACTCCGGAGGCAGAGGCAAGCGGATCTCTGTGAGTTCAAGGCCGGCCAGGCTGTGGTGGCACACGCCTTTAATCCCAGCACTCGGGAGGCAGAGACAAGCGGATCTCTGTGAGTTCGAGGCCAACCTGGTCTACAAGAGCTAGTTCCAAGACAGGCTCCAAAACCACAGAGACCACCACCGGCAGGAACCAGTCGTTGCAGGTAAGAGAAAAAATTTTCTTTTATAATTAAAATGTCTGAACACGTTACCATTCAAGAATTTAACAGTTTTTTTAATTGTACCATGTGGGAGATTTTACAAGAGGTGTCTATCACCCCACCTCTATGGATCTTTCTGGGATTCGTAGTTTTCCTTGGCACTATATGGTTTGATAATAGAAATATGATAAAGTCTTTACGAGCAGAGGTTGCACGCTTAAAAACAATTGAGAATGACAACAATCTTCTCAAGAATCAGTTTGAAGTTCTCCAGGAGGAGAACAGATCTTTGTTTAACATGACTCGATCAACTGAGGAAAATTTAAAAAAGGTACAGACTGATATTAAGGAGAAATTCATTACTATGGAAGAGGGAACAGCTGATTTGGATCGTAAGCTCCAGTCCCTTTCTGTAGGAACTGAAACATTACAGGCTGATATTAAGGAGAAATTCATTACTATGGAAGAGGGAACAGCTGATTTGGATCGTAAGCTCCAGTCCCTTTCTGTAGGAACTGAAACATTAGTGGCTGATATTAAGGAGAAACTCATTACTATGGAAGAGGGAACAGCTGATTTGGGTTGTAAGCTTCAGTCCCTTTCTGTAGGAACTGAAATAGTAACTGAGAGAATCAAAACTGCTGAATGTGACTATCGGATTTTGTCTAAAGCTTATGACAGATTGGCAGAAAGATTGTCAATACAAGAAGGCACGGTTTATGCCATAAAAATTATGTCCAAAGATGAGAACTTATCTCTAATGGACAAACTTCATACTTTAGAATCCTCAATGAAGGCTTTGGAACATAATTCTGGACAGGAGATACAGACATTGCAGAAGGCAATGGTGAATAGAATTGAAAAGATTGAGGAATTTCTAAATTCTGATGAAGAAGAACAAACGGTAGAAAGGCAAATTTTAACTACATCTGTGGGTAAATCCCTCCGGGACAATTTCCACAAATCTCTACCTACAGCTCTACCTGCCTTTCCAGTAATAACAACAGAGAAGGTGATTGGTTCCAGAAACCCTAGGGTCATTAAGGAAGATACATGGGAGCATGTCCGTATGAATGATCTCAAAGAAATTAAACAGGCTGTCATGACTTTCGGGATGCATTCCTCTTTTGTTAAAGAGATGCTAAAGTCTTGGGCATCCACAAGCAGAGCTACGCCATTGGACTGGCTCCAGCTGAGCTCTGCAGTCCTTGAGAGTGGGCCGCACTTAAAATGGAAATGCTTGTTCAGGCAAGAGGCTAGACTTTTAGAACAGCAAGAAAAGGCGAAGGGAAGTGACATCTCCCTAGATAAAATTCTAGGTGAAGGACGCTTTTCTGACCCTCAGGAACAAGCTAATTTGGACGAAAACACACTCTCCATATGCACTACAGCAGCCTTAAGGGCTTGGGACAGGGTACAAGACCCAGGACAGAGAATGGAATCATTTGTCACAATTAAACAAGGTCTGAGAGAACCTTTTAGTGATTTTTTACAAAGACTTACTAAGGCTGTGCAAATAGGGATACCTGACCCTGACGCAAGACGTATAATGATTGAGTCTTTGGCTTATGAAAATGCAAATGTGGAATGCAAAAAGATTTTGGGGCCTTTAAGGTTCAGATCAGCACCCTTGGAAGAATGGGTCTTGCATACACTGGATGTTGATACATTTGATTATGGCACTGAAGCATGGGTAGAAGAAGCAATTTCCAATGGTAAAAGGAGACACCAGAATACCAAATGTTTTAATTGTGGCAAAATGGGTCATATGAAAAGGAATTGTAAACAACGGATCTTCAGAAATAATAATAATGCATCTTCTAGAAATAACAGAAATAGGAGGACTCAGCCTTCAGGTTTATGTAGAAGATGTGGAAAAGGTAGACATTGGACGAATGAATGCAGGTCTACAAGAGATAGACAAGGCAACCTGATACAGACGGGAAACGTGAGAGGGGGGGCCTCACAGGCCCCCATGGCAAACATGGTTCAGTCATTTCCAGTTTCTGCAGAGAACGTGCCTCGTCAGGACAATTAGGAAACCTCATGCCTACTGTTACAAACGATAATGAGCAGAAAGATGAGTTACGTGTGTTTTGGCAAACTTCTATAAATGATCAAAGACCTAAGCTGAGAGTGTGTGTAAATGGCATTTTTATTACTGGCCTGCTGGACACAGGTGCTGATGTAAGTATCATTACCCCAGAATCTTGGCATCCGTATTGGCCTCTTCAGAATGTAAATGTTCAGCTCCTGGGAATTGGAACCCTATCTCGAGTAAGACAGAGCACAAGATGGGTTGAATGTATAGGGCCTGAGGGACAAATAGGAAAATTAAGGCCATATGTAGCCAATATTGCAATGAATTTATGGGGTCGTGACCTATTACAACAATGGAATACCCAAATTAACATTCCTGCTACTTCTAGAGCCTATATTTCTGAGAATAATATTAAAAGATATTACAAACGGAGAAAACCGGCCATTCGGGCCATACAAGAACAAGTAATTGAAGCCCCTTCAGAGATACCAACAGCCTTGCCTCTAAAATGGTTGACTGAGAAACCAATATGGACAAAGCAATGGCCTCTAGCTGAGGAAAAGTTACAGGCTTTAGAACAGCTGGTACAAGAGCAATTAGATGCTGGACATATAGAAGAATCTACCAGCCCTTGGAATTCTCCTGTATTTGTGGTTAAGAAAAAATCAGGTAAATGGAGAATGGTGACAGATCTCAGAGCTATCAACAAGGTTATTCAACCTATGGGTCCTCTGCAATCTGGAATCCCTTTGCCCTCTTTATTACCAAAAGGATGGCCTCTTATAGTTATTGATTTAAAGGATTGTTTTTTCACCATACCTTTACAAAAAGAAGATAGAGAAAAATTTGCCTTCACGGTGCCTACTTACAACAATTCTCAACCTTCCAAGAGGTACCACTGGGCCGTCCTCCCCCAGGGTATGTTAAATAGCCCCTCCTTGTGCCAATATTTTGTGAACCAACCATTGCAAATAATACGCAAGAAATTTCCCAAATCTATAATATACCACTACATGGACGACATCTTGTTATCCGATTCAAACATGGATACCTTGAACAGACTGTTTGAAGAAATAAAGATACTTTTACCTAAATGGGGATTGCAAATTGCTCCTGAGAAGATACAGAAGGGAGATTCTGTTAATTATTTAGGTTATAAAATAGGTTTGCAAAAAATTAAGACACAAAAGGCACAAATTAGGAGAGATCGCCTACGGACTCTTAATGACTTTCAAAGACTGTTAGGAGACATTTCCAGTCTACGACCAGCTGTTGGGATAACACCTGATCTAATAATTCATTTGAACAAAACCTTGGAAGGTGATAAAGACTTAAACAGTCCCAGAGAATTAACAGCTGAAGCAGAAAAGGAACTGACAATAATTGAGGAAAAATTACAACAGGCACATGTGGACAGGGTGAATCCAGAGCTCGATTGTATTCTCGTCATATTACCATCCAAAATTTCTCCTACAGGAATTTTAATGCAGAGAGATGATATTATCTTGGAATGGATCTTTTTACCACATAAACCAAGTAAAAAACTGAAAACTTATGTGGAAAAAGTCTCTGAGTTAATTATAAAAGGCAAGCTGAGACTTCGTCAACTAGCAGGCATAGACCCAGCAGAAATTATAGTGCCTTTCACTGCTGATGAACTAAAGAAATTATGGGAAGATAATGAAACATGGCAAAGAGCTTGTGCTAATTTTTTGGGAGACATTAATAACAACTATCCAAAAAGCAAGAGGCTTAACTTCATAAAGAGAACTTCTTGGATCCTTCCTCGAATCGTCCGTGATGCTCCAATAACTGGAGCCCGTACATTCTATACTGATGCCAATAAAACAGGGAAGGCAGGTTACAAATCGGAAGACTTGGGTAAGGTGGAACAAAGTCCTTATGATTCTGTCCAGAAGGCAGAATTATATGCCATTCTTATGGTGCTAAGGGATTTTAGAGAACCTATTAATATAGTTACTGATTCACAATACGCAGAAAGAGTTATTTTACATATTGAAACTGCTGAATTTATACCTGATGATACAGAACTAACCTCATTGTTTATCCAGGTTCAAGATTTGATCAGGAACAGGCTTTGCCCTATGTACATAACACACATCCGATCCCATACGGGTCTGCCAGGTCCTCTAGCACAAGGTAATGCAGAAATTGATCAATTATTGATTGGTAGTGTGCTACAAGCCTCTGAATTTCATAAAAAACATCATGTTAATAGCAAAGGTTTGAAGAAAGAGTTTTCTATCACATGGCAACAAGCTAAGGAGATTGTAAAGAAATGCCCTACTTGCTCTTTCTATAACCAAACGCCACTGCCTGCAGGGGCTAATCCAAAGGGCACCCAAAGGAATGAAATCTGGCAGATGGATGTGTTTCACTTTGCAGAATTTGGCAAATTGAAGTATGTTCACCACACCATTGACACTTATTCAGGCTTTCAGTGGGCAACTGCTTTAAGTTCAGAAAAAGCTGATTCAGTAATCACTCATTTATTAGAAGTCATGGCTATCATGGGTATACCTACACAAATAAAGACAGATAATGGTCCTGCTTATGCCTCTAGGAAAATGAAACGGTTTTTTGACTATTACAATATCAAGCATGTTACAGGTATACCATACAATCCTACAGGTCAAGCAGTCATAGAAAGATCAAATCGAACTATAAAGGATATGTTGAATAAACAGAAAGGGGTGGAAAACACCCCCAGAAATAGGTTACATAATGCTTTGTTAACCTTGAATTTTCTTAACGCTAATGAGAAGGGGACAACGGCTGCAGAAAGACATTGGATAATGGAAAAGTCTACTGAACTAAATCAACCAGTTTATTTCAAGGATGTGCTGACCTCACAATGGAAGCCAGGAGATGTGCTGCGTTGGGGAAGGGGTTTTGCTCTTATCTCCACAGGTGAGGAACAATTGTGGATACCGTCAAAATTAATAAAGGTTCGGTATGAAGAAGAAAAGCCATTTGGAAAAGATAAATAACAATTCATTCACAAGGATGGCGAGCATACTGATGGTAAGGAATTCAGGTAGGTTGGGGGCAGGTTTTTTTTTTTTTTTATCTCCACAGGAAAATACTGATCTTCAAAGAATTTAAGGGACCCTGAATATTTAATAACTGATGGATGGAAAATAGTTACGACCCACTAAGACTCAACAGTAACATGAGTAAGTATTGATTATATATATATTTTCTTTTTTCTCTTTGAACGCTTCTTTATAAATATGTAGAGCTGGTTTTGGAGTTGGACTATGGCTCAGTCCCTCTTCAATTCCAAGCCTGTTGATAAGAGATATCTCAGAGTTTCTGTCTCAGATCAGGAGCCATGAAATGGGACAGAATGAGGATAATTATATACTTGATAAACTTTCTTTGCTTTTCCTCATATCTGTGTCTTTCTTTATATGTCAGAATATGTCCTTGTTGTTAATGTTTAAATTTCCCATAACAAGCAACAAATTTCCCTACAGTAATTTTTGAAGTTTCCAGGATGAAGATGGGGCCCCACAACATCAACTCAACCTGGTTTTTATGACGTCATGAATATTTTTTTTCTTTTTCTCTTTTTTACGCGCTAATATGAGACCTGTTTTTTGGTACCAACTGCACAAGACAATTTCGAATGGTGCACATTTTTGACAACACTCTGGCCGGACCTTCTCAAAGTGCTCAGGGACTAGTTATAATTTTCTTAGGTCAAAGGTTAATTTGGGAATTTTACCATCATTTGCTTTCACAGGAGCCCCTAAGGAGAACATCGCCCCCATGTCAGCTTGAAGCAATCTTAGAGGACGACGTCCCCTCTCCCAACAGAGTTTGCCCTCAGGGTTAGGGACATCTTTTAGTGGTTGGTTTGGGGTTGAGGGGATGGGGAGATGTTTTATGGAATTAGGGGTATGTTCAAAAAAAAAAAAGGGGGGGGGATTAACTGGTTTGATGGGATGATTGGTATTTGTGAGTTACTGTTTTTAGAAAATTGTATTGGTACTGTTTTCTGTATATTGACATATTGAATATTGAATGTGAGTGTTCCTACCTCTATTTTTGTATAAGAATATGCTTATATTGTATTGATACATCTACCATATCACAATGTACATTTCTACCTCTGATACTATTTATGTAATAACATTGTTTACATTTGATATGTAATGACATTGTTTACAGATGAAGATCATTGTCTTCATATATTGCACAGTTGTTTATTGTTTTAGTCTTTAAGTTAGATAGATATTGAGAATTATATAGATTAATAGTCATCTAAGTTTGTCATTTGTAATTAGACTAATCAGGTTCTTTAGATATATAGAGATTATACTCAGTATAGATAGATAATCTTCAACCTCTTTGGAGAGCTGTAGAATATGGCCTTTAATATAACTCAGAGTTTCGTGATAGTGAGACACAATTGCTCCTGGCAACACCGCTCTATTCCCGAGAGAACGTTGAGCACCAAAGACACTCCACTGGGAGCTTGTCTTCTTGGCAGAACTGGCCTTTGGGTTAAGAAAAGCCCATACCTCAACCACTGACAAAGATACAGAGCGTGCATCAATGGATACAACAGGACTGTCATATCCTGCCAAGACAGGGTAAGATAGTTTTGAAAAGTTCCTTGCCTTTAATAATGGTATGTCAGTTATGTTAGGCCTTAGCCAAAGTTGGTTGACTCAACATTGCAAACGAGACTTTGGGTGATTGCTCAGGTAGTCAGTTGTCTTTGTCAATTGTTACACATTTGGATCGTTTGTTAAGTAATATTTATTGCCTTCTCGGATCTTTGATGGAGTTGAAGATTATATAATTGTAGTTACTCTCTACATTATTTAGACTCCTTGAGATAGAATGTTTAGCAAAACTTTTGATTCTCAATATTGTTTGTTATATTTATTTGTTATTATTGTATATAGTTGTATTTGGTTTAGTTCTGTCTTATTTAGACAAAAGGGGGAGATGTAGGGATAAGTCCCACCCCTTAGGGGGCGTGTTCGCCTCAGGCTAAAGTTCTCCTATAAAATTGGTGAGCGTGCTCCCTGCGTCCTCTTCTGCTTTCCTGGTCTCCACGGGAACAGTGGTTCTGTAAGTCTATTTCTCCATTAAAGCTGTCTATATTTTGACAATCTGTCTGCATTCGCTTACGCCGTTACAGAGTTATAGGCAACTTAGAAATAAAATGCAAGATTATTGTTGTGTTAAAACCAGTGCAAGTAGATTGTTGATCACATTTTATACATAACAATACGAACTAGTACTGCAGTGGTAGAAATGAATGCATGGAGTCAAGATACTTAGCTCATCAAATGTTAGAATTTGGTGGTTCATTTTATCCCTTTAAATGTAATTAACGCCTTTCATATATTTCCTTTCTTCCCTCAAAACTTGGTCCTCAGTCCCTATGTCCAGAAGAACATGATGCCAGCGATCTATGTCTCTGCTTCCAAGTGTTATAACAGGTTGTCAGGTAGATAGGAAGTGTAAGCATATGAGATACTGTTTGTCCAGCTTTTACAGTGTGCTATACATGTAAGTAACATGTTTCTAACAGCTTTGCAAGAAGGCCGCAACTACTATTATTTTTATTTAAACATTTATTTTGTGTATTATGTAAGTACATGTTTGTGCATCTTGTATGTGCAACTGCTAGTGGATGTGAGAGAGAGGCATTATCTCCTTGAACTAGAGTTACAGGTTGCTTGAGCCACCTGATGCGGAGGCTAGAGATGGAGTCTGGGTCCTCTTCAGGAGCAGCACATGCTCGTAACTGATGAGCTATCTCTCTAGCTGTTTGCTGTTTCTATTTTATAGGCAGATAAAACAAATAATATAAGTTTATTTATTTGTTTCGGTTTGTTTGTTTAAATTTAACTGTGGACATACTCCAAGATACAGAAATAAAATGGAGAAAAGAAATAGCTTGGAATCAAACTAGAGAATGGTCTTTTGGAGGTCTTGCTCCACCCATGCTCTCCATTCCCTGTCCTACTCGAATTCACACTTTTATGTCTCATAGTCTTAGTGAATTTAAATATCTTGCTCAAGACCACACACCTAACAGGTTTTTGTACTGTTACCCTAAGATAGATATTATGTGTGTACTGGTAGCAGAAAGAATATCTGCTTCATTTTAACAGCAATGCAGATATCAACAGTGACTAAGTTACCCTGTTCTTTGTTTCATGTTTTTAAAATAAGAAATGATTCAGTCATTACAGAAATCCTACATGATTAATAAATTCAATCCCATTTTCCGGGTGTGTAAACTGAGTCATAGAGTGGGGTTGATATACTTGACCGAGAGTGGTAAAGCTAGAATTCTGATCCAAACAGATATACCCCAGAGGTAGGGAGAACAACCTAAAAATAATTTGCAGTGGCAAAGCCAGCATCTCAAAGGTCAAGCTTTTGGTCTCACTGGTCAGCCTGCAGCCCTCTCTGCTGACATCTTTCTGTGCTTTTCCAGTTTGAATAGCTCTCAGGGAGAGTGAGCATTTGAGCGACAGCACACTGATCAGCAGTGTGGCCTGGGGTGGGGGGGCTTCCTGATGCTTTATGTGATCAAGTTAAAAAAGAAAGAGAATACAGACGTTAGTGCTTGTGTCCAGCCTGCTTATGCTTAACATTCTGCTACTAGAATTATGTGTTTGATTGGACACATTTAGTATGAGTCCACAGGGCCAGCCTCTGAAAGTTCTATAGGGAACTGAAATTAGTTTTAAATGCCAGCCGGACTTTGTTCCAGTCGTCCCGAGATAGTTCCAGCTTGCTGGACTTTTGTCTGGATCATGTTCACCATGTCACCACGCTATTTTAAATGGTATCACATTCATTAATACACATTGTTCTTTTATCAGTAGCAGTGAAGAGGAGGCATTTGCATCAGGAAGAAGACCTTTTCTTTTGAGACACTTTTTCAGTTCCCTAAGGATATTTAGGGAGTATGTGACAAACACTCAGATTAACGGCTATGTGATTAGCAGAGATTTTCTTCCCTGCTCTCGGGCCTGAAACGTCATCTCTGTT
Organism: Alexandromys fortis; assembly: GCF_014885135.2. Classification (NCBI taxonomy): domain Eukaryota; kingdom Metazoa; phylum Chordata; class Mammalia; order Rodentia; family Cricetidae; genus Alexandromys; species Alexandromys fortis. Next base: position 9,011,792 of record NW_026067929.1, on the reverse strand, counting down.
ACCTATGGTTCAAATACATCAGAACGCAAATGTGCAACTTCAGTATTGGTAGACTATGGAAAGGAGAAACATGACAAGAAATAGAGAGAGTCAGGAATAGAATATGTTTCTCCTCTGTGTTAAGAGTCATGATACTATAAGTAGAGCATTGACCATGCTGTAATGAAAACTCAGAAATCAGTTTGTGGTGCAGAATCGTGAAGTTGCTATATTTTTATTTTGTCCTGAATTTCTATTCCTAGAAACCCAAGAAAAACTTCCATCTTGCATATGAGCAAGAAGTTTGTAGCCCTGGTTGGTGTTCTGACAGTATCAAAAGGTGCAGGTGGTTTGGACTGATGAAGTATGGTGGAGCAGTGTAGTGTTCTCAATGGCTTTTAAGTTTGTTCTGCAAAATGCTTTCAAAGGTTGTGTTTTCTGGATGCTTGGCAAGGTGCTGGATAGTTTCTGTTCTGTCCTGAACCCTTTTCTTCTGCATCCAGTTTCCCACGCCCACCCTCCTTGTAAACTCTCATTGAGCTTTTCATGGACAGAAACCATGACTTTCACTGAGCTCACTTTCCTATTAAAAGAAGGAAGGAAAGCAAACTCTGTTGCAATGATTCATTGGAAGTAATCACACACATCTCAGTTCCTCTAAAGTTTATCAAGTTCCCATTTCCCCTGAAGGCCAGGGAACAATTTACACCATCAGTTTATAAATTTTTAAATGCCTTGCTAGATTGGTGATGTAGGCCTTTGGGTAGGGATCATTAATGTGCCTGACAAGTTTAAACACTAACTTTGCACAATAGAAATTTTTGCATTGTCATCAATTGGTCCTATAATGATTAGCCAGCTATTCGAATTTTATGTTGCTTCACACAATTGCAAGGTTTGAAACTATTATTTTTCAAAGCTACTCACTGCACTTTTAGAAATATTCAGAGTTAATTTGAAGAGCCGAAGTACAACTTTTAACCCTCTACTTTGAATACTTCTTTAAAAAAGAATATTGAAGTGTGATTGACACCTAGAAGCTGTACATTTAATATATACAACTTGATGAGTTTGAAGTGAATGGCTCTCAAAATAATTTTAAAGAGAAATTAGGCATCCTTATGTATCTAATGAAAATGAGAAGACAGCACAGTGAAGTATTCCCATTTGTTTTTCTATATGATGGTTATTAAGGAGCCCAGGAAAAGGTAAATTAATCGTGAGAAAAATAAATTACATTATTAATGAGGTTTAATTTATATCCTAGGAAATTTAATAAATCAGGTGTATCAATTATGTAAAATGTTTTGTTTCTGTTGAGAACTAAATTTGAGAGAGAACTACTTCTGAATTTGTATTTGTTTGAGAAGTTTTTTCTTCTGACATTAATATAGAGTCAGATTCATAGAGGATTAACTTTTTCAGATTAGAACTCTGAGATCATAATTGAGCAAATCACTACAAACATTAGTTGTTTTCTGAGAGAGAAAAGAATTACATCACAGTATGATAGAGTTCTTCAATAAAGCAGAAGTGTTCATAGATAGGCAGAAATAAAATATGGAAGCTGATGTATGTAATTATAGGGGTAGACAAGTTCCATAAGCTGTTTGCAAGTTGATGTGCATGGTTCACTTCAAACACAAAGACCTGGAGCTAGGAAGTAGGAACCCAGTACTCAACTCTCTAGTCTGAGGCTAGAGGTTTGTGTACAGTGATGGGCGTGAGTTAGCCAGATGGCTGAGAGAAGGCAGTCTAAGAACAGGGGCACAGATGTTCATAAAGAGAAGCAAGAGAGACTCCTAGACATGATTCCTTCTCCTTCTATTCTTATGTCTTCCTCACATAGGAGAGGTGGGCTCTGCTTTGCAGGGCATGCATGCTGCCTTTCTAGGATGCCAGCTATCCCAGGTCCTGCCAGTACCACTTCCACTTTTAGATGGATGCTCTGTGAACCTGAGTTGTGGTATGTTTGCTTCTTCCCTAAACTTATTCAGAGATCTCCCTGACAGGGTTGTTAGCAGCTTCAGGCGATTCAAGCATTAGGTCTGGTGTGACTACTTGGGAAAGAGGTATGATTGATCATACAAAGGACATGGCAGTTTTTCAAAAATTAGATAAATAAAATTAGATATTAAAGCCACGATTGTGATTCAGTGATAAGAAATGCCACCCAATTATTTGAATACTCACTCTTAGCTTTCCTTTTCAGTTATTTAACTGTGCCTTGTTTCGTCATAGTAAGTCCATGCAGAACCTCTCTTCTACTAGACCTTGTAGTTTCTCTTAAAGGAGATCGGTCAGATAACATATGTGCACCACACCTTCCCGCACTGAAAAGCAAGAATCTGTTTAGTGGGCAATGTGTTCTTGGCTCTGTCTTCATCATACAGTGATGAGATAAATAGGCAAAGTCCTTAACTTCAAGGGGAAATTGGCCAAGTGAGGAATCATACACGAGTAATCTCTATTTTAGATGCAACATGTACAGGTGTATTGGGAGATTAAGCTGGACAAACAAGTGTAGAGAAGAGAGATCTGTTGAGTTATAGTGGGTAAAGGAAACCACTCTGATGAGGAATCTTCTGGCCAGGGTGTTGTAGACTATGAGGGAGCGATTCACAGAATACTTAGGGAAGAATGTTCTAGGCAGAGGAGTGTACCCTGAGAAGGAAGTGAGTCCAGCATGCTTGAGTGCCGTGACGGCAGTCAGTGCCCTAGAGAGGAACAGCAGTAAAATGGGCAAGAGTCACAGAGGAGCAGGAAGGCTTTATTGCATAGTTCCTAGGACTTTTTAAAGGCTTGGGTTTTTATATGGAAAACTGTGAGAAGGTACGTGATTTTAGATCAGACATGATGTGTTTTATATTTAGTAAGACTATTTTCATTACACCATGGTGATAGGGTATAAGATAAAATAAATCAAGAGATAAACCTCTTAAAAACAAACTACTGTAATAATGCACTTGACAGACATTGGTGGATATGGGAAAGGTGGATAGGAGAGGAAAAGCACTCCTTCCTGATGGAACTTGTAACTTTAACAACAGATTAGATGTGAACAGTGAGGAAAACACACTTCAGACCCATCATGTCTGCTTCACAGAAGAAGAGAAATACATTTCGATTGACTTCCTATTTGTGTTACTGAGAAAGGATGGCAAGATGTGGGCATGGCTGTTGGGTCCTCTGCAGAGTTTAGTCTTTCTGCAACCTTTGTATGTCTTGTCCTCTGGACATCTCCCTCAAGGTGATGCTATGCTCACTGCTGGACTATCCTCAGTCCTTGTTATGGAATTCTGGTTAAGATGTCCCTTTTCCTCTTCCTAGACTCTGATGGTGGCTAGTGTCCTTGCTGTGTGTGTTGCTCTATTCTTGGGTGTTTCACACAGTCATGTTCTCATGTGTCTCCATCTTGTCCTCTTCCAAAATGAGCATTGATCACTCACATTGGTTTGGTCCACAATGACTTCATGTTAGCTGACAACATCTTCAGTCTTTGTATTCCAAGTATGGTCACATTCTGAAGTTCTGGGGCTTGTGTTTACCACATGATGGTGGTAATATCTTTTTCCTCACAGAAGCTTTTTGATTTAATCATTTTATTTTTGAAGTTTTACAAGTAAGTATTCATCTTGCTCCCACAAAAGATTCTTTTCAGAATGAAAATAATAATAAAAATGTAATATTATCTTAAAAATTATTTTGGCTATTTTCAGTTGTGTGTGTGTGCAGTACCCATAGAGGCCAGAAGAGGGTACTGGATCCCCTGGCACTGGAGTTAGCAGATTGTTTTGCTGTGCCTTCACTGTCTTCAGTGCTCCGAACTGATCTCAGGTTCTCTGTAAGACCTGCACACAGAGTTAACAGGGGACCATCTCTCTCTCCCCAATCCCTATATTCACTCTCCCCTAGATGCCCAGAAAACTTTCTTACAACTGTTTCAAACTTAATACACAAGATCTTTGGAAGCAGGTCAGCCAGCGACTGCTCCTTAGAAACAGACAACAGCACAGTCGTGCTTGAGTATCAGAGAAATCAAAACATCTCCTGAAAACAGACGTCTATTTCTTAGAAAGTTAATTTCAGAGAGAAATGTGATATGAAGAAGAAATTGTAATCAATCTGTTCCTGGAAACCGTCTATTAGCTGATGAAATTGTTGGGGTAGAGCCATCAGCAAATGCAAATTCTAAATTTATATGCTAACCTCATTCTCATCTGCCAAAACAGGATGCAAAAAAGTGACAGAGAGGGACATTCTTTATTTATTTTCCTAATCACCAAGCAGGAAGCTCCCTAGTTCTCTGTTTTCACATGGGGCTGAGCAAGGCTCAGGGGTTTTGGTTGAGCACATACATGAGATTTGCTGTCTGTATATATTTCTCCTTTGTGGCCTTGACTTGGTCAAGTTCCTCTAGCCTCTTCCACAGGGCGTTTTATCCTCCTCCCCTTTCTTCTTCCTTTCCTTCAGTTTATAGTGGTATCTATTTAATGGGTATGGACTAAACGCAAGCTCTGAAGAATATGTACATTGCATAGGATTACTCCTTTGTCAATTTGCAATAGGCAAGGAAAAATCAAATGGTTACTTCTAGCATGCCAAGTAGTTATTTCTTACATGAATTGTAAAGGTGGCTCAGTATATTCTCAGGTTTATATCCAGTCAGAGCCTATTCATGTTGCTCAATTTTAAAACTTTCATTTGGTTGGCTGTTGTTTTATGTGCTTGTGGGAGTTTATGTTGCCCAGCTCTCCTTGCTTAATGGCATAATTGATGGTACTACCCAGATGTTGGGTAGAGTAGGGTTGCCAGTAATTAATAAATACTGTTACTTAAGGCCATGGAAGAAACTTTGATCATAAAATAAGTGTTTACACTGGGGACATGCATTTGCCTTCCACTGTAATGTGACTTTCCTTTGCCTTGATTAGCACTAGAGTTACCGTTTAAGGAATGCCAATTAGATACAGACCTTCTCAAGAAGATAAATGCCTTTCAAACACAGGCTATGTGTAGAGGGGCACAGGTGATTGGCAAACCTTCCAAGTCTGCAGTTGGAGGACTGTATTGGAATCTTAATGTCACTCCTCATTAAAGTCCTTATTGTGGGAGATCTTTTAATTTCCTGATGGCCATCTTATTTACAGTGAGAACACAGGAGCATCTCAAAATTCAGCTCTGCATATGATGACATATGTTACTCATTATTTATTTTTACCATTTGTGTACGGTTTAAGTTTACTTTAAAGTATCTTACAAAATTTGGTGTTTGTGTTTCTACTGGCACAAACAAAGCATATACATACATATATATGCACATGTACCTTTATAAATTTGTTATGGACCTACACATGGGATGTAACTTGAAAGTTGAGTGCCTATTGTCCCCATGGCAGCTGGGACTGCTAGGGTGGCAATGAGTGGGTTTATTTTCAAGATACTCTTTTGCAAGGGGGTGTCTGCCATGGCTGGGAATTTGGATGCTCTTCCCTAGGACTTCTTCGTGTACTGTTGATGGTTGCTTGTGGCTTAGCATCATAGTTATAGAACAAGTGTCCAAGTGTCCTGAGAGAATGGCAGGAGAAGCTGACAGTTTCTTGAAGACTATCTCCAGAGATGCTCAGAAAGAGTGTTATCTCGTTATAAGTTTGTAAAGCCCTTGCAGTGTCCAAATTCAATGTGAGGAAACATCAACACCATCTTTCAGTGACAGATGTGTCAAAAAGTTCAAGTGAAATTTAAAAGCCATTGAATTCCATAGTTCATTTCGAAGCTGCTGACAATATATCATGGATCATTTAAACCATATTTTCAATATTTGGTTAAGTATTTTCCTTTTGTTCTTGATAGCCTATATTCTTCATTACCACTATAGCCATTATTTGTGTATTTATATCAAAACTGGAGTAATTATATTTATTTATTTGTGTATGTGTGTCCTAAGCCTAGGCATATCGACTGTGGTTGGATCCAGGGAGTCCCAACTATTATGTTTGACAGCAAGCTCAATTACTCTCTGAGTCACCTTGCCAGTTCTGCATAAGATTTTTTTAGAGAAACAGATGGACAAAGACCTAAACAATAGAAGAAAAGTCCCATTTTCTGTCACTTGCCTCCAAAAACGCTGGTAAAAATATATGCAAAACAATTTAAATTAAGGACAAAAGCACCACATAACTGAGGAATTCTGAATAGGACACTAATGTAGCATCAACAAGAAAGCTGATCAAACAGTTAGAGATATATCTCTGGTGAGGAATACATGATGAATGGGGTCTCACTATTCTTATCAGTGTTACTTATGGTGGAGTAGCGAGCAAGGTGATGAAATTAGTAACAGAGAGGAGGGATGGCACCGGCTGTGTAGGCAGCATCACCACAGTTAGAGGGTGTGAAGGATGTCTCCTCCAGCAGCCTACATAGTACCTTCTGCTACCATGCAAACGAGTCCTCAAGCAAAATCTTTTCCAGCATGTTCTAGCTACTTTCCTTTTGTTCTATGACCAAAGTGTATGGTGTCTTCAGTGAAGAGTTCTTTCCATCAAGTTCTGGTGGGCAACAAAGAGCAATGAGGCCAAGCAAAACACAAAGTCCTGCAACAGGTCCACAGCCAGCTACTCTGATCCTTAAACTACATGATTCAGCACATCCAGAGGGGACTCAGAGCATCAATGGAGATAGGGATTCTCTTTGTACTTTTAAGAGAATCATACAACTTCTAACATTTAGAAGGGATGTCCTGCTTTCCTCTGCACACAACTCATCTTCTTTTGAGGGACAGTTCTTTGTCTGTTATTGGATAGTAAGGGCTGAACTCCTAGCCATAGGCAAACCAATTACAATGTATCCTGAGACATTCATTCATCACAAACTATGCATTGCATCATCTTCCCTTCAGTGGGTGGAAGCAACGCTACAGCAGAAAGTGATTGTATGTTTGATTTTCTGAAGTAGACCCCGAAGGCAGAAGCGAATTACATGGAAAAGGGACTTAAATGCTTATGGTCTCCACTGCAGCTGGGCCCCCTTTTCTCTCTAAGGCTGCACTTGTGGCCATGAGGAGCGTCCTCTGATCAGCTGGCAGAGGGTGTGCTGATGGTTTTACATGATAGGCAGGCACTAGCTACAAGTACACAGCTGCGGTTATTCAACTTCTTCCTGGAACTCACCTGAAGGACAACAGTGAAGGAAAATTCTTATTGGGCAGGAAGTCAAGCAACACATCTGGCTGTTCATTTTTCTTGGAAGGAGAAAGGATCAGACATGTAATTATATGCTGATTAATGGGCTGTGGCCAATGGCTTGGCCAGATGGTCAGGGATTTAGGAGGAATGTAGATGAAAAAATGACAGACATGAAGTAGGTAAGTTAGAACTCTCTAATTGGTAAATGAAGATTTTGTGCAGCATATGTATGCTCACTGTAGAATAAATCTAATAGAAGGGAATTTTGATAAGTAAATGGAGAGTATGGCTCATTCTGTGGTTACCAGTCATCCTTCCCTTCTTGGTTTTCTTGTCATTGCCCAGTGGGCTTGTGAACAAAGTGACCAGCATGGCAGGATTAAAGTTAGATATGAATTCAGCAGTACACACATTCACCCACCAAGACCAAGCTGAATTATGACCATTGTTCAGTGTCCAGTATGGTGACAACAAATACCAGTACCCATTCCTGATAAGACATCATCCCCTGAAATGTTCAGCCAGCTACCTGAGGATGGTTTATTACAATGGACTGCTTTCATCGCTGGAACAGACATTCTGCATGCATACAGTGTATTTCCCAAACCCAGCACCCGTGGATTTTTAAAAAAAATGCCTTCTTTAAAATCATGGAAGTCTACAGAACACTGTTCCTAATCATTGAGACCATATTCCTGACAATGAAATACGGTTATGGGTCTGTGATCATAGTCTTTACTGGTCCTGCCAGATTTTTTTTTAATCACTCTGAACCAGTTGTCTCAATAGAATTGTGTAAAGGCCTTTAGAAGAATCACTGTATCAATGAGGAGGGTATACCTTGCAGCACCGAAGTCCCTCAGAAAGTCAGTTAGCAATAGAAATACGGTGCTATTTTCCCTAGAGTCAAGATCAACAGGTCCAAGAAACCAGGAGTAGAAATGAGAGTAGTATCATTGATGATCTCCTAACGACTTATTAAAAGAAGTTTTTGATGTGGGAGTGTCATATATCAATCTGTTGATTTCATTGGCTGAGCAATAAAAGAAACTGCTTGGCTGGCCGTGATAGGTTAGAACATGGGTGGGAGGAATAAACAGAATAGGATGCTGGGCGGAAGAGGAAGTGAGGTCAGACTCTGTGCTGCTTCCAGAGGGACCGGACAGCCGCCATGCTCTGCTCTCCCAGGCAGTTGCAACCCACGATGGACTTAGGCTAAAATCTTCCCAGTAAGCGCACCTTGGGGTGCTTACACACATTATTAGAAATGGGCTAGTCCAGGTGTGAGAATTAGCCTGTAAGGGCTAGAGTTCATGGGCAAGCAGTTCTTAAATGAATACAGTTTGTGTGTTGTTATTTCGGGCATGAGCTAGCCAAGCAGCCGGGGTGTTGGGGACGCAGCCCCGCCGCTCTTATTTCAACAAGTTTTGCTTTATATTACTATGACTTTATTTTCTATTGATCTTAGAGTCTGTGGTCCAGATGAGAAAATGCTTTGACCAGGACAACAACCAGCAGGAAGTCATTGAATTAAGACTGTACTATGACATTTTGGCTTCTTCAGCCACCTTAGTCAATGGTCCAAGAAGAAACTTTTAGCTGGGGTTACTAGATCTAACTTCCAAGAGAAAATTGTATAGTAGCAAGTAAGGAAGAATATGTCTGGAATATACATGTCTCAGTGCTACTTTGTTGTGGAAATGGGACAAAGGAAATAGAATGGGTGACAGGAAAAAGCATATAACAGTATCAGCTAGGATCACGTGATATGCACAGTCAAGAGGACTGCAATGTCTTTGGCAGGGTAAGGGATAGAAAACAGGGTCTCATGTGTACTAGGTAAGTGATCTTATGCTGATCTTAATCAGACCTGATCTCCAGACTATGAAGACTGTGATTTTATTATTCTTGCTCATATGTTAATCAATATATATATGCATATATGTAGTATCTGTTTCATTCTATAGCTCCATCATTAAACCCGGGATACATTGTCTTTATATCATAACATTTAAGTACTATTAAATCTACTATTTAATATTTAAGTTATAATATATTAAAATATTGACATCACTCATGAACCTTGCATCTATTTTTTTTCTTCAGAGAAGAGGGTGTCAGTGTGATTTTCGTTGTGTATAGGTTCATGGCATTCTATTAAGAGGAGATGTCAGCTTGTTAAAATTTAGAGATTAATGCACTTAAGAAGGATGTGCATTGAACCTAGCCTGTTTGGATGCTCACCTTCCTAGACCTGGATGGAGAGGGGAGGACCTTGGACTGCCCACAGGACAGGGAACCCTGACTGCTCTTCGGACTAGAGAGGGAGGGGGAGGGGAGTAGGGTGTGGGGAGTGGGGGGAGGAGGAAAAAAAAGGGAGGCGGGGAGGAGGCAGAAATTTTTAATAAAAAAAAGGAAGGATGTGCATTGATGTAAAGGAGAAAGGGCTATATGTAGTGATTGCTGTGGCTTGAATATGAAATGACCCCGACAGGAACATTGCTTGACCTCTTGGCCCTTAGCTGGTCATGTTTTGTTACGTTTGCAGAAGCATTCAGATGTAAGGGCTAGTTCATGAATGTAAGCCACAAAAAGAAGCCTTGGGAGTTATAATCCTTCTCAGCCATGCTTCTGTTTGCCCTTGTGCACTGCTTCCTGGTTGCCCAGGATGTGAACAAGACATGCTGTAAACTCTTGTCACCACAGACAGCCACTTTAGCTACCATGCCATGATACATCGTTTCTGTTATCAGCTATTTTGCAACAGCGGTAAGACCAATCTCTTACAAGTGATAGTTGATTGCATATGCCAAGTTGCCTGGGCCATGGGGGGGGGGGGCTTAGATGTATGCACAACCAATCTGAATGTTTAGGTGAAATGCTTTTGTCTGAGATTAACATTTAGGTTAATAAACACTTGAGTAAAGTTGAGTGTTCTCCAGAAAGCAGATACACCCCATCCAATCAACTGATGGGCTCAGGAGAATAGAAGATTGACCTCCTTTAAGTAAGAGTGAATTTTGCCAGCTGGTGGTCTTGAAAGTGCCTTACTATCAGTTTTCCCTGTGACTGTTCTTGCTTTCTGCAGTCTCTGGGGGTCCACCCAGAAAGCCTTCAGACTTGAAATAAAGCCTGGCTGTTCCCTTGTCTCCTGCATGGGGCTGCTGAGATAGACATGCCGTACTCTATTATCATGTGAACCAGTTCCTTTAATCTCTATACAAGCTCCAATTGGTTCTTTTCTTTTGAAAACCCTAGTATACCTTCTACCTATCCTCTAAGGCAGCGGCAGTGAAGGAGAAGGGAGAGGAAGAGGAAGAAAAGGAGGAGGGGATGAGGAGGAGGAAGAAGAAGGAGTTTTACTATTGACTAAATAGTACATCAAAGTATGATGCATATCACAATTCTCTACATTGTAAAGACAAGAAGAAACCCCCTCTGTTTTTATAGTCTCACAAGTACATCCCATTACATATATGAAGTTAGGCTGATAACTCCATCATCATGTGACATTTTCTTCCTATATTCAGTTGATAATTGGAGCCATCTTCACTCATTGGTCAGTGTTATATAAAGGAGAAATAAACTTCTTATATCTTCATGGTGGGGTAGATATGCATTGAGGTACGCATCTACGTTGACATCTCAGCCTTCCTCCGAAACCAGAAGTCAGGGTGCTGCCTTTTCCGTAGTTCCATTTCAGAGAGATGACTCTCAACTTCCCGAGAAACTCATTAAGCTGCATAGTTGACAGCAGTTTATTTAGGGTTTAAGAAGATTTACATATATTTCAGAGAGACATGGACAGAATTTAAAATAAGTTTATTAAATGAAATGACCTAAAACAAAAAAATACCCATCTCTTTTGCTGTTTGAAGGCAGAAAAATAAACCAGTGTCTCTCCTGATTTGAATTTACCCTTATAGTATTCATTATTCTGATTGTAGATTCATTCTTGATTGTAGGTAGAAGCAATTCTTTATTTTCACAGCTCAGTTTATTCGATAGCTGTTCCACTTTATATTACATATCTATTCTCTTCTATGGACATTGGGCTAACCTGCAGGGTTTTTTATTTTAACTTTTAGCTGTTGAAAGTAACCATCTGTTGTAAATGTAAATGGAGGAACTCAAAGTTATTAGCACACAAGTAGAATAACCTAACAGAAGAGACATTTTGTAACAATGACAACTTTTCAAAGCCATTTTATAATGATGACAATTTTTTCTTACTTTTAACTAATTTCCCTTACTCTAAAATTTATTGTTGCTCATATTTATCAATACTTCCTAAAGTTTGTTTCAAATGTCCATCAATGTGATGTACATAATTTTTATGTTTCTGATTATAATTGAGAAGGGATATGTTTTCCTTTATTTGCTATATATTTATGCTTTTCTTTTTGCCCATTCAGTTATTATCTCTTTTTATTTTTGTTTTGTATGAATTGTTTATCTTTTCTGTATTATCTCAATTCTAAAATGTTGTAGGTTTGATATTTGGTTTTACATTTTCTTTAGATTTAAACTGTGATGCTGATGTGATATGGTATGTTTATGCATGTGTGTTGCACCCACAGCATGTTTGTGGTGGTCAGAAGACACCAACCACAGGGGTTGGCTCTCTCCTTCCCTCTCATGGAGTCTGGGGATTGCACAGAGATCATCAGTCATGGGATCAAGCAAGCACCTTTACTGTTGAGCTATCTTGCTGTTCGATTCTTGTATTTTATTAAACACATCTTTGAATGAATAAACCTTAAATTTTAAGGAGTCAAGTAATCAAAGTTTATATTTTTCTGTCATGATTCATGTTTGAGAAAGACTTCTTAATATCAAGGTGTCCTGGCTGGCTTTGTTTGTTATCATGACACAAGCTAGAGTCATCAGAGAGGAAGGAGCCTCAGTTGAGCAAAGGCCTTCAGAGATCCAGCTGTAAGGCATTTTCTTGATCGGTGATCAGTGTGGGGAGGGGCTGGGCAGCAAGGAACATTTCTTCATGGCCTGTGATTCAACTTCTGCCTCCAGGCTCCTGCTCTGGTTGACCTTGTCTTGACTTCCTTCAGTGATGAACAGCAATTTGCAAGTATAAGCCAAATAAACTGTTTTCTCCTCAACTTGATTTTCTGTCACAGTATTTTGTCCCAGCAATAGGAACCCTACCTAAGATACAAGGTCTTGAAGACAACATATAAGTAAATTTATTTTTTCATCTTTGTCTTTATTTTCATAGACATGATTGCCATGTGATGGTATTTCACATCTTCATTTTTTAAAACATAAAATAGATTCATTTATTTATTTTTTATTTTTAATTATTTTTTATTTATTTTTCTTCTCAACCAAGGTTTCTCCTCCCTCCTCTTCTGTCCCCTTCCCTTGTCTCCACTCTGTACCCCCATCCACTCCTCCCCTGTCTCCATTCAGAAAGGGGCAGGCTTCCCATGGACATCAACAAAGCATTGTACATCAAGTTGAGGCAGGACCAAGCTCCTTCCCCTGCATCAAGGGTGGGTAAGACAACCCAGCATGGGATATAGATTCTCAAAAGCCAGCTCAACCACCATGCACAGGCAGTGATTCCACTGTTAAGAGCCCCACATACAGACCAAGCCACATAACTGTCAGACACATGCAGAAGGTCTAGGTAGGTCCCAGGCAGGCTCTCTAGCTGTCAATCCAGAGTCCATGAGATCCCAGGAGCACAGGTCAATTGTCCCTATGGGTTCCCCTGTAATGACTTACCTTGATCATCCCTTATCCCCACTGGTACAATCCCTCCTCCCTCTCTTCAAAAGGACTCCTGGAGCTTGGTTCAGTGCTTGGCTATGGATCTGTGCATCTGTTCCCTTTAGTTATTGGATGAAGGCAGCTCTCTGATGACAATTAGGGTAGGCATCAATCTGATTATAGGAGATAGCCAGTTCAGGCACCCACTCCAATATTGCGAAGAGTCTTAGCTGGGATCATCTTTATGGATTCCTGGGAGTTTTCCTGGCAACAGTTTCTCCCCTAAACCTGAAACATACACTCCCCTCCCCTATCAAGATATCTCTCATTATTCTCCCCCTCTGTCTTTCTGCTTCACCCCAACCGACCCAACCCAATCCCTCATGTTCCCATATCCACCCCGCCCCTTCATCCACTTTACTGAGGAGATCTCTTCTATTTCCCCTTCCCAGGAAAATCCATTCATCCCTCTTTGGGGCCTCCTTATTACCTAGCCTTTCTGGACTGTGAACTGTAGCATGGTTATCCTTTATAGCAAATATACACTCATGAGTGAATACATATCAGGTTTGTCTTTCCGTGTCTGGGTTATTTCACTCAGAATAATTTTTTTTCTAATTCCACCCATTTGCCTGCAAATTTCATGATATCATTTTTTTAACAGATAAGTAATACTCCATTGTGTAAATGTACCACATTTTCCTTGTCCATTCTTAGGGTGAGTGGCATCTAGGTTGCTTCTAGGATTTGGTTATTATGAATAAAGCTGCTATGAACATAGTTGAACAAGTGTCTTTGTGGTATGATTGAGTATCTTTGGATATATGCCCAAGATTGGTATCACTGGGTCTTGAGGTAGATTGATTTCCAATTTTCTGAGAAACCACCATACTGTTTTCCATAGTGGCTGTACAAGTTTGCACTGCCTCCAGCAGTGGAGGAGTGTTTTTACTCCACATCCTCTCCAACATAAGCTGTCATTAGTGTCTTTTATCCTAGCCACTCTGACAGGTATAAGATGGTAGGTATTTGAACCATTTTTTAAATTTGAATTTCCAAATAGTAAGGATGTTGGACAATTCTTTAAGTGTATCCTAAGCATTTGAAATTTTATCTATTGAGAATTTTCTGGCTAGATCAGTATCTCATTGTTAAAATTGGTTTATTTGGTATTTTGATGTCTAGTTTCTTGAGTTCTTTATATATTTTGGAGATCAGCCCTCTGTCAGATTCATTTCTTTGTTTTCAAAGTATGCTTAAATAGTCAGCCTGAATAATTGTTTTGTTAATGCATCCAACAGTTAGCATGTAAGGACATTACTAACAATTTTCATTTTTTTTCCTGTCATGTGCCATCCTTACATTTCTACAAGTGTCTGTCTTACCCTCTTTAGTCCAGTGTGTGGCTGTTAAGAATCACTGATGTGACAGTTGACACATTGTATTTCTACTTTGGTTCTACCTAGTTTAATCCAGCTCTTGATTCTCTTTGGTCTTTTTTTGTTTTATTCTTTAGAACTTTCATACTTCCTAATGGATCTTGCCTGTGTCTTTAATTTTCAAATATGTTACTGTTATGTACATAGTTTGCAGCTTTTTCATTTTTTAAAAGTCTGTTCGGGTATTTCTATGTTTTATTATGTAAATAAAATTCTTAGATAATATTCTTTTGTATTATTTTAAAACACTTATCTATATATTTATTGTGTGTGTGTGTGTGTGTGTGTGTGTGTGTGTGTGCATGAACCATGGCATGCATCTTGTGGTCAGAAGACAATTTGCATGAATCATTTCTCTCCTTCACTGTGGGTCCTGGGGACTGAAATTCGGTTGTTAGGTTTCTCAACAGGTGCCTTCACTGGCTGAGCCATCTTGCTAACATGAGACAGTCTTTAGCTTTTGCCCATGCCTTCATCTTTGTTATCTTCATGTGGAGCAGTGGTTGGGCATGTAAACCTTCTCATTCTAGTCCCTGGAGTGAAAAATTGTCTCATTTATTCATTCTGCACTTTCCTGATCTCTCTGCCTTTTTTATTCAGTTTCTCTCTGGTTTTGTTTCTTGTGCTATTTATATCATCACCCCAGTTTTGAGCCTCAATTTCTGCTTCTTTTTAAGACTTTTGGTTTTCCAGACCTTGGTTCTTTTTTTAACATCTTCTCATCATTTTCAATATTCTCTTAATCCTTGCCTGCCTGTGATTTGATCTTTATTCTTTAAACATTGGATTACTTGACTAACTATGCATTTTA
>NW_026067929.1:8867401-8996632 GCF_014885135.2 Alexandromys fortis | reverse complement strand
ATAAATTGTATTTTAGTGTTAGACTCCTTTGGGATGTAAATATATTGTTTGTAATTCTCTAATGATTCCCATGCAGATGGCTTGTTCTCTCTTGCATTTGATAATTATTTGTGGCCAATATGTGACTGTAGGAAATATGTGTTAACTTAGTTAGTATAAGACAGATTCTTCCCAAGAGATTTTGTTGCTTTGGGAAATTTACTGGGTCTGCACCTCCCTTTGTTCCTCTATAGCATGATGTTCAGCCCCAGATGCATATGGCAATAGCACTGTGCTTAGACTTTTAAATAAGAAACGGTTTTCATTTACTGAGTCTCTGCCATTCTGGAACAGAGGGCTGGCTCAGGCAGGCGTTTCATTAGCTCTCTCAGCTTCTTGTGTGCAGGACTGGATTGCATGCTGTGCTCATACTCTAGGGGTCTTATATCCAGCAATTTCTCTCTTGGCAACCCCCACAGCCTTTTCCTAAGGGTCCAGCACCTCAAGACTTTATCCCCAAAGGTCGCATTCCTGTGATTGGCATTTGCCGAGCACATATTGTCAATTCATCTCTTTTCAGTGAGATTTTAGTTTTTTTTATTATCATTGTCGTCACCATTAATTTTGCCTTTGGGCTTCTTCCCAGATGTTTTTACATTAGCACTGCATTAAAAATATGGGATTTGGAGCAATGATTTAGTTAGTGATTGCTTTGAAAAGCACCACACACTGATCAAGGATGTTTGGTGTACTAATCCTCAGATGGCTAGATTGAAAAGTTTGACACAGTTTCAGAAAAACAAATGCCCAGTATTTCAATTACTTTCACTTCTAATGGAAAATAAAAGGTATGATATGAGAAATTCTATTGAAACAACTGTAAATTTTGATTGGCAGAGGTGTGTGGTGTGATAAGTATCACTAGCAGGTTATTCTTTAATGATAGCTCCTGCAGGATAGAAGAAACTGATTTATCTACTTGGTTCTGTAAGGGTGAAGAATCTGATATGCTTTAAATTTTTATTTATGAAAATGATGTATATATGAAGGTGTCTGTGCATAGGTATATGCTTGTTAAACCATAAGTAAGACACTAATTCCATGGAGTTTGAGTTCCAGGATGCTGTGAATTGCCTGATCTGGATGCTGGGAATGTGGCTCAGGTCCTCAACAAGAGTGATACATACTCCTAATTTCTAAAACATTTTTTCCAGTCTATGTTTGAAAAGCCATATATGGGCTCCAATACTGAGCAGACTTAAGAGATGAGTGAACAGCCACACAGCAGGATACCCCACTCTCTAGGATCTCCACAGTGGGACAAAACCCATACCCCTCCCCTATCTCCCTTGGCTTTTATAGCCAGCCAGCAGGAAGTTTCCTCTTGGTAGGTTCCCTCAAAATTCAACCCCATCTAGTAGCCTCTCCAAACTACTAGCCCCACCCTGATGGAGAAAGGTCATTGGTTAATTAATAAAGAAACTGCTTGGCCTGATAGGCTAGAACATAGGTGGGTGGAGTAAACAGAACAGAATGCTGGGAGGAAGAGGAAGTGAGCTCAGATGCCATGCCGTTCCTCTCCAAAGCAGACTCAATGAAGCAAGCCGCCAGATCAGACATTCTGAATCTTTCCTGGTAAGACTGGTGCTACACAGATTACTAAATAAGGGTTAGGCAAGATAAGTCACCACCTTGTGGTGCTACACACATTAATAGAAATGGGCCAAGCAGTGTTTAAATGAATAGAGTTTGTTATGTTGTTATTTCGGGGCATAAGCTAGCCAGGCGTCCAGGAGCTGGGTAGCAGGAATGCAGCCCACAGCTCCTTCTACACCACCCTACCTCCAAACCCACTTATCCTCCTGCAACCTCAGTGTAACTCTGAAACATAAATTACACCAATATTGAGGAGACTTAAGAGGTGAGTGAACAGCCAAGTTGAGGGACACCCCATTCTCTAGGACCTCTACAGTGGGACAAAACCAGGGCCTTTCCCCAACTTTCTTGGTTTTTCTAGCCAGCGTGCAGGGAGTTTCCTGTTGTAGGTGCCTCCTAAACCCAACCCCATCCACTGGACCCTCCAAGCTACTAGCTACACCTTGCCTAAGAGCTGAGAACTTTCTATAATACTGAGGGGACCAAAAGCTTGCTACAACATTGAGGGGACCAAGAGAGAGCACTAAGAGAGCAAACCCGGAGAGAAGACCAAGAGAGAAAGTTTATAGAGACCTCAGAGGCTTTCTGAGACAGATATTGTCAGTACAGAGATTACCAAGAAAACCTCCCAAACTCTCAGACAGTCACTGAAAGGAGGATTGGACCAAGACTCAGCAGCACTGCTGTCCTCATTTGAAGGAAGAGATGGGTGATGGGTAGACACCAATGCAAGAATTTCTCCAACAATCTATAAAGCAACATGGTAACACCAGAATCCAGTGGGTCATATAAGAGGAAGACTAGATCATCCTAACCCAGAAGAAGTAGAAGAAAATGACTTTAAATGTAACTTAATGAAAATGATGGAGACCTTTAAAGAGAAAATGAAACACTTGCTTAAGGAAATGGAGGAAATGACAAACAAAAACTCGGAAAAAATTAATAAATCCCTCAAAGAAAACCCATGAAAAAACAATCAAACAGGGGAAGCAAACAGTTCAAGACTTGAAGACTGAAATAGAGGTAATAAAGAAAATACAAACTGAAAGAAACAGGTACTACAGACATAAGTATAACTAACAGAATACAAGAGATAGAAGAAAGAATCTCAAATGCTGAAGATATTATAGAGGAAATAGATGCATTGGTCAATGAAAACAATAAATCTAACAAATTCTTAACACAAAACATCCAGGAAATCTGGGACACCATGAAAAGACCAAACCTAAGAATACTAGGGGTAGAAGAAGAAGAACTTCAGCTCAAAGGCACAGAAAATATATTCAACAAAGTCATAGAAGAAAACTTTACCAACCTAAAGAAGGATATCCCTATGAAGATTCAAAAAGCTACAGAACACTAAATAGACTGGATCAAACAAAACCAAAAACAAAACCTCGCCATATAATAATCAAAACACAAAACATACAGAATAAAGAAAGACTATTAAGAGCTGCAAAGGAAAAAGGTCAAGTTAAATATAAAAGTAAACCTATCAGAATTACACCCAATTTCTCAATGGAAACCATGAAAGCCAGAAAGTCCTAGATAGATGTGCTGCAGACACTAAGAGACCATGTATGCAAGCCCAGACTACTATACCCAGCAAAGCGTGCATTCACCATCACTAGAGAAAACAAGATATTACAGGACAAAGACAGATTTAAACAATATGTATCCACAAACCCAGCCCTAGAGAAAGTACTAGAAGGAAAACCCAAACCCAAGGAAGCAAACTGCGCCCACAAAAACACAGGCAACAGATAACCCCCACCAGCATAACCCAAAGAAGAGAAACACAAAACACTACTACTGAAAAATAACCAGAATTAACAACCACTGGTTATTAATATCACTTAATATCAATGGACTCAATTCACGTATAGAAAGACACAGCCTAAGAGAATGGATACAAAATCAAGACCCAGCCCTCTGCTGTATACAAGAAACACACATCAACCTCAAAGACAGACACTACCTCAGAGTAAAGGGTTGGGAAAAGGTTTTGCAATCAAATGGACCTAACAAACAAGCAGGTATAGCTATCCTAATATCTAAAAAAATTGATTTCAAACTACAATCAATCAGAAGAGATGGAGAAGGACACTTTATACTCATAACAGGAACAATCCATCAAGATGAAGTCTCAATCCTGAACATCAATGCCCCTAATACAAGAGCATCCACATATGTAAAAGAAACATTATTAAAACTTAAATCCCATATCAAACCTCACATACTAATAGTAGGAGACTTTAACACTTTACTCACACCAACCACACAGAAACTTAACAGAAAATAAGAGAAGTAACAGATGTAATGACTTGATGCACTTGACAGACATCTTTAGAACATTCTACCCAAACACAAAAGAATATACCTTCTCAGCACCTCATGGAACCTTCTCTAAAATTGATCACATACTCAGTAACAAAACACAGATACAAAATCGGAGTAACCACTTGTGTCTTATTGGATCACCATGGAGTAAAGTTAAAATTTAATAACAATACTACTTTCAGAAAGCCTACAAACACATGGAAATTGAATAGCGAACTACTGAACCACTGCTGGGCCAAGGAAGAAATAAAAAAAGAAATTAAAGACTTCCTTGAATTCAATGAAAATGAAGACACAACATATCCAAGCCTTTCGGACACTATGAAAGCAGTGCTAAGAGGAAAGTTCATAGCACTAAGTGCCCACATAAAGAAAATGGAGAAAGTTCACATTAGTGACTTAAAAGCAGAGCTAAAAGCTCTAGAACAAAAAGGAGTAGATTACAGGTAATATCCCAAACCCTTAACTTCCACAAACTCTACCACCAGATGGGAAATGAGGTGTTCAGACATGATTCAGTGGAGGACTTTTCAGACATGGGACACAACACATTGGTGTCTTAGTCATTCTGCCATGGAGGGAACACAAGGAAGTTAAAAAAGTCATTGAAGTTTACACAGGTAGTCATATAGAACCCAAAGGCCCAGAGGTGGGTACAGAAGGCACCCAGGAAATATAGATTGGGCCTTAATGAACTAACTTCAGTAAGCTTTCCAAGGAAAAAACTTAAACAAAAAAGAACTCTACTTCTAGTGCTAACAAGTTTTTCATACTGTGTCATTGATGGCAACTACAAAATTCTGTCTGCATTAAAAGACTTTCTTTGTGTTTGATAGGAAGCCCTTTAATGTCCTTACCTTAAGACATAAACGATTGACATATTTTACCTCCAGCAATTTTTGTTTTGTTGTCTTGTTTTTTTTTTTTTTTCCAAGCTAGGTAGTCCTCAAAGGACAAAGGCTTCATTGGTATGCTAGCTCTTTCTTATGTTTTACAGGGAAATTTCCCCAGTGCTCAGAATATGAATATGTTTTACCTGCAGAGCATAACTGCCACTTTATAGCTTGCATATTAATAGAATGCACCGACTGGAAGTCATTTGGAAGCTTGGGCTTCTCTCACCCTGTTTTCTACATAGCCCCTTTTGCCTTCAGGCCTTGAGATAATCTCAGCTCACCAGAGTTAGAAGGGGCTTTAGTAAATCACATGGTCTAAGGCAATGCCAGTTTAGAGAAGCTCTCACTCACTCCATGCCATGGGAAAAAGTGAAGGAGATAGAAATGAGAATAGTTCTGCTTGGAGATGAAACTGTCACACACAAAGCAGTCAGAGGCATGATTAGAGGATTTCATCAGTTACTACAGTGGAAAGAAAGTAGCACAAACCCTTCCCTGCATCCCAGTTAAATACAGTTAGTAGAGAACAATGGGGCACAAGTGTGTTCTGCTGGGGCCTCTGCTGTGACACAGAGGAGCAGAGGGCAGGCACAGAGCATGCTGACTGTTGTCGTCAGGAAAGCTGCATGTTTATTTATTCATTTGGTATGTTTCTGGGTCTGGTACACCTTCCAGGATGGTGAAGCAGAATTCAGATTTAATAGAAACCCAGTGCTCTGGGGATAGGGTAAATCAACAATAGAGAATGTAATCTAGGCAAGAATGTCAGTTTGTAGTTTTTAAACCTTTTTTTCTTTTATTGAAAATAGATTTCTTTTTCATACAATATATTCTGATAATGGTTTCCCCTCTCCCTACTTCTCCCAGTTCCTTCCTACCTCCCCTCCCATTCAGATACACTTCCTTTCTGTCTAGCATTAGAAAACAAACAGGCATCTAAGGAATGCTAATCAATAAAATAAACTAAAAATATAGCTTTGCTAATGAAGAAGTGGGCATCTGTCTGGAGGATAACTGGATTAAATTCTCATTCTATTTCTTCCCTGGCACACAATGGGCAAGGGAGAAGGAATGTTTAAGCTAGCAGCAACTGTGCTGAAAGTACTTCAAAGACATTTCCAGAAGGGTGAAGGAGACGTAATTGGGTTGAAGCTATGATTTTTATTGGAGATCCAGGACTTCTGAAGCTCAAGAGATTATTTTAGCACAGGGCATAAATATGAGTTCCTACATCTTGGCACATTTTTATAGCAGCAAACAGCTCTGAACACTAACAGTTATAATAGGATCATGCGCAGAAACCAATGATAAGCGACGAGATTCTGAACAGTGAAGCAAGTCTTGTGGGAACATTCAGCTCAGCAGACTTTGTGCCCCTGCCTAATCAAGGAAGATCTAAGATACTTTCCATGTCCTCCAGGAGACACTGTATGGGGAGGGACAGGTCACTCTTGAAAGGATATTTTTACTTCTGTCAAATTCACTGTTCATTTTTAAGCAATGGGGTTTAGACTGTGGATTGAAATGAGAATCTTATTCTTTAGAAGCTGTTAGCATTATTTTTGTGGCATAGAATCCCCTGGTAAGCATGTTTTAAAGTTAGATTAATATTTTTATAAGTAACCTCTTGGTTAAAATTTCAAATTATTCCTCCACGATATTCTAAGTACTTTTGTTCCTCAGAGTTCTCGAGTAACCCTTAAGAATGGAGGAAACCTTAGAGATGGGGGGGATCTTTAATATTTCTTTAGGGTGCAAATGTTAGTTCATTATTCACTGATTATAGAAGTATACTGATATTTGACAGACTGGCAAGGCAGTTACAGTTTGAGTGATTAATGGCTAATATTAGAGTTTTTATACCTCATCATGTGTAAGTTTTAAGGCAGTTATAAAATACATTACCCACTGTAAACACGGAAACCGAGACTGTGAATGCTACTCCAACGTCTTCCAACCCCTGTGTTTGCCTTCCTAGGATCTGTTTTTAATCTGGTGAGATAAATAAATCAAAGCAATCAATAATCTGCCTGGACAGACCCAAGGCTCTCCTAAAGGCTTTTCTTCCCCTACAGAAGGAACTGTTCCTTAACTATAAAACACCACTTGCAACTTGGCTTTCAGGTTTGTCTATTCTATTCCAATTGGTTACCCCACTTTCCTTGTCATTCTTTACTGCTATCGTCTACCCTAGAGTGCACTGACATTAAGAAATGGAGCAGTGTGCATGTAAGCACAGTGCATTTAGGATAGATTAACTCGCCCTATGCAGAACTTACAGTAGATTGTTTTTAGAATATCTCCCCCCTCTTCTATAAATCAGGAATCTGAACATATGAAGGAACTTACACAAATGCTGTAGCTTTCACACTGCCCAGAAAGGGGACCATGCAATGTTGTTCTTGATTTCCCCCTGTGACTCAAAGTGAAAACGCACATGAAATTCAGAGATTTTGGTGTCCTGCAAATAATGGGAGAGGATGTCCTTACATTCCTTAAAGCTCGTAGGTGTTACCAACCTGGATTTCCAGATGGAATGGAACATTTACAAACGGAGAAGTGATGTTCTTTGCATCCCAAGTCTGAAGAAGATCTGGGAGAAGGAGCTGCTGGCGATTATAGCCATTGTTGCCTTTGGCAGTACTGTTGATATCAGCATCCAGGAACACTGGCCATTTGCCTGTGTGACTAGAGCCACTCCAGTTGCTCTCTATATGACTCTTGGGATCCTTGCTAACCATCATGAATCTGTATGGGAACTGTATCTTCTGCTGGTAACTGATTCTAGGGGTGCCCACTAATACCTCACTGAGGCATCTTATTTCATCCTGCGTACCATGGCACTGAGTGACACAGATTCTCCTGCGCAGTGTGTGGACATTGCCACCCCATTCTACAAGAAGGGAACTTACTCATTAGGTCTGTTGTGGTGATACTGGCCGGGAAGCTCTATACATGTGGCACCATCTCCTATAAGCACCCATGGAAAGCCATGTCTAATTTTTGCTTTTCTAAACATCCTGAAACAATGGAGAAGGAAAAGAAAGTCACTGCTAAAAAGTTTGTAACCAAGAAAGATTTGGGGGTAAATGGATTGTACCAGTTCCTGAGTTCACTGCTCTTCAGTCTGTGGAGACTGATCCAAAGGTGTGCAGATCCCTTTCTGTGCCTGCTCAGTAGTTTCTAACTGAAGAGTGGAGTGTACTGTTTTCCCATTGAGGAATGCTCTGTAGCTCACATTGCTCTGGGCAATGAATGGCCAAGAGCAACACTGAGTTATCACAGACCATTGTATAGACACTGAGGCAAAATGGAAAGAATGTGGATGAAAGAGAGTTTAAAGGAAAAGCTGCAACATTGCATAGGTCCCACATAGATCTTCATGTACTTGCAATGACCCTTAGATTTCTTATAACATCTAACACTATGTCAATACTCTGGAAACAATTATACCATATTGTAAGGAAGCCTGTCATTTTTAGTACAAACTTTTTTTAAAAAAATATTTCTTGATACATTTGGTTAGATTCATGACTGTAGAACCTAAGGATAGTTTTGAAGTAGTATTTTTTTCCATCATAAAGATACACATACAGAAGACCTTAAGAACTAAGTGTTGCACAACTAATAAAAACACAGAGACAGATATTGGAGTTCAAGCTAAAGGATCAGAGAAGCAGAGCAGCTAATAACTAGAGAGCTCTTACCTCTATGTAATCTTCAGACTGCAAAGAGAGAGTTCCTGTCTCATCCCACCTTTTATTCCTTTCTAGTGATGGGATTAAAGGCATATACTACCACTGCTTGGCCTGTATGGCTGACTAGTGTGGGTAGTTTTGCACTCTGATCTTCAGACAAGCTTTATATATTAAAATACAAATAAAATATCACTATATTTCCCTTTATTGTCTAAAAAAGGCTATAACTAATATAAGAAAACTATATAAAATGCAATAACTATATACAATCTATACAGATAGTAAGTACATCAACAATGTGTAGTCCATTTGTATTTGACAAATTCAGAAAAACTAATTCATTATCTGTCCCCTCCCTTCTGGATCACTCGGAGATCTAATGATCTTGGCAAATCTTTTGTCCCCATTATTTCTCCCCAACTCCCCTTTTTTTTATTTTGTCCACTTCACAGCTTCAGAATTGTGTATTCTTATTTAGAGTTCTGCCCTGCCCCAAGGTTAGCAGAACATGTTTCTTAGAAGTTTCTGAGAAACTGAACAAGAAACATTCCTAGAAGAGAATTTAATGGGGCTTGCTTTTTTTCATAAAAGATTTTTTTGAAGATATTGTAAGGACATATATAGCTTAGAGTGTAGTTTATCTGCTTGGCATTGCAGTGACTTATGTTAGGGACACATTAGGTAATTAGGGATTATGTGACTTTATCCCTCAATAATCACATAAAACAATAGGGAAGTAGTTTTCTTATCAAAAACTATCTATAAAATTTAACTATCTCAAGGCAGTATTGCAAGGTAAATCCTTGAAGAGATGATTAGAATGTGAAATCTGTGTCTTGTTAACCAATTAAGGTTGCCAGTCACATGGCTGGGTTAGTTATAAAAGAGGGAAGTTGAGCTATTTCTTTCTCTCTCATCTTGTCTTTTGCCACATGGTGTTTTTCATCATACAACACCATAGGCAGAGTTTTTCTGGGTCTTAGCATCCACTCCCAAATAATCACAAAGAGGCTTAATTATAGATGCTTGGCCAATAGCTCAGTCTTGTTATCAACTAACTCTTACTTTTTAAATTAGTATATATTTCTTATCTATGCTGTCATAAGACTCAATATTTTTTCTCAGTAAAACAAATTTATTTCCTTATCTCTGCATCTCTTTCTGATTCTGGGAGAGTCTTTTTCTTTTTCCTCATACTCCCTTTTTTCTACAAGTTCTCCCTAATGTCTATCTGTCCAACTATTGGTCAGTCAGCTTCTTTTTTAACCCAATCACAGTGACACATATTCACCCAGTATAAAGGAATATTTCACATGATACAGCAAGATAGCTTTCAACTGAAAGGTCATCAGATGTTCCCTTTACCCTTGGACTTTTCCACCTATAGAACTGAGACAAATAATATTACTTATATTTTTCTTATATGTGCTGCTTTGTTGTAGCAACCCAACATAGACTCAGATATTGACTGATTAATCCTGAGCTTTGTGCAGTCTATATACATTGTGCTGTCTACTTCTTAGAGGAAGAACCTGGGATATAAGTCTAGTGTGGGGCACTTTTGAGGTTACAGGCAGTAAATATTCGATCTCAGTCTGGAATTCAAGGGTACTTACTTCTAAAGCCTGGTATTCTAACCTCTCTGTAGTATATTTATGCAACCCATTTCTTCAAAACACAACAACAACAAGCACAACAAACCATTCACACCAAAGACACCATCCACTCACTAAATTATCATGTAAACCAAGTGTTATCATGGGTAGCAAAATTTCTTATTTGATCACTTTATAATTATGGCTCAAATAGTTCTTTCATTGGCTCTTTCGACTTTGGGATTTTTAAAAAAGGCAAATGTGAATGCTGCTTATTTCTACAAGTTGCAGGGACAGGAAGCTCTGAACTGGACTTAAAAGCCTGTTAATTTGTGCTTCCCTTTTGCTGTCAGAGGCAACAAATTAGGGTTTAAACATATCTCTTCTGTAGGCGTGAAAGCATGAGATAACATACTTACCGCAATTTAAAAAAGATATTCAAGATGGTTTGACCGTGAATTTGTCTAAATAACTCCCCTTTTCTGAATAATTCTTACCAAAAGATCATGTTCTTGATACTCTCTTTAAATGTCACCGTTAAGCAGTTTACTGGCCATTGGCTTATCTGTGCTACCACCAAGCCTGAGGGAAACATCTGCAAAGGCTTCCCTGGTAAAGAGGATGGCACCTGGGAGCGTTTGCTGTCTATCAAGTCTCTGAGATCTGAAAGGGCCCATTTAAATACCCCTGTGGTTTTCTGATGATAACTGGATAACCCCTTGCCATCTGCTAAGGAGCCAGCTAATTGCACTTTAGAGCATAATTTTTTTTTTTTTTTTTTAGCAAAATCTGTCTTAGTCATGTCATTTAGTCCCGTTTTCCTGTTTGTTATGTTGCTGTCATTAAGGTTCACCAAATCACCACAATCCTAACAATTTGTGGCTGTCATTTCGGTGATGGGTTTGCATCATAGAATTTTGAACACCAGTGGAGCGTGTTAAACAGGAAAGGAGCAAAACGCTGGTATGAGTTAAAAATCTGGAGTGTTTACATAGCTGGAGGGGGGTCAATGTCTTCAAAGCTCTTCTCATTATAGCCTTTTAAATTAATGGATATACTCTTTTACTCATATTCTAGACATCATACTATGTCACACTGGTAATACTTCCATACCTTTCAAATTTATGTGTGGTGAAAACATATTTTACTGCACTTACAGAGTTGGAATCAATGAAATACTTTAATTCTGTGTAGAAAGCTAAAGTCTGGATATATGAATGTCATTTTTTCAGTGAAGATATGGTTCATGTTTTTATTTAATTCTAATGAGGATAAAGGGAAACATGTTTATAGTCTTTACACCATCCCCACAGCCCACATCTATTAATGTATCGCAGACAGAAAATGCTTTATATAAACACAAAAGAAGTCTAGAGATGAAGTCAGATTAGGAAGCAGGTATTTAGACTACTAACTAGACCAGTGTGATACTTGTCATATTGTGCTATACAAAGGAGTTTGAGTCTCATCAGACTGCAGAGACACCTTGTGAATACACCATTATAGTTTGTGCTCCCTCCAACCATCGGTCTTCCCTTATGAATATTGAACGTTGCTCTAGTTTACATTCCCCACTTCTGAGATTGTGCCAAGGCAAGCCTGGACAGGCTTTGAGATAACAGATCTTGGTCTGCAGCTGACTTCAGCTCATGTTCCAAGAGGGTGGTATTATGGTGTAGATCTGGGCATTATTTGCTTTCTGCGGGATGTCTCCCTCTTTCATATGTCTACTTAATTTTTTTCTTAGTTTTCTTTAATTTCATGTTGCTTAGTTATTATTCACTGATTTCTAATACCATGATAACATGATTTGATTCATTTATTTATCCTTTTCTTGTAGTTACTGTTGCAGGAGCTATGACCTGCTATAGATTAGTATCCCATACCTAGCCCTCAAGTTTGCGAGGGTTGGATATTATTACTGTTTTACTTTTCTCCCATTAGCTTTTTAATGACATAGCCATTCTCCTTTGATTTAGAAGTTACCTAAGATGTTACAACACACATTTGTATTCTTGTTGTTTAGAAAACACAAGATATTTCTGCTACCTATTTTTGCACAAAAATATGACCAAATTTAATGTCATAAGTCAATATTTTTTGGTTTGTTACATTTCTGTGGTGACTGTGGCTTACATAATGGTTCTACTGTGGCCTCTCATGTGTGGTTCTGGGTGGGTGATTAGAACTAATGTCGCCCAAAGACTCAGCTGGGCTGAACTTTTGCTTTTATTTAACAAGAAAACTTTCTTAATATTTTAATTCATTATTCAATTTTCTTTTTATTTTAGGTGTGCTGAAATCACTATTGATATTCTTACTATGAGGGACAGTAATTAAGGGGCTTTCTCTCACAGACATTATAGCTTTATTGTGATACAATTGACAAATAAAAATTACATGTTTTTGTAGTTTATAACATTGGCTATTCATTATTATGAAAGATAATCACCACATTCATCACTTAGCATAGCTAATTATTTATTAACAATATTGGGCAAATAATCCATTATTGTTAACTGTTGTCACCATGCTGTAGAAGAGATCTTGAGTTAATTTGTTATAGTTGAAGCTTTGTCCTCCTTGACCATCGTTTGTTCATTCTCTGAGCTATCCCCATTTAGGCTGAATCTTCTTGGTATCTCTCTTCTGTGTTCCTCTCTTCTGAAGTTGATCTGACCTCACCAGGATCGATTTCCCCCCGGAGAATCTGGAAAACAACATACTGCATAACTGTAGAAATGAAGATGCAGGGAGACTTCTGGCATTTGCAAAGACTTCTGGGTGTGTTTACTCCTCAGCTGACTCCTTTTGGGGTGCAGTTGATGTGATGTGACATGTGAGGTGGGAAAGTTATAGAGAAGCTCCCAGCTTAGAAGCCTTTTTTACTTGTATTTGATCTCCGAGTTTTAGTTTTCTAGTCCCATGAACCTTCATCAAGCTCTGCTCAATGAGGTTGCTTCTTACACGTTGCCTCCCCTGAACCACCAAGTGTCTCCAGAGAAAAGGAACCTCAAGTGCTCTTTGGATATCCTCTTTGGAGAACCTTCCTTTTCAAGTCTCAGCAATGCAGTTTGTTATTGGTTCATTGTTTTGTGTATTAGTCTACTATTTTTTTTGTTAATGATACAGTACCATAGATCTTGTGATCTGTAAAACATTAAAAATTGGCTCACAGTTCTGGAGCAGGGCTAACGGGGCTGCTTCTGAGTGTGGTGTTCTTGGTAGCGGAGCCCTGCTGTCACACCAGAAATTACACGGGGTGAGATAGGGATCCTACCTCCATCTCCCCTGGTTTGTCTTCCTCTTATCAGTCATAATTATCTAACACATTCCAAAGACCTGTAATCTATATTTCCACCCTCATAATGCCTCACTGTGAGGATTAAACTTCAACATGGTTTTGGAGAAGACGAAGCACACCAGACTGCACAAACTGCTAACGTGTCTTTAGATATGTTATGTCTGTGTAGTCTTTTTCTCTTATTCAGGAAGATTTGGAGAGTCATTTTACCAGTTAACATTTCCACCTGTCTGGTTGTTGACTTACAATACTTAAATAACAAATCTAAATAAGGGACTTTTCTCAATCTAATTTAATGTCATCAGTCATTTCTTGGGATGCATGGGCCTTCCATGCTGTACAGAGATAAGACTTGGGGGTGGGGATGGGATTACAATAACAGAAGAATAACTGTATGAAGTTTTTACTTTTTATTTTGTTCTGAAAGTACCTCATCTTGACTATAACTATATTCTTGAATATATATGATGACTAAGGATGTTGAACATTTCTTTAGGTGTCTCTCAGACATTTAGATTCTTCTGTTGAGAGTTCTCTATTTAGGTCTGTACTCCACTTTTTATTGGGTTATTTGTTCTTTTGATGAGCAATTTCTTGAGGTCTTTGTATATTTTAAAGATCAGACCTCTATATGATGTGGGGTTGTGAAGATCTTTTCCTACTCTCTAGGCTGTCGTTTTGTCTTGTTGACCATGTCCTTTGTTTTACTAGAAGCTTTTCAGTTTTAGGAGGTCCCATTTATTAATTGTTTCTCTCAGTGTCTGTGCTGCTGGGGTTATATTTAGGAACTGGTCTCCTGTGCCAATGCATTCAAGTGTACTTACCACTTTCTCTTCTAAAAGGTTCAGTGTTGCGGGCTTTATGTTGAGATCTTTGACCCATTTGGACTTGAGTTTTGTACATGGTGATAGCTATGGGTCTGTTTTGATTCTTCTACATATTGATATCCAGTTATGCCGGAACCATTTGTTAAATATGCTTTCTTTTTTACATTTGATATTTTTTGCTTCTTTGTCAAAAATCAGGTTTTTGAAGGTGTGTGGATTGATATCTGGGTCTTCGATTCAGTTCCGTTGGTCCTCCTGTCTGTTCTTATACCAAAACCAGACTGTTTTCAGTACTGCAGCTTTGTAGTAGAGTTTGAAGCCAGGGATTGTGATGCCTCCAGACGGTCTTTTATCGTACAGGATTGTTTTGGCTATCTTGAGTTTTTGTTTTTACATATGAAGTTGAGTATTGTTCTTTTGAGGTCTATGAAGAATTTTGCTGGGCATTGCAATAAATCTGTAGATTGCTTTTGGTAAGACTGCCATTTTTTACTATGTTAATTCTGCCTACCCAAGAACATGGGAGATCTTTCTACTTTCTGGTGTCTTCTTCAATTTCTTTCTTCAAAGATATAAAGTTCTTGTCATACAAGTCTTTCATTTGTTTGGTTAGAGTTACTCCAAGATATTTTATGCTATTTGAAGGGTGATGTTTCTTAGATTTTTTTCTCAGTTCATTTATCATCTGTGTACAGGAGGGATACTGATTTTTATTTGAGTTAATCTTGTATCCTGCTACATTGCTGAAAGTGTTTATGAGTTGTAGAAATTCCTTGATAGAATTTTTGGAGTCGCTTATGTGAACTATCATATCATCAGCACACAGTGAGAGTTTGACTTCTTCTTTTCTGATTTGTATCCCCTTGATCTCCTTTTGTCTTATTGCTTTGGCTAGAACTTCAAGAACTATATTGAATAGATATGGAGAGAGTGGGCAACCTTGTCTTGTTCCTGAATAAATCTCTCTATTTTAAAAAAAAATCATACTGCATTATGTAGTTAGAGTAAAATTGATGCCAACCAAGGACCAGGAAAAAGTATCATTGGTATTCCCCAGCTATAGCCGGGGAGCTCACCAATATACTTTTCACGCTTTCCTTATGAAAGTATGACAAGGATGCTGTTATTGCTTGCCTTGCGTAAACAAATTCAAGGTGCACAGAGCATTATGCAACTGATATCAATTTAAACATTATGCAATTATGAGATGTTATATTATGTCTTCTCGGAAATAACAAAGAACAATGCAAATTGTGTGTTCATCAACTACAGGTTAATTCCCCCATGAATAGAATAAGAAAATGATCTGTCACAATGTGAAACTGGAGGTAGAGCTGCTATACAGGCATATTATTTTAATGGTAGAAGGCACGTTCTTTTTACAGTTTTTCATGATAACAGAATTACTAAAATTTGTTTCATAACATGGACAAACATGGTGCAATCACAGCATATATGGATATTAAACTGAATTGTTTCTACGTTCCCTACTAAGTTTGAATGCATATGGCACATTTATCAGTTAAAGTACAATGAGAGAGACAATAAAGTCATATATTATTTTCTAATGAAGATAACTTTTGGTAGACTAATATATTCTGAACATAGGGAAATGGAATCCATGAAAAGTTTTCTTCTCTTTCCTTTGCTCCTCCCCCTCTTTCCTTCTTATCCCTCTCCCTTTCCTTGAGATTGAGTGTAGAGCCTTGCACATGTTATGTATGCACTGTACCACTGAGTTACATGTGCATCCCTCAGAGAACTTACATTCATAATGAGGAAATGGTGTACTAGTTGTTGAGTAGTAGCTATGTGGTAAGAAAGAATTGTAGGGTTAGGGAGATGGCTCAGGGGTTAAGGGCATTAGTTATTCTTCCAGAGTATCTAACTTCAATGTCTAGTTTTCTTTCTTCTTTCAACTCCTTTCAATGTCATGTCTTATATACTGTTTATTTCTTTATTTCTGATTCTTAAATTTGCAATCAATTTATTGGATTTCAACACTTTGTTTTTCCCCTATTGATTTCCTCCTTTATTGTTATATTACCTATATGTCAATACACATACCATACTCCCCACACCCCAGTACAAACACACACACACATACCACAAAAATACACTTACAACAACACCCTTGACATGTATATATGTAACCTGAATTAAAAATGTTGTTCTATGAGGACCAGGGGGCCCTTTGTTCTGTCTTGACTGCCCAGCTAGCTTACACCCAAAATAATCACACAGATACTGTATTCATTTAAATACTGCCTGGCCCATGAGTTCTAGCCTCTTATTGGCTAACTCTCACATCTTGATTCAACCTATTTCTAATAATCTGATGTCACCACGAGGTCGTGGCACAGGAAAGATTCAGCATGTCTGACCTGGCATCTCCATGGCGGCTCTCTGTCTGCCTTCTTCCTCCCAGCATCCTGTTCTATGTACTCTGCCTACCTAAGTGCTGCCCTATCAAAAGGCCAAGGCAGTTTCTTTATTCAACCAATGAAATCAACACATAGACAGAAGAACCTCCTACACCAAAATGTTTTCCATATCCACATATTTTTCTGAAAATGTCATAATTACATGTTTCTTCATGGCTGAATGTTATTGCACTATGTGTTTGTACCACATCATGTATTGTGTTTGTAGCTCCCTGGATATGCTCTGCTTTGTCACTTATTCTTATGCCCCTTGCTTCTTCCACCCTTTACTCACTTTCCCTTTGCCTGCTGCTGCTAGTTCTTCAAATCTCTACTAAGGAAAATCTTTAGAAGGAAAGTTTTTTAGTGTGGGTACTGTCTCATGACAGGCAGGACATGAAAGTAACGTAGTCTCTTTTCTATGTGGCCTACCAGTGGAGAAAAACTTTTATATGTTCAAATAGTTGAAGAAAAATCAAAAGTAAAATAAAGTTCTGATACTTGAGAATTGTATGAAAGTTGAGTATCTGTGACCATTAATATGATTTGATTAAATTCAGCCACACCCATTGTTTATGCCTTATAGTTATAGCAGAGACCATAGTTTAATAAAGACTAAGGCATTTACTTTCTGACCTTTTACAGACACATCATGCTAGCCCCTGTGTAGAGCAATGTTCTTTAATGGGCATTTCTGTGGTGAGAGATATGTTGATAATTACATTTTTAATATGAGGGCTACTGGCATCTTATAGTTTTTAAATTTACATTACTTAAAATGAAATGAAAAGTAAGTCTCTTATTCACATTATTCATATATAGCTGATGGCTGTGCTGTTGTGTTGGGGTGCATTTAGAAACTGAGTATTTTTAATGCTGTCTCATAGTTGCATAGCACCCTGAACACAATTGTCTGGGTGCAGTTGAATGTAATATATTATTTAATGACTTTTCATTCTTCCTTTTTTTCAGGCTAAGAGTGAATGTTTTGGAGACAATGATTTTTATTTTATTTGGATTTCAGTTTTAGGCGTATTGTAGCACTCGCCAGAGGGCAAGACTTTAGTGAGGTCTGCTTTAGCACAAAGTCAGTCTTCCTTATGCTTGACGTCCACATCCATATATTTACCAGCAATGAGTTGAAAATATTCAGAAAGTTTTCATTTATTTAACTCCATATATTTATTTTTTTTTAAATTTTTTCTCAAACAGTAGGGTACAGCAACCATTTACGTATCATTTAAATTGTATTAAATATATGTAAACTAGAAATGATTTTAAGTGTGTGGGAGGATAGGTGTAGGTTATCGCAAACATCATGTAATTTTAGTTTTTTATTAATAGAATAAAATATAACAAAACAAAAACTACCACACCAGTATTGGATAAAAGAAACAGAAGAAAAAGAGACTGAGAGAAGGCACCAGAAACAGAGCCACTCATTTGCATACTCAGGATTCCCATAAAAATACTAATCTGGAAGCCATAATATATATGTAAAGAACCTGTTATTATTTACTCTCTGTGCTTCTTGGGTGTGGTTAACCTCTTTACATTAGAGTTTTCCTTCTAACACCTTCTGTAGGGCTAGGTTTTAGATAGATATTGCTTAAATTTGGGTTTAATTACAGAATATCTTATTTTATTCATTTATTGTACTTGAAAGTTTTGCTGGATTTAGCATCTGCACTGATATCCATGATCTATTTGTGAGACTTCTAAACAATGGGAGCAGAGGTTTAGGCTGTCTCTTGGAAACCTATTCCTCATAGTGAATTGCCTTGCCCAGCCTAAACACAAGGGGAGGTTCTTAGTCTTACTCCAATTTGATATGCCATGCTTTGTTGATACCCATGGAAAATTCACCATTTTCTGAACAGAAACTGAGGAAGAATGGGTTGGAGAGATGGGGGAAAGTAGGGAGATGGAATGGGAGGAAAGGAGAGAAGGGAAACTGAGGCTGGGATGTAAACTAAATAAATAAAACAAAAAAGTGGTCTTTTTTTGTTCTGTCTTTATATGTTATTTGTTTTTTTCCCCCTTGCAGCTGTAATATTTTTTCTGTGTTTGTACACTTAGTGTTTTGATTCTTATGTGAAAGGGGACTTCCTTTTCAAACTTTATCTACTTCGTGTTCTATATGCTTCTTATCCTTGATAGACATTTCCTTTAGGTTAGTAAATTTTTTTTATATGATGTTGTTGAAAATATTTTCTGGGCCTTTGAGCTAGGATTCTTCTCCTTTCTCAATTCCTCTTTCTCTTAGGTTTGTTCATTTCATTGTGTTCCAGATTTCCTCAATGTTTTATGCCAGGATTTTTTATATAGTTTTAATATTCTCTTTGACTGCTGTACCCATCTCTCTCACTGTCTTCAATGCCTGAGATTCTACCTGCTGTCTCTTGTATTCCATTGGTGAGGTGTTCCTCTGAATTGTCCATTCTGTTGGTGAGGATAGCCTCTGAAGTTCCCATTCAAGTCTCTAAAGTTTTCACTTCAGATTTCTCTCAGTTTGGATTTTCTATATTGATTAAATTCCACTTTTAGGTCTTGAACAATTTTATTCATTTCCTTCCTATGTTTGTGTTTTTACAGAGTTCTTTAAGGGATTCACTGGTTTCCTCTTTAAGGACCTCTATTGTAGTCATAAAGGTTTTTTTTTTGTCTTTGTCTAATGTTTCATTCATGTTTTGTTATATTGTTATACTCAGGGCCTACTGTGCTGGACTGTAGTTGTGACATATTATGCTGGCTGATATATTTTGTTTATTTGTTTGTTTGCTTGTTTTTTGTTTTTCCACAGTGTCTAGACATCTGGGCTTTTAAACACAGTAATTCTCGGTGGTGGTATCTGGTCTTTGTTGTGTGGGTGTTTTTCCCTTGGTTTCTGTTGTCCTGCCTGTTAGGAGATTATGACGGCTGTTGCCGGATAGAAAATAACTTCTGAGATCCTGATACTGGAGCAACCTGTGGTTACTTATTGTTCTGGGTAGAACATATTCCTAAGCATTGGTAACTGGTACTTAAATTGGGGTTGGCAGGTGGTGGTAGCTGAGGAGGTTCACAGGAGGGAGGAAAACAGGGTGTCCCACCAGGATCTGTTTAGTACTCTGGGGATGAAGGTGCAGAGTGAGGAGAGGCCACAACAAATAGCCTGCTACAGAGATGGAGATGAGCTGGAGGGATTGGGTATAGAAAAGAGGAAGCTGAAGTTCACATACTTGTTTTGCTGGCCTACTTGCTTCCCTGGCAGACGTGGCTGGAGAGTTCCTAGGGAAAGCCTGCTGAAGTTGTTTTTCAGTTGGGATAACTGAAGTTGAGCTGGGCTAACGGGATGAGTAGGGGGAAGGTTGCAGGAGAAAATATGTATGGTCTGCTGGAGATGGGGACAGAGGGGAGGGGAAGGCGACAGCAGGTGGTTTGCTGCAATGATCGGATGAGACTAGGGGACTGGAGTTGGAAGAGGGGAAGGAAGGTGAAGATCTGCAGTCATGCTACCTGTTTCCCTGGCTCGAGGAGCCTACTGGAGTTGGGCACTG
Organism: Alexandromys fortis; assembly: GCF_014885135.2. Classification (NCBI taxonomy): domain Eukaryota; kingdom Metazoa; phylum Chordata; class Mammalia; order Rodentia; family Cricetidae; genus Alexandromys; species Alexandromys fortis. The sequence continues at coordinate 8,976,375 of NW_026067929.1, read as the reverse complement.
GGTCAAAGTAGTGAGCAGGGTGGGGTGTGATGGGGAGGGGTGAGGTTTGAGGGAAAGATCTGAGTGTTCCACTGGGAATGCGGACCAGGGGAGACAAGGCTGCAGCAGGTGTTCAACTACACTGCTAGGTTGTAGAAGTGGGATGGGATTTAGAGTACAGGACAAAGATAAGGAGGTTAGCAGTTAGCTTTCCTGTTTCCCTGCCTGTGGTTCCTGGGAATGCCTGCTGGTGCTAAAGTCTGGAGAGAGGATAGAGGATGAGTGGAAGGAAAGAATGTTGGAGGAGAAGGCCTACATGATCAGTTGGGAAGGGGAGAGCACAATTGGTGCTTTGCTATACAGATGAGGATGAGGCTGAGGATTGGCCTTGGAGTAATGGAGGCAGATCTGCACTTAGCCTACCAGCTTCCCTAGCAGAGTGGTAACACGTCAGTTTATTTGGAGGTTTGCCATCTGTGACTTTTGGTATGCTTAAAGGTCCTGGATCCAAATTCCTTTTGGGTAGTAAGAAGTACATATATATGGTCCCTTTACACTACTGTGTGTGTGTGTGTGTGTATGTGTGTGTGTGTGAGACAGAGAGAGAGTCAGAGACAGAGAGAGACAGAGAGAGACAGAGACAGAGAAAGAGAGATAGAGAAATTATTACAGGCTTTAGCAATCTACTATAACATGACTAGATTTGTTAGCATGTTGAGCAGAATGATCATCACTTTTAATACAAGCCAGAGACCACACAATAATTTTCTGCTCTTAGAAGGAGAGAGAGCACAAGCAAGGAACTCAGGACCGCGAGGGGTGCACCCACACACTGAGACAATGGGGATGTTCTATCGGGAACTCACCAAGGCCAGCTGGCCTGGGTCTGAAAAAGCCTGGGTTAAAACCGGTCTCGCTGAACATAGCGGACAATGAGGACTACTGAGACCTCAAGAACAATGGCAATGGGTTTTTGATCCTACTGTACCTATTGGTTTCGTGGGAGCCTAGGCAGTTTGGATGCTCACCTTACTAGACCTGGATGGAGGTGGGTAGTCCTTGGACTTCCCACAGGGCAGGGAACCCTGATTGCTCTTTGGGCTGACGAGGGAGGGGGACTTGATTGGGGGAGGAGGAGGGAAAGGGGAGGCGGTGGTGGGGAAGAGACAGAAATCTTTAATAAATAAATAAATAAATAAAGAAAGAAAGAAAGAAAGAAAGAAAGAAAGAAAAAAAGAAGAAAAAAAATAAAATAAAATTTACTGCTAATCTACCAAAAAAAATAATTTTCTGCTCTTATAACTAGAGGTACTGTGCATATAAATTCCAATGTTCTGACTTTTGTTGTTGTAAAGAATGATCTAATTTTAATGAAGTGTTATGTTTACAGACTATGATGGATAATCTTGGCCTTCAGCTTTACACTTGGGAAGAAGGAACATTAACTGAAGGAATTGTCTACTGTGTTGGTCTGTGGGCAGTCATTGGGGACATTATCTTGATTAATTGTTGTAGAGGGCCTAGCTCACTGTGAGTGGTAGCATCCCTAGGCAGGTGGTCCTGGACTGCATAAGAAAGGTAGCTGAATGTTAGCTTGGAGGCAGGCCAGTAAACAGCATTCCTCCTTGGTCTCTGCTTCAGTTCCTGCCTCCAGTGTCCTGCCTTGAGCTCCTGTTCTGGCTTCTTTGGAGGTGTATTGTGACCTGGAAATTTAATCTGAAATAAACCCTTTCTTCCATCAGTTCTTTTTGGTCATGGAGTTTAATCATTCCAACAGTAAACAAAACTAGGACACAGATCTAATTGGTATATTCTATAATGTATCATATACATCATAATAGTAGATGCTAGATCTGCATTGCTTTGAAGTCCTGTAGATAAAGGACAACCTACCATAAATTCTCTCTTGTATTTATATCTTATGAATCTAAAAGTATCTAATAGGTATCGCTTAAAAAAAGTTTTAAAAAGCTCAGTTAAGTCAGAGTTATGGTTCTAAGTAGCAAAACATCCTAATCAGTAGAATTTTGTGGCCATGTATATGGCAAAATGGAATTATAATTATAGTTACAAAGCAGCTATCTTTCATATGTCATTATTTTCAGTTGCTTTGGTTAAACTGATCTCATAAAGGTTTATAAGCAAGAGGACAACAGATGTCAGAAGTATGCAGACTGGATGTGACCTACAGAGCTTTCAGTGAAGATGGAGTAAAGTACCCCTGAGCCAAACAACGATGTGGCCTCTAACACCTGAATGGTAAACATAGAAATTCTTCCTTTTAGCTTCAGAAAGAAAATTAGTCTAACCCAACATCCTGAAAATAGCCTGAAATACCAGTGACATACGTCTGACCTATAGAAGTACGAAGTATTACATTTTTGCTGTCTCAAACAACTAAAAAAATAACATGAGCAAGACTTCATGTTATGCATGGCTATTTTCAATGTCACATCTTGTTCCTACGACTGTGTGGGAGAATTTTTCATTTCATCACATTGTCATTATTACTAGATACCTCCTAAAGGTCAGCATCACTAGTTTTACAAAAAGATTTGAATTATTCCAGGGGATTTTCAGATTGGAACAGATTTTAAGCAAAGTGCATGCTTTTTTGGTTCAAAATGTCAGAAATTCAAGATAAATGAGGAAGGTAGGCATTTAGAGTGGAAAAAATAATCTCAGCCTTCCTTGAAATCTTACTTCCTGGGTGGTCACGTGCTGCACACCTTATTGGTCAACTCCCAAGGTGTTTCAACAATACAACTTTATTTACTTATATAGTAGGGAAGGAATCTTATTTAGTCATAATTATCCTGTGTTGTTAGTATAGAAAAACGTTAAAAAGTGTCTTAGCTGAATGAAAAATCCTGAATTTTTTAACTGAAAAGTGGTGACTGTCATTTAGTGATTGCTAGAAGAATCAGTTTTTCTCAGGGTTGAAACCCTGATAGGTTATCCAAGCCCATGTGCTCATCCCTACGTACATGTGCATACAAAGGCTACTAAATGGAGTAATTGTGTGTGTGTGTGTAAAACAATATTTATTATAGGCTCAGAGGTCATGAATTTGAGAGGAAGAGGTGGAGCAAGAAGGAGGGGTGGATATGATGGAATATACAACACTTGTATATGAAATGTTCAATAAAATAATATATAATTTAAAATGCGATAGCTTCTTAATCAGAATGTGTTCAACAGAGATGCCTTAGAATTAGGTCATTCAAATGATGCATTTCCCAGTGAATCTCAGTGATCAATTCTGGGGATCAGGGAAATAGTATTATACCTGACACGGTAACAATGTGGAGTCTCCTCGGGGGTTCAACAGGATTTTGCTTGTGGCTGTTTGCCCTGTGCCGTTGGTAGAAACACAGTTAATAGTGTCAAGTGTAAGACAGGGATCTACTCTTAGACTCACTGTGTGTGCATTTATCTTATTTCTGCTTTCTTAAGTGCTTAGAATTCCAAAGTGTTTTGCAAGTCAGATGAATTTTCACTAAAGTATTTATCATCCACAGCAAACTGTCCTTTAAGCAAATGAGTGGAACATAGAGAAAATATATTTTGTAGCAGTAATTTCCTATAGCTATGTTTTAATTTGAAGATGTTCTTTAGGTTATATGAGTAACATACGAAAATATGTTCGTTGAGGAAAAAAAAATTAATTGCTGATATTATTTACTTCCAGAGTGAAAATCTATCACAACATCTATATTAAATCTACTTTCTCCTTCGACAAAAATATGATAAATGTGCTACAACCTTCCAGACAAGTTTCCTTATTTTCTGTGTATGTTGGGCACAGTTTTAATGTAGTGTGATCATTCTGTAATCATTTTCCTGTGATGTGATTTTATAACGATGAAATATTGAATATGCTACATGTTATGACACCCCAATTTTCTATTACCAGTTTAGTTTTATGTAAAAATTTGGATTTTGTATTCTTCCCATGAGGGGTTCAGCTTTTCTAGGCCACCCCCTCCTGTTGTGATTTGCTGCCTTACCCCATCTACTGTCTAAAATCAAAGGTCTCATTACCTCAATCACCAACCAGAACCTTGTCACTGTGTGGTGTAGGAAGTCTTTCTGCTTATGAGTTGCTTTTATTGGTTAATCAATAAAGAAACTGCTTGTCATGATAGGGCAGAACTTTGGTAGACAGAAAAGACAAAACTGAATTCTGGGAGGAAGAAAGCAGAGTGAGGGAGATGCCATGGATCTGCAGCCAGAGGTAGACATGCTGAAACTCTTCTGGTAGGCAATGACCTCATGGTGATACACAGATAGAAGGAAATAGGTTAAATTAAGATGTAAGAATTAGCCAATATGAAGTTAGAGCTAATGGGCCAGGCAGTGTTTAAATTAATACAGTTTCTGTGTGGTTATTTCAGGTGTAAGCTAGCCAGGTAGCCTGGGCAGATCAAGGGGCCCTGCTCCATACAACTGTGAGTCAAAACAAACTTTTCCTTTTATTAACCTGCCTCAGCTATTCGTTCTCAGACATTTGTTGTGAAATTAGATAGTAGACTAGCACACAGAATGTAACAAAATATCTCTAAACCTGGTGACTTTAAATTATAATGACATTTTTATTTAAAAATACTTTATTATTATTTTATGTACACTTGTGCTTTGCCTGCATGTATGTCTTGTGCCAACTACATTTGTGTGTGGTATATGCAGAGGCCAGAGGAGAACATCAGATCCCCGAGAACTGGAGTTATAGATAGTTGTGAGACACCATGTTGGCATTTAGAATCAAACTTGGGTCTTACGGAAGAATAGTCAGCACTCTTAACGGCTGAGACATCTCTCCAGCCCTCATTCATTACTTCTTATGAGTGTCTAGTCACTTGGTATTCTCTGGAGTTTACTTATTTATTTGTTTTGTGTTTTTGTTTCACTGTATTTATTGGCATGTTGGTAAGAAGCTGGCATATATGATAACTCAGCTGGAGAACTTGGCTGTTCCTCATATTTCTCTCTCATCCTCTATGTGTAGTGTTATAAAAGCATGTTGTAATGATGATGTAAGATGGGCTCCAAGGATTCTTATAGGTATATTCAAGAAGTTCATCAAGCTTCCATGGCCATAAAATTTACTACAGTCCTATTATATCATTAGGTTTAGCCCAGACCAGTAAGAACATGTAAGAATGAAGGGTATTAAGAATAGAAATATGATAAAAGGGGTCATCAATATAATTTATAATAACACATAATGGTATTGATTCCAGGTAGCATAATCCAGTAGTATTATATCCAAATTTATTACTTTGGGGCCCCTGGTTAGACATTGAGGGTACCACTATCTTATACTGAGGCAGACACTACTTAAAAAAACATGCTGCAGGATAAAATGTATGTATGTTCATGGTTAACTTTGGAAAAATAATGCATTCAAAAAAATCTGGTATTTTTTTTTTTTTTTTTTTACTGAAAGAAAAAGAAAGTGTGAAATACAGACTTTGTTTTTATCCCAAAAAGGTGGCAAGATAACTATTCTCTCATACTCATTCACTGTTGTTTGTCTTTGGAACTAACACTTTAGCCCCACAGTTAAGTTTGTCTTAAGGGCAATGGGCAAAGGGCAAATTGCAAAGGGCGTGTTTTTGTTAATTCTCGTCTAACCCTCTCAGTGATTTGTAGTAGGTCCAGTACGAAGGAATTAAGGAGCTGATGGTCCATAATTTTAGGTGAATGCTTTTGTGTTATTCTTTTGTTTTCTCTGTTCAATTAGAATCTTATCTCATGACCAATGTGGGGATTCTTCTCTGTATGCTGTGAATATGTTTTATTACAATTGGTTAATAAAGAATTTACATTGACCTATGGCAAAGCTGAATATAACAAGGTATGAAATCTGAACACACACACACACACACACACACACACACACATATATGGAGAGAGAGAGAGAGAGAGAGAGAGAGAGAGAGAGAGAGAGAAGGCAGAGTCAGGGAGATGCCATGTAGCTGCGGAAGGAGACAGAAGACAGTATCTCGTGGTGATATGTTGATTAACTGAGTAAAAGGAGACAGCCGTGTGACAATATACTGATTAATAGAAATGGATTAATTTAAGATTCAAGAGTTAGTTAATAAGAAGCCTGAGCTAATAGGCCAAGCAGTGTTGTAACTAATATAGTTTCTTTGTGATTATTTGGGTCTGGATGGCAAAGAAATAAAAAAGCAGTCCCGGATTACAATGACTTTAAAATTTATCTTATGTAGGGGCTGGAAAGACATAGCCCAGCAGTTAAGAACACAGGATGCTCTTGCAGAGGATGCAGATTCAAATTCCAACCCTCGCATGGCAGCTCACAACCCTTTGTAACCCCAGTCTCAGGGGATCTGAAACCTTCTTCTGGCCTTCTTGGCCACTTTATATATGTGGCACACAGACATAAATATAGGCAAAACCACATATAAATAGTAGAAAATATTAAGTTTTTTAGTTATTATAGGTAGTTATTTTTTTAATCAACTAAATATGACATTAGGACATTTGGAATCACTAAAAATTCCTACGTATCTTATTCATGATCTAAATATAGCGTTTGCATCACTTCTCACCATACAGTAGAGGACACTTTTGCTCAATTTATATTGAAATTCTACTGTAACATATGCAGTACTGTACATAAAGGGAGATTATGTGACAAAAGCAAGTGAACTAATACCCAAGATATGGAAAATCTTAGTATCAGCTTCTTGGCATCATGTTCCATAGACAAGGATTCTGTTTTTTAGTCAATTAGTCAGTGTTTAAAATGCTAGAATAATAATTCTCTGCCATCTCATAGCCCCATTCGTGCTCAGCTATGACTCTGTCACGTGTAGTATGAAGACTGAAACACTGTAAATGGATTTGTAAAGAGCTCAGGGCCTTGTGTGGGATCACACAATTCATGAAATTTTCCTAGCAATAATGAGAAAATCTGATGCCTAAAAGGTAGAAATTTAAAGGGAACAGACTTATGCAAGGGTGATAAACATACCATTATGTGAAGAATATACTTTTTTCCTACCCTCAAATTGAATTTCCTAATAAGCTAAGACTCAATTTCTTTTACTTATTACTTGTGCCCTGCATTCTCCTTCTTTGATTGTCAAATTTGGTTCAAGGAATACAGAAAGAGATAGAGTGCCATTGGTTTCCCTTAGAGGAGAGATGATTATATAATCCCCAAATTTAATTAGGCCTGTAGAAAACGTCGTTTTAAATCTGTTGTCTGTAAAGTAGCATGCTTTTGTTGTAACTGGAAAGAAAAATTAGTCTAAAACAAGATAACATTAACACGCATTTTTTTTAGCATTCTAGAAAAATTGTTTAATAAAGCTGATTTTTCCATTAACCATAAACATTACCATTAACAATATACAAATCTATGATATTTTTGCTTTCAAATGGACAAATTGATTGTACTCATTGAGACTCATTTCTTCCAGAAATTTAGAAGCTGCTGAGAAGAGGTGACTTAGCTGCACTCAGACAGTGGGTTAGAAGAATTTCTGTCCCAAGAAATGCTGCATAATAACATATTTCTCCAGGTAGCACAAGGTCCTAGAGGTAGCATTTGAGAATCACCAATCCGTATTGGCCTACTCAACACCATCTGTTCATAAGGAGCCCAGGGCCCTGCAGCTAGTACTTTGGGAAAACCCTCAAGTATCTCATGAATAGGGTTTTCCTCTTCTGATGCACGACTGTTGTTAGTCACCTCGTTCCCAGTGTTTCCTCCTTGATGCTGGCCTAGCTGTTGTCCAGGACTGTCAGAGCAGCCACTGGTGCAGGTGCACTGAGAACCCATGCAGGTAGCCTGAAGATTCTTCCTCCCGGTGGCTGCTCCTGCAAGCCACCTGATGACATCACCATACTTGGTGCCGTGTAGAATCTGAATACAGCCTTTTTCTCTAATTCTGACATTTTGCCACTCAGAAGCAAAGCTGTAGGCGGAGGCTGCTCATTCATTTCCAGCTGCCCAGACCTGAAATAATCTCACATAAAACATATTAATTGCAATACTGTTTGGCCAATAGCTTAAGCGTATTTCTAGCTACCTCTTACATCTTAAAGTGACCCATTTCTATTATTTTATATTTTACCACGAGGTCTGTGGTTTTCTCCTCTGGAGGCTACATGACTCTCTGACTCTGCCTACTTTCTCCCCACATTCAGCTTAGTTTTCCTGCCTAGCTCCATTCTGCCCTGCTATGGGACCAAAGCGGCTTTATTCATTAACAGAACACATTCACAGCATACAAAGGGCAATCCCTCATCACCAAGCCACTCTTCTGTGCGTTTGTGTCTGCCCTAGGATACCCAAGGGCTAGAACTGCAGCTTTGATCTGAGACCTCTTTCCCTAGCAGTTAGAAATAAGTCTGTAGGCCTTCACAGGTTACAGCAAACAGATGCTCCATGCTTTTCACCTGAATTCTTTATCTGCAACACCCCCCCCCCCGCCCCACACCATGCAGGGAGACACACAACTTCTTCAGACTTTGCTCACAAAGGATCCCTTCCAAGTCTCAGGAAAGCCAGCTTCTGATGTGACCTTCCCATAGGCCAGGCATTAATACTCGGATGAATGACATGTAATCTTCCACAACAGTGCCAGACATGGCTTAGGAATCTCCCATTTCCACTTTAATACACAAAAGAATCATTCAGGGAATCTTGTCAGAATATAGATTCTTCATGATTCAGTCTTCACAGGTTTTTCTTTTATTCTTTTTTCTTTTTTTGATTTTTTTAAAACAATCTTTTTCTCATTTTACATACCTATCCCAGTTCCATCTTCCTCCCCTCCTCCCTCGCCCCTCCCCTCCTGCCCACCCCACTCTCCATCCACTCCTCAGAGAGGGTAAGGCTTTCCATGGAAAGTCAACAAAGTCTGGCATGTCACTTTGAGGCAGGACTAAGCCTATATCTAAGCTGAGCAAGGTATCCTTCCAAATAGAATGGACTCCAAAAAGCCAGTTCAAACACTAGGGATAAATTCTGGTCCAATTGCCAGTGGCCCCACAGACTGCCCAAGCCAAACAACTGACACCCACATTCAGAGGGCCTGGTTTGGGCCTATGCATGTTCCCCCACTATCAGTTCAGAGTCAGTGAGCTCCCACTATCTCAGGTCAGCTGTTTCTGTGGGTATCCCCATCATGGTTTTGACCCCTTTGCTCATATTATCACTATTTCCTCTCTTCGACTGGACTCTGGGAGTTAAGTCCTGTAACATGGAGGGTCTGGCCTGCTTGTTTATTTTCTGTCCTGCCCAGGACCCCACAACTGTTTAGCCCCAAAGAAAATCACACATAGGTCTCCATAAATTATAAGCTGATTGGCCCATTAGCTCTAGCCTCTCACTGGCTAACTCTCACATCTTGATTAACCCATTTTTCTGATCTATGTTAGACATGTGGCTCAGTACCTTTTTTCAGTGGGGCAGATTACATCCTGCTGCTTCAGTGATCTGGGCAGGAGTGGGAGGAATCAGCTTCCTCCTTCCCAGAATTCTCCTGTTCTCATTACATCATTTCTACTTCCTGTCTGGTTTTCCTGCCTGGCCAATCAGCATTTATTTATAACATGATTGACAGAATACAGACAATTCTCCTGCACCACAGTCCAATGCTTAGCTGTGGATCTCTATATCTGCTTCCATCAGTTGCTGGATGAAGGTTCTATGATGACAATTAAGGTAGTCATCAATCTGATTACAGGTGAAAGCCAGTTCAGGCACCCTCTCCACTATTACTTAGGGTCTTAGTTACGGCCATCCTGTGGATTCCTGGGAATTTCCTTAGGCCAGATTTCTCACTAGCACCATAAAGGCTCCCTCAATCAAGACATCTCTTTCCTTGTTCTTCTTCTCTGTCTTTCCCCCACCTCAGCCATCCCATTCCTTCATGTTCTCCTTCCCCTTTTCTTCTCCCCACCCCCTTCCCTTTTGCCTTCCTCTCCTACCCAGTCCCAATTTTCGCAGGAGTTCTTGCCTATTTCCCCTTCCCAGGGGGATCCATGTATCTCTCTCTCTCTCGGGTCTTGAGGTATATTGATTCCAAATTTTGTGAGAAACCGTCAGAATGATTTCCCAAGTGAGTGTACGAGTTTGCATTCCCACCAACAATGGAGGAGTGTTCCCCTTACTCTGCATCCTCTCCAGCACAAACTATCATTGGTGTTTTTAAACTTAGCCATTATGATGGTGTAAGATGGTATCTCAGAGTCATTTTGATTTGCCCTCATGGGTTCTTAATTGATACTGATACTGCTGATTCATGGATCATGAGATGGGTAACAAGACCTACAAAACAATGGAAACTTTTGCTCAATCAGTTGTTGGTCAATGCAGGGTTATACTTGGTGTTTATAGTGTTATGTGTGGAAAGTTTATCAGTCTTTATTATTCTTGAGTTTTGTGGGTAATTAAAGAGACAAGAAAGCAGTTATGAAAAACCATAAACTAATACCTGCTTAGTATTTTGCTGCATTATTGCTATAATGGAATACAAATTGTGAGCACAGACATTTCTGAAACAATATAGGCTGGCCTAGATTCAGCTTAATATTCAGGGTGTAGGCAGGCTATGGTAATGGTGGTGGTTAATGGGAAACTTTATCATAAATCAATACACTCATATTGTTAAGATTTTCACCATCCATTTTGTCATCAGTAATGTTCTTACTTTGAAAGAATAACTTCTGCATAGTAACAATATGAATGGCTTATGGAAAGGCAGAATAAAGTATATAACATATGACTCAAATTATAAGACAACAATAACAACAGTTGTGTGCTGTGAAATTTACAATCCCTTAAATGTTAAGGCATGTTCTAGATGTTAACTCTGGTAACAATCTTGTGAAAGTAGATGACTGAATTTTACAAAGAGGCGGCCAAGGCTCAGGGAAGTTGCTAGATTGTGCAGAATTAGACAGATAGTAATTGGTGAAGGGGAAATTCCATAACACAAATTCTAGTTGGTATTACTAATAAAAACCTGGAGACAGATATTGGGGTCCAAGCTGAAGATCAGAAGATCAAAGCAGCCAAGACGACTAGAGAGCTCTTATTGCTATGAAATCTTCAGACTGAAAAAAAAGAGGGAGTTCCTGTTTCATCCCACCTTGTATTCCTCTCTAGTGCTGGGGTTAAAGGTGTGCACCATCACTACCTGCGCTGTATGACTGACTAGCATGACTAGTTTTGCACTCTGATCTTCAGACAAGCTTTATTTATTAGATCATAAACAAATATCACTATAAAGTTCAAGAGTAGTTCATTGAGCTTAATTAAGTTGAGCCCATTTACCAATTAATCACAATGACTTATGAGTTGATTATTGTTTGATAAGTGGTTCAAATGGTCCTTGTTGTCTAATTGTTAGATTCTACATCTAAATGGACACATGGCTACATACTTCAAATTTATGTTATCATATTATACATTCTCCATTATTATTTTAGTTTATGCTTAGCTTCTTCTGCTTCCTCTTAAATTGCTTGACCCTCTGTTTTCATTTTCTCTTGGTAGTAGTGTCTGTTTCTATCATGCAAATCACACAAAATATATACATACATACTTGCAGGAATGGTTAAACATTGCATATACTTTTCTGTGTTTTGTTTTCTTTTTCTGCTTAACAGTTTCAAAAGTTGAAATTCAGAGGTGTAATTCTTACTCATTCTTTTTATTAGCCATGAAATGTATCAAAGTCATATACAACCTTAAGTTCTCCAGAATTTCTATGATAATGACTCCCTATCTGTTGGCAGTTTAAGTACTTCTGAGCAATGCTTTAAGTAACTTTCTTTGAGACAAGGTTTCACTACAGGGTCTGGACTAAGCATAGGAATCTCTATGTAGCCAATGCTGCTCTCAAACTTGCCACTTTTCTGTGTCTGCCTCCCATGTGCCACTGCTGTAAATGTGTGCCACCATGCTGAGGAGAATTTGTCATTTTTATATGTATATCTTTTTATGGCTGCTGCTTTGAAAGGGTACGGGAATAAATTACTTTGAATAATTATTGATAGAGTCCTTTCCAAAAGGATTGTAATAAGTCCATTTCTCATGGGAGGTACATATGAGTGCTCTTGCCTCATTTTCTTTCTATAAGAAATGAAAAAATAATGTTTAATTTTTACCTCTAAGAATAATATGATATCTAGCAGCATATTTAGTATGAACTTCTATCTCTAATATTATATTTGGCTTTTTCTAATATATAAACATGTATATTTTATATAAACATATACTTTCTTGGTAGAGTTTTCTGAGGGTTGCCTTTCCATATTCTTACTGTAGTTTTTTCTCGTATAGGGAGGTTTATATTAGTTTTAACTATTTGTTAAATCTTCTAACATATTATGTTATTATACAACAGAGTAATAATTTTGTTTACATGAAAGTATTTTCAAACTCATTCTGTTGGTTGGATTATGATATCTCTCTCATCAATATACAAATATATAGCTTCAAATAACTTTTGATCTTTTATAGGTACCAGTTTCTACCTACATTAAAAACTTTCTAATATTTTATGTGATAAATAAATTTTACATTTTCCTTCTAAAATGTATTATTGTACCTGGTAAAACAATGAATTGGCTTTAGTTTTCCTCCAGATGAAAAGTTGGTGGTTGGATAACATTATTAGTTTTTTATTTGTTTAAAATTGCTTATTTATGTTTATGAGATTGGATCTCCTGTAGCTTGGGCTGGTACCAAATTTGTTATGTAGCATCAGAAGTAATCAAAATCATAGAATCTTAAGTATAAAGAAGATTACCATGCAGAAGACAGATAAATAACTAATAATTAATGTCTAATGGAGGTAAAATTTAGTTACCACAAGATAAACATGTTCTAGAGAGTGTTACTTAATACTTGAAAGTCCTCAACAATACACTTAAAAAAGGTTTAGATGGCAAGTTAAAAGGGAGGAGGCGGAAACTTTTTTTTCTTATTCTCAATAAAATAAAAAAAAAAGAGCAGGAAGTGCTCTTAACCACCAAAAAAAAAAAGTTATGTGTTATTATGAGAAAAAGGAAAAGTAGAAAGTGCCAGAAAAATATGGAAGTTAACAAATAAGGGTTCCATAAATGAGATTAAAATGACTGTAATTTGCTAGTTTTGCTAAAATTGAGTAACATTAACTTGTTTTTTTATTTGTTTTATGTCTTCATATGCCATTTTCTTAATTTGGGGATTATTGTAATTTTCGCAAATTCCCTTCAATTTCAGGCATTAATATTTCAAAACCGGTTTTTCTTCCTTTTTATGATTCCCTTTTTGACAGGTTGATTCTAGCTGTTTTGCATGACTCAGTTGTTGATTTATTTAGTGAACAAATTTGACTAGTGGTGTCTCTGCTGTTCATTTTTACAAGTATAATATTATGCTAAGCATAATATATTATGTGAAATTCATATTCTTTTGTGTTCAAGTATTTGTAGATGGGGTTTTATAAAATTCTATATTTTAGAGACTTACAGAATTCGTGGATTTTTAAAAAAACGTGTGAAAACCATTTTCACTTACTGAAAGATTTTTAGCTTTCAAGAAAGCATGGAAAATAGTATGAGATCTTAGTGACTACTATGTAATTTATCTCAAAATTCGGAAGCAATTTTGAAGACAACAAAGCAAAATGAGCAGTAACGCTTATTGTGTACTTACATGACATGTTCTTTACAAAATTTTCATGAATTGATACTTTAATCCCACATCTGGGTTGCAAAAGTCTCATTTTTATCTGGGACAGCCTAGAAATAGTTAATGTTAGTTATAGTGATGACTCCCAAGGGCACCATCCATTGTCATTCTACTCTCAGGAACTCGGTCCTGTTTGTGGAAAATGCAGGTTTCCAGGAAGCACAAGGTGTAAACCCCTAAAACAGCACTTCTTGACCTGTGGGGTCGTGACCCCTTCGGGCGTTGAATGACCCTTTCACAGCGCTCACCTAAGACCATCAGAATACACAGATATTTGCATTGTGTCTTATAACAGTAGCATAAAATTGCAGCTATAAAGCAGCAACAAAAATAATTTTACGGCTGGGGGTCACCACAACACCGTATTAAATGGGAACCGTATTAAAGGGTTGTGGCATTAGAAATGCTGAGAACCATTGCCCTAGAACAGTGGCTTAAATGAAAGTCAGAACAAGTGAACCTTCATGCACAGAAATAAGCGTGTTTTCCAGCATGTGACTGAAGCCTTTCAGATGTCACAGAACAGTGTTGTTGGAATAAAACTATAAATCTCTATTCAGAGGAGGTGAAGGATTATACGGTTCTTTATGCAGAAAATATCCCTAGTTTCTCTTGCTCTCTTCTCTCGTTTGGTTTGAGATGAAGGATGTCAGAGTGTATAATGAGGAAGCCGGTTCTCATTTTCACCAAGACTGCCCAAATTTAATACATGTGCTTCAGGCTTCAGTGTCCTCCTAAGTAATAAGCTGCTGGGTGTCTTACTTTGTATTTGTCAAATGTGTGCAAAGGCATTATGGGGCTTAAATTTGTTTTGTTCAACCACTTTTAATGATATTAATTGAAGTGACAATTGTTTACTGAGATCATTAAAAGTTTTAGTGCTAGGCTGTTCTTGTGTGTTTTTAAAAGAATTTTCATATTTATTGGAGTCATTAAAGGTAGCACCTCGAAACACTTCTGAGAATATTTTTAACATATTTATAATTTTAAAATTCATAATCAGGAGTTAAAAGCCAGGATGAACTACAGCCAGGCTAGGATCATGGAGAAATTCTCCCTGCCAGGATGAACTACAGCCAGGCTAAGATCATGGAGAAATTCTCCCTTCAACAGAATCACTTCTAAATAAACTACTTACTATCTACACTTTAAACATTTCTGTAGGTCAATCCACATGTTTGGAATTCAGTCAAATAAAAAGGATAGCTTAAGGCTATTGTAGAATTATATTTTATGTCCTTCCCAAATAGCACATACACACTTACATGCACACACACAAACACCTGCATGAGCACATAGAGACATAGCCATACACACCAGCACATAGTCAGAATCTGTCTCATTAGCAAGCCCATATTTTACACCTGAGAAGAATAAAGTAATAGTGATAAATTAAAAAACAAAAAAATGAGAAAAGCTTTATCTCATTGGCCATTTCTGGGAATAAAAATAGCAGAGGGATTTTGAGAGTACTTTTGAATATAAGTTGAATTGCAAATTTCTTTACTTAATAATATATTAACAAAAATATTTAAAAGTTTTATTAATTAGAAAAAGCAACATAATTTGATTCTGCCTGGTTAACTAAATTAGGCCACATTTACCTGGATATGCCTGCAGGAAATAAAATGGCCTCAGGGAGGAATTACCTTGAGAGAGGATCAGTCACAAGGGATTTCCTATTTGTCCATTTCCATGTGAGGCATTCAGAAACGCAAATGAGATGAAAGATTCCATTGTAAAGGTGAGGGACTGTGTCAATTTTAAAATAATGTGTACTTTGGGAACATGGTCTGATATCGAAGGTTTGGCATTTATCTGCAGGGAAAGTCTTGCGTTAAAAGCAGCGGTGGAGAGTTACCGAAGGAGGCAAGTTGAGGAAAACGTAGGGGTGGAAATGAGGGTTAGGTGGAAGAGGGTGGCTTAAAGAAAAGGGCCCGGTGACGCCTAAGCCCTGAGCATTTGCTTTTGATCTGAAATATAGGAAAAGTCAGTTCAAGACAGAAAGGTTAAAAATAGAGGCAGTGTTGACTCACCTGCTGTTACGGGAGGCAGGCTGTGCTCTGAGAAATCACTGAGCAAAATTATCAGAACCTCAAAACACTGCAGTGATAAAGACAGGGGCTGAGAGTTGAAACAGAAACCAGACTCGTGATATTTACAAGGATGTACTCATGCAGTTTTTATCGTTCTCTTTTATTCACCAATTAATCTGTTTGCTACAGCAATCTCAGGGAGACATGGAAAGATTGTTTCAAATTGGCAAAGATATGTATGAGTGGTGTTGTGTGTGTGTGTGTGTGTGTGTGTGTGTGTGTGTGTGATGTGTCTACCCAGTAACCAAGGAGGTCAGAAGAGGGCATTGAATCCCCTGAAACTGACTTACAGATGGTTGCCAGAATGGGAGTGCATTCTGGGACCTCAACCCAGGTTTTCCAGGAGAACAACTCCTCTTAAATTCTGAGCCATCTCTCCGGCTCTGAGAAGACATTTCTCAGGAATGAGGAAAGGCCAGGCTCCAAGCACAATCCAAGTACAATAGCAGGAATGAACTCTTTTCTCACACTTTGTTTCCAAGCTTTCTAGTTATGCCCTCCCTGTGAGCCTTCTGTCTGGACCTAGGAGTCCTCACAGGTTAGAGCAGAGGAAGGCACTAGGTAGCAGAACCCAGTTCTCTGATTTCCCGTGACCAATCTTTATATTAAGATGAGTAGAATTTAGTAGATTGTGTTCTTTGTGTTTTATACAGTTTTGATCCTTTTGAAATTCTTATTCTTCCATTTTCTTCCTTTCAAGTATTTCTGATAAAAGAATTATAGAAAGTAAAAATCCTGTGATATCCAAAGTGAGAATTAAATGGCCGCAGGTAAATTTCTTTTTAAATGAGTAGGAGGCCATGTTCTTGATGTTTCTAAATTAACACTTAGCAGCTGTTAAACAGGTGGATGTTCCTTATGCAAGACCCCTGAAGGCGGTGGACAGTGGTGTCTTCATTTGGCACGACGATAACTTTGCTAAATAAAAATTGAAAGAGGCTATCATTGTGGGGTGAATTTCAGACCAGGCTAAAACTAAAATGGGGTCACTCATAAAAAAAGTTCCCCATGAAACTGGAACTAAATGTCTTACTTAGTCTTCTAAGAAATTAGGTTAGAGGAAAAGCTCCCAGTTTCCCACCTGACATGATAGGAAAGTTCCCCTGTCTCCTTCCTCTCTCACACAGAGAAAACCCAGCAACCCGGTGCTGATCACTCAGTTGCTTTTCTATTGCTCTGGTTTCCTTATCTGGGAACGTGAGGTAAATAACAATTTTTTGCTTCAACTTTCTTTTTGGTTCTATTCAGGTTATTGAAATATTTATTTATTTAAATATATTTAAGTATTCATATATACGTTTATGAATATATAGCCTGATTCTGGAATAAAAATAAGGCCAATCAGATTGTTAACTCAGTCATCATTTTTTCTTTGACATTTGTGTTATTTTATATGCCAGTCATCATACTAGTACTTAACAGATCCCGCTAAAAGTCATGCTGAGTTGTTATCTGTGTTTGAACATAGAGGAGTCTGCAAGTAGCAAGTACTTGCAAAATGGGTATACGGGATAAATTTTCCTTGTATTACTGGCTACAGTTAGAGCATCATAAGTATACACTACTACCTTTCTATACTAGTAGCTCCTTTGTTTCCTGACACATTTTCATAATCTTTCTTATTCCATTTGTTTTTTTAACCTCAAATTAGCATCACTTCATTACTTAATGCTGCCAAGAAGTTTGAAAAAATGAGAAAAAAAAGATCTCATTTTGAGACTGTTCATTTGATGTGTAGGTAAATCTAATAGGCAAAACTAATTACAGGTAAAAGGATATTTGCCATGTTTTTCAAATTATCTGTTCAGCAATAACCAGGAATGGTAAAGTTTAGTACTCAACAGAGATCGTTGAAAGGGATAATGTATCAGTAAAATGGGAAAATTTAATAGAAACCCTTTCTAAAATCTCCTCTAGTGATTGTTGTAATTGGAAGTGCTGGATTGAAAATGTGATAAAAATCTTCAACAACAGGCAGTGTGCCAGCCTTCAGAACGAATTTATCCCGGCACTTTACAGCACAAGCTCTTTCGAATGGTCCATCTCTTTGTTATTTGTTCGTGAGCTCATTAGTTTCTTTATACAGTAATGCTGACAAAAATTTGATCTGGCCATCTGATAGTGCAAATTCCCTTAAACACACAGCTACTGGCAATGTCGCTACATGCGTATTGAACAAGTTGACAATAAAACTGTATTTGAGTAATGCAGCGACTTCACATTTTCACTAAGAACGAATGATAGTCACTGGAGCATGGAGATGATGTGCAGAATGTCAGTGTCTCACACGTTAGAAGTTTAAATCTTCGCCAGGTGAGCAGCCCACTCTGATGTAAGCCCTCGAACTCACTTCTGGCAGCTCTTCTTAGGGTACTGGATTCCAGGAGTCAAGTGATGGTGTGGTAGTGAGGTGACGTGTATGTTCCCATTTTGTGCTTTTATGTTTTTTTTTTTTTTTTTTGGTGTGTGTGTGTGTGTAGGGGTGATTGTACTCTTTTTACCTGCCTGTTTTATGGAGAGCATGGAGTTAGGTGGGTGAGGGGACCTGGGATGAGTTAGAGGAGAGAACATGAACAGAATATAGTATATAAAAAAATGGTTTTTGAAAGCCAGTCAGTCTTTCTGGCTTAGCAGTCTACTCTACTATTTTTCTGAAAAGAAAAAACTGGACAGAAAGGTAGAGTAAACTCAGGTTTCTCAGTTTGTTAAAAAAAAATCTCTTTTTATCTGTTATTTAAGGAAGTGGCAGTGAAGCTAAAATTCCAGAAGGTCAGGCATCCCCAGCTACTGTATGAGAATAAGCTGTATATGACTCTTCATGGTGGCATTAGCAACCCTCACATACAGCGGTGTGGGAAAGAGAAAATACATAATGTGCTAGTCATGGATTTCTCAGGCCACGCTGGGCAGATCTCTTCAGTTTCTGCTTAAGAAGTTTTCACAAAGAAGATTATTTTTGTTAGCTGAACAGATGGTCAGTAGAACTGATTATGTGCATTGAAATATTCTTATACACAGAGGCGTTAAACCAGACAATTTCCCAATAGGTATTGGGTATCACTATGTTGTTACTCCTTATTGATTTTGGTTTGACCCAAAAGTATGGAAACAACAGTATAAGGATAGAGTTCCCATACAGACAAAATATAAACCTCCCTGGCACTGCCCAAGATGTTAGCTTCAGTATACATTTTAGTCTTGAGCAGTCAGCAAGATGATATGGAATCTTTAGGATATGTCTTGATGCGTTTTTAATAGAATCAGTCTGCCAGTCAAAGGCTGAAGTCTGCAACAAAGAAACAAAAATATGAAAAGCATAGTGAAAGGTCCTCTGGTGTTGAAGTTTTGTGTAAGGGGTTCCCTGAAGAATTTACTCTCGTGGGCTGTGATTTGAGGAAGCTCCAGTTCGCATGCACGTGAGACAATGTTCAGCATCTTCTCAAGACCCTGAAATATTTGACTGGACTCTGTTAAAGCAGCAAGTGGCATAGCAACAACCTCTTCTGGTGGCAGAGTCAGCAGACCCCTGCACCACAAGCAAACTGACAAACCGACATGAGCATTGTCTGGGAGAAAAGCAGCAGAGTAGATGATTAGATCAGCATTTGTTTCTCCTCACATCCAGAAATTTTAATACATATGTACACTGACCAGTGGTTGTGGACAGCCATTTACCTGGTGTAAAGAATTTAATTTGTGTATAAAACTGGCCCTTGGCAGCATTGATGATCTTGATCTTGAGCTGTAGCTGCTGTGGTTGTGAATACTAACAGAGCTAGTGAAACATGGTGTCTAGTGTTCCATTGCAATTTTCTTTCCAAGTAAAAAAGTTAACTAAATCATTGATACAGGAATTTGTTGACTGAGGTTTCTGTTCTACCTGGTTCCTGCAGTTCTTAAGTCCCAAAGAAATATCACAGAGGTCTACATTAATTATAAACTTATTGGTCTAGTATTTCAGGCTTCTTATTAATTCTTATAACTTATACTAGCCCACAATTCTTATCTGTGTTAGCCACGTGGCTTGGTACCTTTGTTGGCGAGGCAGTCACATCTTTCTTGCTCTGTGTCTGGCTTCTTCTGTCTGTCTGTGTGACGATTTCCGACTGAAACTTCCCTCTTGCCTGAATTCTTGTTGCCCCTCCTCTTCTTCCTGTTGGGTCGCCCCATCTATACTTTTTGCCTGGCTACTGGCCAATCAGCATTTATTTAAAATACAAGTGACAGGCTACAGACCATTGTCCCACAGCAGAAATTTGTGGAGAAATTGTGAGTATGCCAATTTCTTTGTTAAACACTCTTACTTTTAACCATACTGCTTTGAGATATCATTCAGAAGAATAGCAGGAACAGTCTTTAGAAACAGTTGTAATGGTTGTTAATGTTCACAACTGTGTGTTCCTAGGCTTTTGCTACCCCTGGGGTTTGTAAGTTGTTAACTTAAAACATCCTTTATAGGCCTGGTTTCTTGTTTGCAACTCTAAGATTCCCGTGTTTGAACATTTGAAAGACCGTGCCTGCTTAACTGTACTAGAAATAACAGCATTTAAAGTGAAGACTTAATCAAACAAACACGGTGACTACTAGGCTATGCTTAGGACTCTACCATAACTCTGTAATGTTCTTATTATTAAAAAGCAAAAGCATATTTATCACAGGAATAGTTACCATATTACAACTGAAAATGTGTTTGTGTTGCCTAGATAAACGTAATCATTGTAAATATAAAAAAAGATAAAATATTTACTTGAAAAAGGAAGAGGAAGAGATGATATGGCAAATGCTAGTAATCCAATCACTCCAAACGTTTAGACAGGGTCATCACTGTGAGTTCAAATCCAACTTGATAATAAATTGAAGACCAGCCTGGTCTACAATGGAGAATATGTCTCAAATCTCCAAAATAAATAAGAGACAACACTAATCATTTCTTATGTGTCTCCTTGTCTGTGTGTGTCTTGAAAGCTTATTTCTTTGTATTACTGGATAATCTTCCACTGTAAGATGCTGGCCTACTCACTTGCTGAAGGAAATTGTTTGTTTATACTTAATTCCAAATTATGAATGGAGCTGCTATAAATATTCATGTGTGAGTTTTGTGTGGATTAAAATTTCAACACATTGGGCTAAATACATATAAGTGTGGTTGATGGATAATTTCAATGAGGTTGAACTTAACTTTTCCCTTCATAGATTGTGCATTGCTTATCTTAGCTAAAGAACCATCACCGATTTAGGATGATCAGTTAGGTTTTTCTCTGTGCCTTATTTTCTGGGAAAAAATTATAGTGTTTTGTGTTTTATATTTAGGTTCACGATCTCTTTTGAGTTAACATTTGTGAAATTCATAAAAACTGATATTAGATATATTTTGTGCATGCTCCAGTGTCCTTTCTGGAAACACCACCCTTTGGCTCTGGAGTTGCTTTGGTTTTGCTGTGGAAGCTCAGTTGGCCATAGTTGTCAGGGTTAGTCTGGACTGTTTAGGCTGTTTGTTCTCTGTGGATCTATTTGCCTTTTCCTGCCTACTCCCTGCTGTCTTGATCGCTGTAGCCTTACACTCCAGTTGCCCTCCTGCATTCTCTCCTTCAGCAATGTGTTTCTGTTCAAGCTCTTCATACATGAATTGTTGCTTTACAGTTCCTGTGTGATAACACCCAGATCTCTGCCTGGTCTGCAGTGTGTTTCTGAGGCTTGATCTGTTAGCAGTCTGTGTTTTCACCATTCAGTATGTCTTGATATGTTTGGTTGACTAATAGCGTATAAAAAATGGAAATGAACAGGCCTCCACTTCTAACTTTTCTGTTGATTGGACTGGGAGTTCCATGTCTGCTGCTGTCTAAGACATAAATGTTCCCTCCCTAGGGCACAACCTGGGATTTGGGGAATGCAGGTAATGACTTTGCTGTTGAGTCTTCTTTGGCCATTGTATGTCTATCTACCTGGGAAAAGCATCTGAACAGAGAGTCAGGTGTTTGGTACTTCCAGCCGTCGTCCCTGTTGCAGATGAGGCTGGTGGATGTGGTTACATATGACACAAGCAGAACATCTTGAAATCTTTGGAGTAGGTCTGGGTTTTTTGGGTAGCCCATATACCTGAACAGCAAAGTTCTCAAATGCTTCCCAGTCTTTCATACTTCTTCACCCAAGAGATAACTGATGTCGAGGGTCCCCTCTCCTTGCTGTGAAAGATACACTAGACTTGGACATGAATTGGGGATTGTTTAGACTCTGGGGCAAAGCCCCATTGGCTAGAGTCTGGTAAAACAATTCTTGCTGAAGACAGGCCTTCCATGAAGAAGGTGGAAAGGATGGACTGTAGGGACTAATTGGAAGGTTGCTTTTCTCTTTCCTTTTCTGGGACTGTTACAGTTTCTGTGAAGTGTGAATATTTTCTTCCAGTCTTTCTCTTGAGACCTGTGCATCTTTCAGAGGAACACTCACAAAAGTGCTAGTCTCCCTCAGGACAAGTTCCAAGTATATATATGTCTTTCTTTTCAGCTTGTCCTTGTATACCCATAATTGCCTTTTCAGTTCCCTGTCAGCACCTGGCCTCAGATAGCTCTGGTCCTAGAATTCTTTGCATCTCTGTGCTTGCCCATCCCTCCAGTTTTCAGAACAGCTTCAACTGAGGATTTTGAGTTAATAATATCCAAAGTCAATATGCAGATATTTTAGATGACTTTATAAATACTTTTCCCAGCATGCATTAAACAATTTGTCAGTGTTTTTCAAGCTTCCCTAGGTTGTTGATTGAATGAACAGTCCCTATTCATTAAAATAATGCACATGGTCTTTTAATTATATTTACATTTGATCTAAATGGAAGAAAGCATAGCTTTCAGAATCCATAGAAGAACATGTAGTTTTAGTGAATTGAAGCACATGAGGAGAGATGAGGACTATTGCAGATCCATTTAATACAGCTGCTACCTCCATACACATTTTGAAAGCTCTCAATTGTAGACTTTATTTGTATATAACCTTTGGCCTCGTTAACACTCCCTCCCTTATGTAGTTGCTTGTTATATAAATATACTGTTCCTTATTCTACTCATTCCCATCCACCACACCTCATGGCCGCTGACCCTCACAGTCAGCTCAGTATTCATGTCAGGTAAATAAACTCCCCATTTACATATATTGCTTTTTAAACCAGGCAGTCCACAGCCCCTTGGGAAAAGCCAAGGAAAACTTTGATAAAGGTGCCTCCCCACCACATTCTCTTTGATAAGGGTACATCCCCACAACATTCTCTATCCTCGCTCATTGGCAAAGCTGTTCCTATCAAACTTCTGATTGGCAGACTCATCTCAGAATTTCTAAATATATGCAATATATGCATTGTTCTGCTTCGAGCTGCTTGGTTTCATCTTTTCCTTATCCCATCTGGCTCACTGTACAAACAGCCCTCAAGATCGGATTAGGATGAATCCCTAACAACACAGAACCTTAACAGCCATGCTGATTCATCTAGTTCCTGTGCAGCTGCCCAGCATGTTTGCTCTGCTTTTCACTGCTGTTTCACAGTTGCAGAATATCTGCTTCCATGCCAGGACCTGCACGCACAGCAGTGCACAGCGAGGTGTTTCCCTTCTCCAAATGCCCCCTGTCTTCTGGTCTTCTTGATGGTGACCCTGTGCTCCCTGAGTTCTTCAGAGCTTTTTCTCTTTACTGTACAAAAAAAATGCCTAGAGGTTTAAAAGAAAACAAATTCAGTCAATGTAATATTAACTTCTTAAAAAAAAGTGTTTCCCCTTTCTAGCCATTACCACAACTGCCATCTCAGTCTCTCATCTGGACTAACACAGTTACCATCCTTATCTAGACTTGTGGTCCAAGTGATGAGTTTTGTCAAATAAAATCAAACAGACTTAAATCACAAATGCTACTCTTATGGATTGATTTAAGAAGCAAGTTTTAGACTTTAGATTGCTCAGTGTGTTGGCAGTTGTTACACCATTGCATACTGCACTGTTTAATATTTTTATTATTAGGTTTGTGTGTGTGTTTGCATATTTGCATGCAACATTACATGTGGAAGGAGGTCAGAGAACAACTTTTCTGAGGAAGTTTTCTCCTATGATGTGAGTCCTAATGGTGTAGGAGGTCCTTCTGTTTATGTGTTGCTTTCATTGGTTAATGAATAATGAAACTGCTTGGCCTGATAGGGCAGAATTTAGGTAGGTGGAGAAAATAGAACTGAATTCTGGAAGGGAGGAAGGAAGCAGAGTCAGAGAAAGCCACCAGAGACACCAGGTCAGACATGCTAAATCTTTCCTGGTAAGCCACAACCTCATGGTAAACACAGATTAATAAAAATGGGTTAAATCAAGATGTGAGAGTTAGTCAATAGAAGACTAGAGCTAATGGCCACACAGTGTTTTAATTAATACAGTTTCTGTGTAATTATTTTGGGTGTAAGCTTGCCAGGCAGCCAGAAAAAGGGGCCCTGCTCCCTTTCAACATCCTAGGGAAACCAAACTCAGATCATTAGATGTGACAGCAGTCACCTATCACTAGTCTGATGTTTTTGAAGTCACTTTCCATCCTTGAATCTTCTGAGACCCATACAATCTTTCCTACTTTACCACCACTCCCCAGCCGTCTTTCCTTTTCGTTGTTACATTATTTATTGTGTGCTTGTGTGGATGTGCCATAGCATATATGTGGATGTTAGAGGACAACTTGCTAGAGTGGGTTCTTACCTTCTACCATGAGGGCCCAGGGATCAAAGTCAGTTCGTTAGGCTTGATGGCTGGTACCTTAACCCACTGAGCCGTCTCACCAGCCCTTTCAGTTTCCCATATTGTTCATTCACAGGAGTAAAGAATCCTGTGGCATTTTCCTTGTCTTACTACATGATAGAAATTTCTTAGCTGTTCTCTGTATCCTGAAATCTCCTCTGAGTTCCAGATGAACACCTTCTATTACCTACATCACATCTTGTTTGTTGATATATGCCATTCATCATATAACTGTAGGGGTATGATCTGAGAATTACAGTCTATGTGATTTTGCCCCTGTGTGAACAGCATATCATCCAATTACATGGACAACATTAGCAGTGATGTCACTAGGCAACATAATCTTAAGAGGCTAGAATTGCATAATGCAATTAACCATCAACAGAAAAGTTCCTATGTGGTACAGACCTGTATTCAAATATAAACTCATCATATTCACCCACCTCATCTCCTCTTGCTTCTTATTATCTTTATATACTGGTTTCTCTGAACTTTTTCCCTCATGAAACATGAACGCCCAATAACTCCTTTACCTTTAAAGTGTTCAAATGTCCCCAGTGTCTTCTAGATGTGGCACATAGGTTGCTAATAAAACAAAACACGCTGTAGTCATATTAGAATTCGATACATGAAGTCCTGGAGAGAAAAGGCAGCTTCATTAGTTATTTATGACCAGAGGATTGATTTGTTTATTCCAAAATGATCTGTAGATGAAGTCACATATGTACTCATAAACACGCCTCCTGGGAAAAGAGCCACCTGTGAACACTGCTTCATTAAGGAACCTGTGAGATGGAGTGCAAAATTATCCTAAAGCTTGGCCT
This sequence comes from Alexandromys fortis, assembly GCF_014885135.2. Taxonomy (NCBI): domain Eukaryota; kingdom Metazoa; phylum Chordata; class Mammalia; order Rodentia; family Cricetidae; genus Alexandromys; species Alexandromys fortis. The sequence continues at coordinate 8,951,000 of NW_026067929.1, read as the reverse complement.
CTTAACCTGTCTCCTTTGCCTTGAGTCCCACACTGGGGTGGGAGAGGGAGCTTTCCATAGAATATATTTGTGAGAAAATGGTTAAGAAAGAAGGTGACCACTGAACCAATGCTGTTGTATTCACTGAAGTTGTATTTACAGAGAAGGTCTTATCTTGTATCCTGTTTTATAACTACACACCAGAAAACTAAAAAATACCCGAGATTTTCTACATGAAATATTTTAAGTTTTTTCTTTGTAAATTCCATTTTTTCTAGTCTAAACCATAAGATTTCCACTTTAATCCTGCAGTAAGTTTTTCACTTTTTTTTATATAAAGTGTTTGAAGGAACTGTCAAGTTCCTCATCTGTGGTCTTCAGTCATTTATGTTTTCAGGATGGTTATACTGCTCACAGAATTTCTTCCACACAATGTCCCACAATAAAGCTACCAGACAAGGACAGGGCATAAATGTACTGAAGGTTTTGCAAAAGTCATAGTTCTGCAGTCTTGTCCCATGTTTGTAAAGGGCAGACTTGCTTGATGTTATACCTTTAAGTAATGTTACAGAAACAATCATTTGAGACCTGTAATCATTTTTAGCATTAGGGGTAAGTGTTTCATTTGTTGCGAACATATTTCCTTTCCTTTCTTTTTCTACCATAGTCTCTTCCCATGTCTTTGCCTATCAGTTAGTGTTCGTCTCTAGTCCCCACGTTGCTATGGTTCCAGTTATCATTTGGAAAGTGCCATGAGTACTGTAATTTCCTTGAAGAAACTCTGAAATATTTTCCCATTGATGTTAGGGTATGGAGATCTGTACCATGTCACATGATGCTGCCTGTATGGATTTGCAACAACTTGACCAGTCATGTGGAACAGGCTTTCTTTACACTTGGTGGTTTTCAGATGACATGTGTTTTCTATGCCAATATGGAGCTTTTGCACAGGTTTCTCTTTTGCCTTTTGGTGAACTCTGCTAAATTGTTCAGTCCATTTACAAAACCTAACATTTCATACCCCTACATTCTCTTCTCTAACCCTCCTCTACAAATTCAGTCAGTCTTCTTTTGTTTGTTTTTTAAAAAATATATCCCTTCATTCCTTGAGCTTATTACAGACTCACCAATGGCCATTACTTCTCTTGCCATTCCCATGAAGATAAAAATAAGGCCTTTTCTTGTGTTTCTGGGACAGATTCCAGGAAGGAATACAATACGTACTTGTTTAAGGAAAAGATCCTATGAGTAAATTATCAGAGAATTGATGAGGGGTATTTGCATTTATAGACTCAAAATTTCTTAATTGGAAGAAAAAGACACTGGCAATAGACTTTTTCATTATCCCCCAAAAGACCTGAATCCCATTATGTACTTATTTCCTATTTGTCTCTATGGTAGCCATCGATACAATGTGTGTCTTGACACATTTTTGTCTGCTTGTTTGTCATTCTTCTGGATATTTCCCATGATACTCCTCTCATAGGTAATACATAATGTTTGTAAGGTATGACCTTTGGAGCTGACCACTCTGATTTGGAATAACATCTTCAAGGTTCATCCAAGTTGTCATGTTTATCAGTACTAAATTCCTTTGAAAGGTTGAATGGTATTTTATTGATATTTAGACCTACCTCAACTATATCTACTATCCAGCATCTTTATCTTTTTTATCCATATCACCTATGTATGTATTTTTCAATCTGTGCCACAATGATTTTTTTCCATAAGTCTTGACTTTAAGGATAGATATATTTTCTTAGTTTATTCGTAGTAATGGCATATTTTTTTTACAAAGAATTTAAAGCTATTTAGCCTAAGAAGCTAAAGTTCCTGTCTAGTGGCAAAAGGTAAGTAAAATTATCAAAACTTATATTCTGTTGCTCTTATAGAAATATAAGAAGTCATGTTAAATTCATTTAAGCTTCAAATATTTAACTTAAATTGATAATTGCTACAGTCTAGGGGAAATATTGGTACACAAATCTAGTTTATTCTCTGTGTTTTAAATAAATGTGGTTTAGAATAGGGCTATATCCATTTATTTCTGTGCTGCCTGTGACATTTTCATATTGCAACAGAATTGAGTAGCTTTGACAAAGATTGATAGTCCACACAGCATAAAATCATTCTTATCTGACCCTACGTAGAAGAAGCTGGCTAAACCCTTTTCTGGTTTACTCAAATGCACGTGGAATTCCTTTTACACCAGGAGCTCCTTGGCTTGAATCTCTTCAAGAGGAAAACTCAACACAAATGATATGTTTCTTTTTCTTATTCTGTTTGTGGGAGCTATGGATGAATAATAGTAAAAATAAGAGCTGAGAAGTTTGGTCTGGTGAGAACATCCAAACCATGGGAGCTGCATAATACTCTGAGGATGACTCCAAACCATGGGAAGCTAGAAGAACTTGAGATTGGCCACCATAAATTTTCAAATGAACTTTTAAAATTATGCGTCCTAACTATGTCTCTGTAAAGTTAAGAATAACGACTTTTCATTTTTTGGAGAGAGAAACTAGATGTTTCTCTGAATAAAAAAAAACCACATTGGTTTTGGTTATTGAGAAATATCTTTGAGTTATCACTTCAATTACCATTGGCTACAATCTCTCCTTCTGTTACAATGAGTTTTGGAGGGAATAGTTATGAAACAAAAGTCTTAAACTTTCTGAACCATTTTGTCCAATTAGTTTTTAACACACTGTCTAAATGTCATCTATGCAGACATCAGAGGCAAACAGTCCTCATCTGTTCTTTGACTTGGATAAAATTGCCTTTCTGCCCAATACTATTTTCATGGTTCTGTTGTTTCACAAGAAAATGTATTTCAGTTGAAGGTAGATGACATAATATCTTTGAAGAAACTTGCTTCAGATCTTCAAGGCTAAGATTTACAGAAATAGAAATTCTTATCCTGAGTTGAGTCTATAAGTTAATAATAGTTTTCAGAGTCTTCTAACTTCACAAATGTATACTCTTAAAGCAAAAAGACAATAATGGTATTTCTAGCAGGCCATATTGATGATGCGGTTTTTATTGTTTTAGTTTAGTGTGTATGTGTGTGGTGTATGCATATATATGTGCAAGTACACGTGCTTGTGTTCACCTGAAAACTAGAGGAAGATGTCAGGTGTCCTGCTCTATTACTTCTCTGCCTCATTCTTTGAGACAGGGGATCTCACTGAACAAAGGGCTAAGCTCGTAGTTGGCAAGACCAGTCAATCTTCCTATGTCAGTCCCTGACAGTGCTGGGGGTTACAGACCTGTGCTGCCATGCTTGACAGTTTTTTTTAATGTGGCTGCTTGGGACTAAACTCAGGCCCCTGTATTTTTGCAGCAAGTGCTCTTTTTTAAAAGTATATTTTTTTTTCTCATGAAGTATATCCTGATTATGGTTTCCCTTGCCTCCATTCCTCTCAGTTCCTCCCCACCTCTCCTACTGCCTGGATCTACACCCTTTATGTCTCTCATTATGAATGAACAGACTTCTAGGAGATAACAATCAGACAGAACAAAATAAAATCAGATGAAGCAAAAACTTTCATATTGAAGTTGTACATGATAAATCAACAGGAGAAAGAGTCCTAAGAGCAAACATAAGTGTGAGAGATCACTTGTTCTTACAGTCAGGAGTTCCATAAAACACCAAGCTAATAGCTATAATATAAATGCAGAGAAGCTGGTGCTTGCTTCCTCAATCTTTGAGCTCATATACCCCTTTCTTAGTTGGTTCAGAGAGTCTTGTACTCCTGTTTTTTTCCATCTCCTTTGACTCTTCCAATATTTCCTTCTTCTCTTCTGTAGGATTCTCTGAACTCTTGGGGGAGGGATTTGATGGAGGCCTTTCATTTAGACTCTCTCTGCATAATGTCTGGCTGTGGGTCTCTGTCCCCATCTCAGCAAGTACTCTTACCTATTAAGCCATATCCCTAGTTCCAGGTTGTTGTTTTCAAACTGGCTAACAACTCAGTTTAATTGTTTGTTTTTCATGGTTCTAGTATTAGAAAATAACACTGTATAGGAGTAGAGAGCCACTTGTTGGTTCCCGGTCGCTTAGTCTTAAAATAATCACATAATAACTGTATTAATTAAATCACTGCTTGACCCATTAGCTCTGGCTTCTTATTGGCTATCTCTTATATTTATTTAACCCATTTCTATTAATCTGTATATTGTCACGTAGCAGTGGCTTACCAGCAAAGATTCGGCATGTCTAACTCCTGTGGTGGCTCCATAGCATTTATCTGACTCTGCCTCCTTTCTCCCAGCATGCCATTTAGTTTTCCCTGCCTACCTAAGTTCTGCCCTATCAACAGGCCAAGGCAGTTTCTTTATTCATTAACCAATAAAAGCAACACATAGACAGAAGAACCTCCCACACAAACACTGTCAAGTTTTTTGCTTAATTTTTCTATGTAAGTGACTACAGCAATTGCAGGCAAACTTTTACGTTGCTTGTGATGATTATACAGTCTGAATTTTTCATGATTCTCTCATCTGATTACTTCTTCTTTCAAGGTTTCTTGCTCCCTGTAGTTGTTTGAATGAGAACTGCCCTCAAAAGGTTCATATATTTGAATGGTTGGTTCCCTGCTGGTGGTGCCCATTTAGGGAGGTCATGAATCTTTAGGGGGTGGAGCCTTGCTGGAGGAAATGTGTCACTGGGGGTAGGTTTTAGAGTTCACAGCCTCACCTCACTCCCCATTTGGTTCCTGTTTTCTGTGTATTGTTGGAGAGATGTTTGCTCAGATTCTGACTCAGACTGCTGTGGCCATGCCTGCCTCTCCAGTATGGATTCTCCTTCTGAACCACAGTCTAAATAAGACCTTCTTTTCATAAGTTACCTTGGTCATAGAGTTTTATGACAGCAACGAAGGTGACCAAACAGCCTCTTTATTGAAAACTGGAAAATAAGAAAATTAAATGATAAATTTATTGCTACTGCAAAAACTATTTAAGATTGGAAGGTTACCATGCCTATGTTGTAGAGTTTTTAGAGAGATACTGTCAGTTTTTTAAAGGCTAATATGTTATGATGAAGGTATATTAACCAAAGATGTGCTTTGTTTTCCTGATAAACAATTCAAAATGATGTTTGCCACTTTTTAAGAGTTTGATCTTAAACTCAAAAAAATTAAAGTGTATTATCTCCGAAAATTGATGTTAATACATTTAAAAATGGTCTGTTGATGATGAATTTATACTGTATTGCATGTACAGGTAATTTCTGTTTCTTTGGACTCAAGCTGAGTTCCTATGGCCGCCTGTATTCCCTGTCTTAAATCACTTTTTCCTGTTATGGAAGGTGGCTTTCTCAGTGAAGAGCAGTTGTACTCTTTTGAGTCAGTTTAACCTACTAACCCAAACCTAATGTTTTCCATGGTGAGAATATTCATTTATTTCTGATTAATTTCTTTATTTCATCTTGGTTATTCATCATTTTAGGATCAACAGCATTAGGATTCTTAGGAATATAGATTTTAAGAGTTATTTCATACAATAATATTTCACTTGCAATCAATAGAAACTAATTTGGAAAACCTAAAAGAAATGGGTCATTCATTTGAAGGATAATGGATAGGAAAGAGTTCACAGATTAATGAAAAGGTTTGACCACAGGGCTTAGCAAGAGATGGAGACTGTACTAGCTAGGTGGATCAACTGTTCATCGGATGAAGTAGCACCAGGCCTCCGTTTTTTGCCTCAGCTGGAACGATTAAGTGTTGAATTTAGGAGCGGCAGGGCTGCGTCCCCGGCACCCGGCCGCCCGCATGGCTAGCTTATACCCAGAAATAATTACACGGAAACTGTATTCTCTCAAACACTGCCTGGCCCGGCTCCCAGTTTCTTATTGGCTAGCTCTTACATATTGTTCTAACCCATTTCTAATATTCTGTGTAGCCCATGAGTTGGCTTACCAGAGAGGATCTTAACCTGCGTCTGTCTGGAGCGGGAGAATCATGGCGACTCTTCCTCTAACCTTCTTTCTCCCAGAATTCTCTTCTGTATACTCCGCCTACCTAATTTTCTATCCAATAAAATGGGCCAAGGCAGTTTCTTTATTAGTAAGAAATCATTCCCACATCATTTCCCCTTTTTCCGTTTAAACAAAAAAGAAAGGCTTTAACTTTAGCATAGTAAAATTACATATAACAAAACAGTTATCAAGTAAGAATTACAGTTACAATATTTATATCTATTTTATCTCTTATCATAACTAAGGAAAACTATAACTATTTATTCTTCAACTCCATCAAAGACTCCAGAAGGATATAATATTATCTAAGTAAACAAGAAATAAGAAAACTCTAGAAATGACAGAGACATCTCGCTGCCTGGACAGTCACCCAAAGTTCCTCTGTACCGTTGGGGCATCCATCTTCGGCCTACAGGCCCATGGTATCCAGATACATTTCCATGAAGCAGGAAATTTTAAAGACAGTTCAGTCACTTTCTGCTGTGTTCTGTAGAATGTCTTGTAGACTCTTTCATGAATCAGGAACCCCGAAAGACCATCTCACCTTTAGGCAAGTTCAGCAGTCCTCTCTCTGAGGGTTCTCTGTGTCCAGTTTATGCAACAGTCCAGGCAAGAGCAGTTTCTTGCCCAAATGACTATCCAACTCCATAAGGATCCTCTTCGATGCCCATCTTCCTCTTGAAGTAGCTGGTGCTGCCAGGAGCAGACGTGTCTCCTTGTCATGAAAAGTCCTAAGTTATTAAAATATTTTAAATGCCATATTCTGCAGTCTTTGAAAGATATGAAGAATGCCTATCTAATTGAAATATATCTCTATATATCTAGAAAATCTAACTAACATGACTACAAGCTTAACTATTAGCAATGATTATCCATTAACAACCTATATTTCCTAATTATACATTACATTTTAAGTGAACTACATAATCACAATACCTTAATCAAGTTCAAAAATACATATACATATAACAAAATTGACCTTAAAATCCATACCAATGCAAATTATTCATATCTATATCATATCCCCCTTTAAATGTAAAAGAACATTTATAAACAATATTTGGGAACATGGGCGTAGTTTTTTCTCTCCAAACTGCTTCCTGCTGAATGGGGGCACTGTTAATCAGATCATTTAGGGTGTAACCTGTGTGTCAGGTTCATCTCGGTTGGCAGTTGAGTGAAGTAATTTTTTGAGGGTGTTCACAGCAACCTTTCAGGAGGGCGTGGTCTATCATACCATACCGGGATAGATGCAATCCATAGGGTCACATCCTCTGTGGAAACAAAAGAAGACCCTCTCCAAAGCATCATATCCTTAGATCCAAATTTTGAAGTCAAGATACCTTTAGAACATATGTGCAGGTTCAGCTTAGCAGCCCATATAATAAAATGTCTCTTTGTACTTAGCTCCTTCACAGTCAAAAATTTTAAAGAAAACACAATGTACATAATCCAGACTCTCTGTGAATTTTTCATTTTTACGTGGCTTATTTTTCTTTATTTCTCTTAATCTATAACTATCTGTACTTCTGTACTCTGTCTCTTTAAAGACTTTACCCTTTTTCTTTTTAAGACATTAACTTTATTCTTTATATTCTCTTTTTTTCCCCAAGCCTACGTACATTCATCCAACGGTGTCTGAATCTGTTTTACTGTGAATCTGTAATTTTTTTTTTTTTTTCCAGGAGCATTTCTTAAAATGTTAAGCATTTCTTAAAAACTTAAGTTGCACCATGTATAGGTAATACGGTACTGCCTGTGTCCTGCCCAGTCTAAACCTTAACTGCACGGTTTTAAGGTAATTACGGTAGTTCCTGCCTGAGATCAGCACAGTTCAGCAAGGAGCAGCCGCTCCTGCCTCAGAGTCATTTGGTGCTTTTGAGCTGAGCACAGTTACAGGCAAACAGCAGTTTACATTGGAGCCGCAATCAGCAATTTAATTTTGAGACTGAGTGTGCAGCACAGAAACTCTTTTTATCCAAGTTACAGCCAAATCTGACACGCAGAGCACTGCGCAGTCTGAAAACGCGTCTCTGTATGGCAGCAGGAATCCGCCATGCTCTTCCGCCTGCCTAAGCCTGATTCCGCCATCTGCCCAGGTGTAGGCAGGGAACGCTGAGCCATCGGCAGGTCTCAGAGCAATCTCCTCCGATCCCAAGTGGGAACAGAAACATCCAGTCCCATAAAAGCCTTGAAATGCTTTAAAGCCAGAGTTCACGCTGGCAGCATAGCACCAGGAAGCCGCGCTTTAAAATGACGCAGCTTTTTTTCTCTGCTGCTGTTGCTGAATCAGGAATCTCTCTACAGCACGCCACCAACAAAACAGCAAAAATCTGTGTTAAACTCTCTCTCCCTTATTTTTAAGCCTTCTCAGGTTTTTTAAGTGGATTTAGCCCCACGTTGGGCGCCATCTGTTGAATTTAGGAGCGGCAGGGCTGCGTCCCCGGCACCCGGCCGCCCGCATGGCTAGCTTATACCCAGAAATAATTACACAGAAACTGTATTCTCTCAAACACTGCCTGGCCCGGCTCCCAGTTTCTTATTGGCTAGCTCTTACATATTGTTCTAACCCATTTCTAATATTCTGTGTAGCCCATGAGTTGGCTTACCAGAGAGGATCTTAACCTGCGTCTGTCTGGAGCGGGAGAATCATGGCGACTCTTCCTCTAACCTTCTTTCTCCCCGAATTCTCTTCTGTATACTCCGCCTACCTAATTTTCTATCCAATAAAATGGGCCAAGGCAGTTTCTTTATTAGTAAGAAATCATTCCCACATCAATTAAGCTTTGCCTGGTTCAGTCTTCTGAACACTCCTAAATTCACAGTCTGGGATGGAATCTCAATTACTCGGATTCAAAGTCTCACCGGTAGGTTACAGGTGAAATTGATTCAATGTTTTAAAATCCCTTCTTGCCTATATCAAAATAGTAGAAATTAATTTTCTAATGAGAAACAAGTTTCTTTTATTAGGGAATATGTAACTGGTGAAAACCCAGTATATATCTACTTTAGAATTTGTAGTTGTTAAAACAGTGCAGTTTTATGCTTTTTGTCCAGCTTACTTCCACATGTAAACTTTGGTATTTTGGTTAGATTCTGTAATTTAGTTAATTTTATAGATTTTTTAAGATTACATGATTTGTTATTTTTTGCATTTACATCTTTGGAAATATTATAAATGTGTGATTATAGTTGCTAAAATAATGAATTCGAAAAGATTTATGTTAATTATTTTTAAGTTATATTTAAAATGAAACATTTCTAGGACTACTCAAACACAAATTATACTTTATAAATGCCTAGATTTTAACCTCAGAAGAAGATACAGTTATATTAATAATAAAAACTAAAAATTTCAAACCAAACTGCAGTTACCATTTTGAAATGCCCCCAGAATATTATTCTTGTTTTCCAATATTGTACTATGAATTTCCTAGCAGTATTGGTGGTGTCCTTATTGCTGAACAGAGTTTGGAATGCTCCTACTTTCCACACACTCTCTCCTAACGTGACTGTGCTACAGCTTTAGCACTGCTAACTGCTGTTGAGATATCCTCAATGTCAGTTTCCAGAAAGCCTGTGCAGGTATCTGCACTCCTCTTGCTTTGTGAGGACAGAGGGGATGTCCTTAGATTTCTGATCAGCGATGCTAGAACTCTCTAGTTTGTTAGGAACACAGTTTGAATATAGCCTTCTGTTTCTTTCTTCTTTTTTTTTTTTTCTATCCACTTTGCCAACTGACTCTTTATTGATTTCAGTTGTTACTGTCAGCTGGGCCTGTTGAGCTGTTGCTTGTTGAAATCATGATCCTTGACTTCGAGGACTCATTCATCACTGTCTGGTTTTGCTCCACACTTCTGTGGAGAACCCAGTACCAAGAAAGTGACAGCAGAAGTTAATACTCTTCTTAGAAATCATTACGTTCTTCGTGTCTTACAGGTATTCTGAAGGTTTCCCTGCTGGTACTAGCAGCAAGAGTGACCAGAAATGTTATTGTATAGGAAGACACTCACTGCAATTGCCTAAAAGTATAGTAAAGTCATTTGCCTGTGCATTCTGCTTATCCAGAGAATGAAATGAAGTGTCATGTCATGAGTTCATCCTATGCTAGGAAAATTATTTTAAAAGAATCATGATAAGCTTAACATTTAAGCTTCTCTCGTTATTCTGAAATGAGTAAACTGTAGCAGATAAACTTCCTGGGCAGAAGCTACAGCTTCAAGACTGTAAGGTAAAGAAGTCAGGAGATGTAGAGAAGCTATAGCAATGTGAGTAAACTAAAGGCAGGCGGAAGGAGAACGCTGCCTTTTTGTTTTCAAAACTCCGTAAACAAACCACTGTCTGTTCCTAAATCCATGGGGCATCCTTTTAGTTTTTTTCTCATTTCTGCATTTTAGATAGAACCTAATTAATTTTAGAAATCACCCCTGTTCTTCAAGTAGTTCCCTAAACTTGAAGTCACGAGTCTCATACATCTTTTCTTTGTGAACTGTTTGATGTATCTTTTCATATTTCTTTTTGTCACTTTGGAATAGGTCCATTTTTTTTGTCCTTGGTCTTTGAGCCACTGCAAATCTCTCCTGCATTCGCCCTATTGACCCAGCCACTCATGGAAAGTCTATTTCTGTGTCAAGTTATTTCCTATCTGAGCCCTAAGGTGGCCATCATCAATCAGTTTTCAGATATTTATCAAGTTCACAATAAAACATCTAATTCTAGAGCCCCAGCCTCATCCCACACTTTCCCAGTATGTGCAGAACCCCAGTAGAGCTCTTCTAAAAAATGCCAACTAGTTAATTTTATCCAATCTCTTACAATACTTCCCAAGTTAAGCTAGGTTTGGCTCTTGGTACTCACCTATGTTGACTCTTATTTCTCTCAGAAATGTACAAACCCTCTAAGGACTGGACTCAGCGGATATATGAGCTTATTGTCTTGAAAAAATATCTATTGATCCTGGTACCCTCCAGGGCTGGGATAGGAGCAAGGATTAAGAGAGCAGAACCAAAATTGAAAAGGAAGAAGTCATTGCTCTGCACTGCTGTTCGCTCTGTAGAAAGGAAAATTGATGCACTCTCTTAGGATGAATTCTTTGGCACCAAATATATCCATCACAAATGCTATAGGCTAGACCTTACCTGGTATGCATTCAGGAAAATTTGATTGGGACATCTATTTTGCTTTTGATGTAAAATAAAATCTGGTGAGATGTTTAATGTTAAAGGTATTGAATGGGGGCAATCAACATAGAATTAATACCAGAAAATTGAGAGAAGTCTCAATTGGGGTGTTGTGGTCACAGAGCAACCACAGAGACTTCTGGATACTTGATTCCTTCAGAGAAATTTAAGACTTTTTTTTAATGTAAGAACTCTATAGTGTCAGGTATAAAATACCGTTATATCATTGCTTATTGAGTGATGAGTTGCTTGTTTGATTGCTTTGTCGCCCAGGAGCCCTTCTTTGTAAAGTATAGACAGTTTAAATTGGTGCTATTTGGCTTTGTTTTCTGATTTGGTATTTGTCCACTGCATGCCAAATAGAAGAATTCATTTCCATATTCTGAGCTGGGTGAAGAATTCTGGGTCCTTGATGAGTGTATGGACTTCCTGGGAGCCTTTGATTTTGAGGTAAAGATGCTGAATTAGCACTGTTTGAAGCTCAGTGCAGTTTGCAACAAAAGCAGATTCGTGGCTTTCCCTGATTCGGTATTGCTTTGGATTTGGCTGCCTTTTGCAGTGGTTGTTTGTTTAACATCAAACTTCAATGCAGTGCTTTCAGGTAACTTTCCACCTCCTTCTGTACCCCACCTCTCATTTTTTTCTTCCACAAGAGCCTCTGTGAAGTGCTTTTTCTGTCCCAGGACACACACTGTGCAGGAATGAGCAATAAAGTCTCCGTTTTTCATTACCTCTTTCAAATGAAGCACATAAATTGATAAATAATAACCATCTGTTGTTCTTTAAAATAAAACCCCAATAATGTGGTCATGGTGAGGAAGGTAAAAAAGCATATGAGGGTCAGGCTCTACTGCTAGATTCCCTCAAGGAACCAGAGCCATTCCCCAACTCTGGCTCCTACTCTGGTAAGCCCCTGGACCAGAGAACTTGACTTGACAACCCAGCACAATGGTGCCAGCAATTCACCCCATAGGAATTCTTTGTATTTCGAAACTTTTGCTCTCTCATCTCCATGGTTTTGCTGTTGGCAAATTAATAGGTTGGGTTTTAAGATCAATGTGTTCTCTATAAATCTTTCTTTACCATACTTGTTACTGACATCTCTTAAACTTTCCCCCTTTCCCTAAATCTTTTCCGTTTCCACTGTTCCTTTTACTTCCTAAATAAATGTCCGTAACTTTAATGATCTCTAGAATCTGAGACTATAGCGACAGCATCTCAGCTTTCTTTCTCCTTGCAACTTTACCCACATTAGCTTTTTTCTTTTCAAAATCTACCATTTATCTTTATCCTGACCCATCCTGCTTCTCTCTTATTCTTAACTTTATTCAATGAAATCCGAGTCACAACATACTAGTACCCTTGATTGTTTATCCTTCAGTAGTTATTTAAGTTGAAGGGGTCACTGTTGTTGAAAGGTTAGTACAATATTGGTACAGTGGTAATATCCAGCAATGGTGGTTAATGGCTAATATTTACTCAGAGAATAATGTATGGTAAGTACCAGGTACTCTGAAATACTAGACTTAGTAACTGTTTGCTAAACTATAAGCCTTAACTCTACAACATCCATATCCCACTTGAAGACTGCAAGTACTTCAACTGAACAAAACATAGCTGTTCAAAAATTCAAGCAATGGGCCAACTTTGTTATCTAGCCTCTCCGGAGCTGGGGATTATAGATTGGTTATTCTATACTTTAATCCTAATAACCACCTATGAGTGAGTACAGACCATGTTTATCTTTCTGGCTCTGGGTTACCTCATTCAGAAGAACTTTATTCTAGTTCCATACATTTGGCTGTAAATTTCATGATGTCATCATATTTTACAGCTGAGTAGTACTCCATTGTGTAAATGTACCACATTTTCCTTATCCATTCTTCGTTTGAGGGGCATCTAGGTTGTTGCCAGGTTCTGGATATTACAAATTATGCTGCTATGAACATAGTTGAGCAAGTGTCCTTGTGGTATGATTGAAAATCCTTTGGGTATATGGCTAAAATTGGTATACCTGGGTCTTGAGGTAGATTGATTCCTAATTTTTTAGAAACTGCCATACTGATTTCTGAAGTGGCTATATAAGTTTGCACTCTCACCAGCATTGGAGGAGTGTTCCTTTTACTCCACATCCTCTCCAGCATTATCTGTCCTCAGTATTTTTTATCTTAGATCCACTTGGACTTGAGTTTTGGATAGGGTGGAAGATAGAGATTTTTTTTGATGCATGGATTTCCTTGGGAAAGGGAAATAGAAAAGATTTCCTGGGTAAAGTGGGGGCAGCGGTTGAGGGATGGAGAGATGGGAACTAGAGGGAGCAGCTTGGGCGGGCTGGGTACTGGAGGCAGGTTGGAGGGGGAGAGTGACAAAAGAGATATCTTGAGGGGACCATAAACCTCATGTCAGGGAACCTCCAGGTACCCACAAGATGACCCCAACTAAGACTCCTAGCAATGGTGGAGAGGGTGCCTGAACTGGGCATCTGCTGTAAGCAGATTGGTGACTTACCTAATTGCCATCAGAGGTACTATCCAGTAATTGATGGTATCGAAGGCAGAGATCCACAGGCAAGCATTGAGCTGAGCTCTGGAATCTTGTAGAAAAAAGTTAGAGAGGAATTGTACCAGCCAGGAGGTCATGATGGGGAACCCACAGAGACAGCTGACCTGAGCTCACAGTAGCTCAAGGACACTGGACCAACATCAGGGAGCCTGAATGAGACTGACCCAAGCCCTCAGCATGTGTGACAATCATGTAACTTGGTCTTTTAGTAAGGCTTCTAACAGGGAGAACAGGACTTCCTTCTGATGCTTAGCTGGTTTTTGGTAACCTGTTCCCCATGCTGAATTATCTGGCCCAGCCTCAACTTGATGTACCCTGCTTTGTGAAGGCCCATAGGAGGCCTGTTCTTTTCTGAATGGAAATGTAGGGAGAGTAGATGGGGAAGGTGATAGGTAGATGGGAAAGGAGAGGAGACAGGAGGGGAGGAGGCAGGGGAAACTGGTTGGTATGTAAAATAAATAAAAATATTATTTAAATACAAAATTAAAAATTAAGAATTCAAGCAATGGAATAACTCCCAATTCAAAAAACCAATGCAGCAAAGTAAAAAAAAATGAAAATCCAAAGCATAATAACTTCTCCAAAAATTACTAAGCCTAAAGTAATGACTTTCATTGTGAATGAGATAGACAAAATCCCAGGCAGATCTAGAGAGAATGATTATAAGTATATTCAAGGAAGTCAAAGAAAACAAAACACTACTAATCGAAAACACAGCTAAATGGACTAATGAAGGTAATGAAAAATATGAAAGAAGAATTCAAGTAAGAGATAGAAATACTGAAGAAAAGGCAATCTTAGATGCTGTGAACAAAAAAATATAATGCATCAAATAAAAAGCTCTGTAGAAAATTTCAACAAATTGGATCAAGGAGAACACAGAATACCTGATATTTACAAGGTGTAGGAATTGGAGAAATCCAACAAGGAGAAAGATAGAACAATAAGAAGGTATGAGTGAGAATCCTCATATATTCTAAACATTATGAAAATACCAACCTGTGGGTTATGGGAATAGAAGGGGAAGCATCTTCCTAAAGGTATAGAGGATATTTTCATAGGAGTCGTAATAGGATGTTTCCTAGAATTAGGAAAAGAGTGTCAACCCAGGTAGTGGAGGTAGAGTACCTAACAGACAAAACCATAAAAATTCTTAAAATAAAATAGTAAAAAAACAAAACAAAACAAAACAAAACAAAGAAAGTATATTGAAAGTGGCAAGAGAAAAATCCAAAGCTATCCATAAAAGCAGGACTATCAGAATGATACTAGATTTTTCAACAGAAATTTTAAAGTATAGAAAGGCCTAAAAAGTATATTTTAACTTTTGAAAGACAATTGCCAACACAGACTACTACTAGACCTAGCAATGGTATCTGTCAGAATATTAATGGTCTCAACACACCCCACCAAAGACTCAAATAGTAAATTGGATTAGGAATCAGAAACCGTACACTTGTTGCCTCTAAGAAATATACATCAGCATAAAGACAGAAGCTACTTACAGGTTTTGGCTACTGCAAATACTGTTGCTATGAATATAGTTAAGCACATGTCCTTGCGGCATGATTGAGCATCCATTGGGTATATACTCAAAAGTGGTACTGTTGGGTCTTGAGGTAGATTGATTTTTAATTTTCTGAGAAATAGCCACACTGATTTCCAAAGCAGCAGTACCAGTTTGTACTCCCACCAGCAATAGAAGAGTGTTCCCTCTATTCCACACCTTTTCCAGCATAAGCTGTCATTGGTGTTTTTTTTATCTTGGCCTTTCTGACAGGTGTAAATGGAATCTCAGAGTTGTTTTGATTCACATTTCTCTGATAGCTAAGGATGTTGAGCATTTCCTTAAGTGTCTTTCAGCCATTTTATATTTGTCTGTTAAGAGTTCTCTGTTTAGGTCTGTACTCTATTTTTTTTTAATTGGATTATTTGTTATTTTGATGACCAGTTTCTTGAGTTCTTTGCATATTTTGGAGATCAGCCTTCTGTTTGATGTGGGATTGATGAAGATCTTTCCCATTCTGTAGGTTGCCATTTTGTCAACCTAAATGCCCTTGACCGAAGAATAGATAAAGAAAATGTAGTACATTTACACAATGGAGTAGTACATAACAGAAAAAAATGATGACATTTTGAAATTTTCAGGCAAATGGATGAATCTAGAAAACATCATATAGAATGAGGTAGCCCAGACCCAGAAAGCCAAATATAAAATGTACTCACTCATAAGTGGCTTTTAGAGATTAAGAAAGAAAAAGAAAGAAAGAAAAGAAAACCAGCCTACTAGACAACAAAGAGGACCCTAAGAGAGACAGATATGGATTTAATCTACATAGGAAGTAGAAAAAGATAAGATCTTCATAATAAAATGGGAGCATGGAGACCATGGGAGAGGGTATAAGTGGAGGGGGGAGGAAAGGAGGGGAGTGAAGAAAAAATATATAGCTCAATAAAAACAATAAAAATATTAAAAAAGAGAGAGAGACTGTTTTAGGATAGAAGAATAGAAAAAAAGCTATTTCAAGAAAATGGATCTTAAAAATGAGCAAAGTCACTGTTTTAATATCTGATGAAATAGACTTTAAAATCAAAACCCTTGAGAAAATCCCATAGTGACAATGTTACTAACGTGCACATCACTGAAACAGGAGGACAGGGACACAGACATATCTTGTTGAGCTTCTCCAGCTTGTGTGTCAGGTTGACTGAGACTAACAACATAACTCCCCTTTCATTTCTACTTTTACAAATGTAGGTTTCCTCCCTTTTGGTTAGTTTACTGACAAACATTGTAATCTTTTAAAAAAAACCACTGTTTCCTTTATATTTTAAATTATGTGTTTGGTTTTCTTTTCATTTCATTAATTTCTGCTCTGATAATAATAATATCTTTGTCTCTTTTTCTCATACTGCCAAGAAGATGGCAGACATTCAGACCGAGCATGATGTGGGATTCCCCTCTGTATGCTGTGAATACCATTGGCTAATAAAGAAACTGCCTGGAGCCCATGATAGGGTAGAGCAGAGGTAGGCGGGGAAAAATAACCTGAATGTTGGGAGAAAGAAGGAGGATTTAGGGAGAAGCCATGTAGCCACGCTGTGACTGTACTTTTGGATATAGTCAGATAGTCCCTGTGTATAACAATGGTCCTCTGCATCTTCATCTTGGTGATGACACCGACAGGATCTGAGCTCTGATGGAGACATTACTATGAAAGGGCATTCTTGTCTATGCAGTGCCCTCAGTGGCTGCTTTGGACATCTTGACACTTAGACTGATGTTCTTGTAGTAGTGAGGGAGCTTCTCCTTGCTGATTTCTTCCAGCAGAACAAGCTTTTTGTTTTTAAAGATTGTGGATTGCTTTTAGTAACCACGCTCGTGTTGTAGAGAGGCTGCTTGTTTCGTTCCTGGCTGCTCAGCCTGGAAATAATCACACAGAAACTATATTATTTAAATCACTGCTTGGCCTATTAACTCTAACAACTTATTGGCTAGCTTTTACATCTTAAATTAACCCATTTCCATTATTTTATATTTTAACACGAGGCTCATGGCCTACTGACAAGGTTCCAGCATCTGTCTCTGGCGTGGCTACATGGCTTCTCCCTAAATCCTCCTTCTTTCTCCCAGCATTCATGTTATTTTTCCTCACCTGCCTCTGCTCTACCCTATCATGGGCTCCAGGCAGTTTCTTTATTAGCCAATGGTATTCACAGCATACAGAGGGGAATCCCACATCATGCTCAGTCTGAATGTCTGCCATTTTCTTGGTAGCCTGAGAAAAAGAGACAAAAATATTATTATTATCAGAGCAGAAATTAATGAAATTAAAAGAAAACCAAACACATAATTTAAAAAATGAATGAAACAATGATTTTTTTTCCGAAAAGATTACCATGTTTGTCGGCAAACTAACCTACATTTGTGAAAGTAGAAATGAAAGGGGAGTTGGGTTGTTAATCTCAGTCAGCTTGACACACAGGCTGGAATTATCTCAAAGGAGGGACCTCAACCGAGAAATTTCCTCCATAGGGATCAGCTTTAAGGCATTTTCTTAATTAGTGATTGACGGAGGAGGGCCTAATCTATTTTTTTGATGCCATGCCTGAGCTGACCCCAGATAGTCAAAATAATCCTAAACAGAAAGGGTAACTAGAGGTGTCATCATGCCTGATTTTAAGTTAGGCTATAGATCAATATTAGAAAAACAGTATGGTATTGACCTAAAATCACAAGCATATATGAATGGAATAGTGGACCCATATATAAGTACGTGCAGCTATAGACACTGTCTTCAGACAAAAAGACCAAACATCTGAAAAAAATGGTGCTGATCAAACTGGATTATAGCACATTTAGAAGAATGAGATTGGATTCTTCTCTCAATGCAAGATAGGCTACGTTCCAGGGAAGACCCAACACCCTGGTGGGCAACACAAACTGGGCTTGAGAGCTTTTTTTTTGAAAGAAGCTGAATTTTTTTGTTAGGGGTTGACGTTGGCTTTTGGAGGGACTGGATGAGGTGTTGAAGAAGATCCAAATACTTTGTAAGAAACTCTCAACGAATTAATAAATTTTTAGTAAAAACATTGAAGTTTATGTCATCCAGACTTCTATGTGGCTTGCAACAGCAAGAATAATTCTACCCACCCCAGTCTATGCTGTTGTTATTGATGATGGTTTGGAGGTACTTCCTAGAAGAGGCTCTTCCCTACCGTGCTGTGAATCATCATTCAGGTACCAATTCTGCTCTTTGTTAACATTTTATATTATTCCTCATCAAAATTTAAAGGTGTTTATTCTTTAGAACATATTTAGGCTTACAGCAATCATGAATAGAAGTAAGAGTTTGTTATTATACTTCCAACTCCCCACAGGTATGACTGCCCTGACTGTCAACATGCCTTATCTAGGTATTGCATTTTTTTTCCATATTTGATCAAGCTCCAGGAGAAACTGTAAGTGATGTATATAAGGGCTTACTGTTGGTGCTGAATATTTTATATGTTTGGACAAATGTATAAATATGCATAAGCCATTGCAGCAATGGGCAGAGTAGTTTTATTGTGCCTTAATTGTCTATGATCCTTCTATTTTTCATCTCTTCTTTCCTAATACTTGAAAATTTTAGAAACTTCAGTCAGAGCTGCCATAACTATCCACATAAAGGTTTTTATGCGAACATAATTTTTCAATTACTTTTGGCCAATACCAAGGAGGATAATTGCTGGATCATACGGCATACGCGTATGTAAGAAGCATTTTTGTAAGAAGCTGTCAAACTGTCTTCCAAAGCAGCTGTAAAATTTTGCAATCCCACTAGCAATGTCGGAGCTACTGCAGTTCTACATTCATGCCAGCATCCTTGTCCTTGGTGTTTGGAGTCTGGCCACTCTCATTGTTATTTTAATTAGGATTTCTCAGCAGGGATGTGAGCTAAAAATTGTTTCACAGGCTTATTTACTATTTGAATGTATCTTCATTGGTGAGGTGTCCACTATGCTTCTTGTTCAGCTTTTAAATCTTCTTGTTGAGTATTAAGGATTCTTGTTCATTCTAATAATAGTAATCTCAATCATAATTTTCATGCACTTTCCCCCATCAGTGACTTGTCTTCTCATTCTACTGACAATACTCTCTATTACAGACACTTTAGTGATTTCATAGAAACCGTACTGGATCATTCATTCATGGATTGTGCTTTTAGTATACTAGCTAGAGTCATTGCCAGTCCAATGTCACCTATATTCTCTCCTGTGTTACCCACTTTTGTTTAGGTCCACAATCCAACTTTCGTTAAGTTTTGTGAAGTGAGGCCTGTGTTGAGATTTATTTATTTGCAGGTGGCTGTCCTGCAGGTGGCTCTTCTGGCACTGTTGGTTGAAAAGCTGTCTTTCCCAGCTCTGTGAATTTGTTCATTTGTTAAAGATCAGTTGACTATGCCAGAGATGTAGATGAGTTGTAAAACAGGTGCCCATTGTATTAGTGCGTGGATTTATCCCACTGTATTGATAAAAAAAAAAGACCCGTTGACCATATTGCTATTCATCTATTTCTGTGGTCTTTATTCATCTACGGTCATGCTACCCTGAATGTGTCCAATTTCATCTAGGGTCTTTATTCTGTCTCAATGACTTTGTGTAGCAAACAAATGGCTCATTGCACTGTCTTCCTAGTTCGTTTTTGCTTATTATTCTTTTATGTTTTTGTGATTACCCTGGAGTTTACAAATTACATTTATAATTAATCTAAGCATATTCTTAAATAAATGTGCTGATTCATGACCACGAATAAGTATGAGTTTTATTAATAACAAAATAATCCTAATTTCTGTTTTCTATCCTTGTATAGTTTTACGGCATTTAGCTACAACAATATGTATACATTGTACTTTAACCACAGATATTTATATAAAATCAGATAATTTGTATAACATGGAATCATATTCACAACACATTTGAATTTACAAAAATTCAAATTAATATTTGAGCATATTGCTATTTTACATAATTTGTTCGTTCAACTCAACACAAAAAGAAAACTACAATTTATACGTCTTATTCCTTTGTTTTTCCCTTTGTCATGTATATCTGAGTTTATGAGCAATTGTTTTTTCTCTTAAAGTACTTCTAATACTTCTTGTAACAGGCTACTTAGTTTTTGCTTATCTAGAGTGCCCTTATGATTTTAGAGATAATTTCACAAGTTTTAGAATTCTATATTGGTGGGCTTTTGTTGTCAGATTTTTTTCTGTTTTTCTTGGGTTTGTAAGATTTTACATAGCCCTTTTTGCTTGCATGAGTATTTGAGAAAGTTAATTGCAATTTCTCTCTATAGGTCAGTTACCTCATTTCAAGATTTACTTATGCAACACTAAATAAAACTGAAATAAAAACAGGACTCTATGGTTCTTCTTTTTATAAAATTAAGTTGATCATGTAACTACCTAAAAGTCATATTTGGAGGAAGTCTATGATGGTCTTTTTCCCCATCAAAACGTTTATTTGACTGATCTTGTTGATCAGGTCTTCTTACAGTGAAAGAATTTGGGGGAGGATTATACATCCTTTAAGAGATGAGTTTTTGTCTTGTAGTTACATGGAGAATTAGGCTTTTACAGCTTTGACAAATATCTGAGAGAAACATAAATGATTTATTTTGCTCAGTTTTAGAGGTTTCTATCAGTGATCTCCTGGCTCCATTGCTGCAGTCTTGAGGCAAGGCTGAACATAATGGCTCCAAACCAGTAGAACAATGCAACTCAGTTGGTAGACAGGGAGCAGAAAAATAGATTCATAGAGAAAAGGGACTAAGATCATTTTAAAAAACATACCCCTAATGACCAATTTCTTCCATCTGGCCTCTGCCACCTTCCCTGCTTTAGAAAAGAATAAATTAAGTTACAATCTTTTTTTTTCCCCACCTTATCTTACTGTCTTAGTTAGGTTTTTATTTGTTTGTTTGCTTTTTTGAGACAGGGTCTCTCTATGTAATCCTGGCTATTCTGGGGCTCCCTATGTATATCAAGCTAGTCTTGAACTCAAAGAAATCATCCTGCCTCTGTCTCCAGAGTGCTGATATTAAAGATATGTGCCACCATGGCTGGCTCTGAGTTAGGTTTCTATTACTGCAATAAACCACCCTGACCAAAAGCAATGTGGAGAGAAAAGAATTTATTTCAGCTTATATTTTATATTCTATTATGATGGCTCAATAAGAATAGTCATCAAAAACTTATATGTTTGAATACTTGGTCCCCAGTTGGTGGAACTGTTCAGGAAGGATTAGGAGATGTGGCCCTGTTGGGATGTGTCACTGGGGTGAGTCTTGGGGTTTCAAAAGTCTATGCAATTCCCAGTTAGCTCTCTCTGCCTGGTGGCTGTATCTCAATATGTTTCAGCGGCCGCTCCAACATTATTTCTCCCTGCCTGCCAGACTCCCCCTCTGGATCTGTAAACTCCTAAGAAACTCTTTCTTCTGTATGTTTCTTTGATCATCATGTCTCATCACAGAAATAGAAAAGTAACTAAAACATCTATTATGAAGGAAGTTAGGGCAGGAAACCAGGGCAAGAACATGGAGTCAGAAAATGAAAGAGAGGCTGTGGAGAAACCTTGTTTTCTTGTCTCTCCCCTCCATTGACTTGCTTAGTTATTTCTTCCATACCTTATATGTCTCAGTTGAGACTCTCTCTCCTTAGCTGACTCTAACTTGTGTCAAACTGACCAAAAAGCTAACAAACACAACTACTCTTCACAAAACGTGTCCGTTGGAATGTAGTCTTTACTGGTTTCAATATATCTAAAGAGCGTGTGCTATGGTTCAAACAGAATTATATGGCATTTACCTTTGTTTAACTGCTGAGTAAAGGAATATATTCACTTTTTAGCAGCTTCTCTAGTGGGACTGACTATGAACACTAATTTTAACGCTAGATTTTCCTTTCTTTCTGCCACTGTTTGAAACTTCTAGGTTTTTTTTTTAAAAGATTTATTTGTTTAGTTTAAATTATGTGTAGATTTGTGACCTTGGGTGAATTTATGTGAACCACATTTTTGCATATACCAAGGAGTCCTGAAGAGGATATTGGAGCCTCTGAAACTGGAGTTACAGGAGGCTGTGAACTGCCTAATACAGTCTTGGGAACTGAACCAGGATCCTCCGCAAGAACTATTTTTACAGCTTTCATAATTTTTAGTTGTGTGTATTAACTATACAAATTTTGGAATTTTGCTGATGTTTCCCCATCTACAAATAATGTATTTTTCATTCACCCATCTTTTACTCTTTCTTAATGAATAAAAGTTAAATGCTAGCATTGGCATTTAACAATCATACAAATTACTATGCTGTTGACCTTTGCTTTTATTTTGACACTGGTGCAAATATATACTGTAAGTGGCAGATGTCTTTTGAGAAGAGTTTGGGTGTGATAGAGGTATGAGGCCTTTGGTGAGCTAAGTAAGGTCATTTAAGCCCAGGTAAAATACAAATACATTTAGATGAATTGTTTGTAAGAATTGAAACTCAAAATGAATGACCATGGTCTGGTTCACTACTCGGGGAGAGGAATAAGACTACAAAGATAAACAATCCTTGAGAATACCATTTATCAAAATACTGCATGTAGGTCTATGCCTCTTAGATACTGGGGACTGTGTCCTATGTGAAGTGGTTATATGTATTCTTCTCTGAAGCTCACATATCTGATAATTATATCACATAATATCTCCGAATCCATGCTTGCTAAACTAAGGGCATAGCATGTGGATGACACTGAAATGCAACCTTATTGTTTTTATAATCTTATGTGGGTCATATATAATTAAGAGCTGTTTGCGAGAGTGCTGTCAACTTTAGAGAGTCTAGAATCACAAGGAAAACAGATCTCTGGACTTGTAAATGGGGATTATCTTGATTATATTAAGGGATTTGAGAAAACCTATCTTAATCGTGGGTGGGACCATTTCAACAGAGTCCTGGATTGTGTTCGTACAGAAACAGAGGAGTAGAGACAAGCATTCAAGCAGTGGTCCCTATTTCTTGACGGCTGGTGCAAAGCCACTAGCTTCTTTATGCTCCAGCTGCTTTAAGTTCTCTACCATGAGAGACTGCATCCTGGAACCATGAACTCGAACCAACCATTTCTCTCTTAAGTTGCTTTGACAGAATATGTTACTGTAACAGCAGGAAAAGGGTTAATATGGAGTTAGAAGCCAAAACACTTAGTGCCCCTCGACCGAATAATGGATAAGGAAAATGTGGTACATTTACACAATGGAGTACTACACAGCAGAAAAAAATGACATCTTGAAATTTGCAAGGAAATAGATGGATATAGAAAACATCATATTGAGTGAGGTAACCCAGACCCAGAAAATATAATATGCACTCACTCATAAGTGGTTTTTAAACATGAAGCAAAGAAAACCAGCCTACAGTCCACATCCCAGAGAACCTAGACGACAAAGAGGACCCTAAGAGAGATATACTTAGATCTAATCTACATGGGAAGTAGAAAAAGACAAGATCTCCTGAGGAAACTGGGAGCCTGGGGATCATGGAAGAGGGTAAAAGTGTATCTAAAATGCACTGATTTTACCAATTCATCTGAAAAGTTGTCATCATTTTAAACTCAGTTTAACCTCAGTAAAAAGTACTAATAGGGAAAGAATTTCTTCACATTTTCCCTACCATTACTGGCAAACATCTATTGTTGTTATTATTGTGTACAAAGCAATTCCATATCCTGGAGCTGAGTGTAGAAAGCACCTCTTATTGAAAGGTAACCTTGTTACTATTTAAATAACACAGAAGCTATTTGTATTGACTAACTTTTGGTAGACTTAATTTTTTTTAAATATAATTTTTTATTGAAAAAAAATTTCCGCCTCCTCCCCGCCTCCCATTTCCCTCCCCGTCTCCCTTTTCCCTCCCCCTCCTCTCCCCCTCCCCCCCTCCTCTCCCCCTCCCTTTCCAGTCTGAGGGGCAGTCAGGGTTCCCTGCCCTGTGGAAAGTCCAAAGTCCTCCCCGCTCCATCCTGGTCTAGGAAGGTGGACATCCAAACTGGCTAGGCTCCCACAAAGCCAGAACATGAAGTAGGATCAAAACCCAGTGGCATTGTCCTTGGCTTCTCAGCAGCCCTCATTGTCCGTCATATTCAGAGAGTCTGGTTTTATCCCATGCTTTTTCAGTCGCAGTCCAGCTGGCCTTGGTGAGCTCACAATAGATCAGCCCCACTGTCTCCGTGGGTGGGTGCACCCCTCGTGGTCCTGACTTCTTTGCTCATATTTTCCCTCCTTCTGCTCCTCCTTGGGACATTGGGAGCTCAGTCCGGTGCTCCAGTGTGGGTCTCTGTCTCTATCTCCATCCATCTCCAGATGAAGGTTCTATGGTGATATGCAAGATATTCATCAGTATGGCTATAGGATAGGGTCATTTCAGGTTCTCTGTCCTCAGCTGCCCCAGGAACTAACTGGGGACATCGCCCTGGGCACCAAAAAACTAATTTGGGGACAAAGAAAATGGAACACAAATTGTTTAAAACTCTAGTGGGGTATCTAAAGGGATGACAGGATTTGACAATGTAAAATAACATTCAAGCAATACTGATAACAAGAAAACTGTAAATATGGAGGATAGTAAGTGTTCGATGGCAGATGGAAAAATACGCACAATACTATCTTTGTTGAGGTAAGATTGGCCATTGTTTATTCTTAGTTGCTATAATGTTGAATTATTACTCAGGTCAAAAATGAAAGGTGTGTCCTGCTGAGATATGGCCTCAATCATCCAGGGGCCTGGCTGATAAGTTGATTGCAGGTGGAGAATACATTTACGTGTGGAATGCTAACAGATGCCCTTGACTTCTTGTGGCAAGAGGGAAAGTAATAGCATGGACAATATGAATTTCTCTCCAAGCATTTCCCTCTATGCTGGCATTTCTATTGAATGAGATATTGACAGGATGGCCAATTCAATCCTATCAGACACTTGAAACATGATGTGAAGAATCGTATCCCGAGTGCATTTCTCCCTCATTTCCAGCTCATTTAGTTTCCATCTACAAATCCATTTGGTACCTCTATTACACAGTGAATGATTTTCCAATTTAAAACATATTCATTCATATTTTACTGAGTTTTGTTTTGTTCCAGAAGAAATATTCTTTAGACTAAGACTTAATGATCACTGCTAATTAAAATTTTACAAAAATCCCACTTAATTCTTTTGAAGTTTACATTTGCTTGGGGAGTCAGGGATTTTGTAATTTGGTAATATTCTTGAAGAAACATGATTTCAATCACTATAGGAGGGATAATATTCAAGTCTGTCCTTAGTACAAAGGTTAGGATCTTAGGGCTTTGTATGGCTAAACCAGAAGGCTAATGAACTGAGATCATGGTCTGTTTCTTTGCATAATTAATTATATTTCGTTGGAGTCTTAGTACTATGATGTACTAACTCAGGTCCTAAGGTTCATAAATTAAAGACCTGAGCCCCAATAAGATACTGTTTAGAGACAGAATCTCTGGGAGACAAACAGGTTTGAATAAGTTCATGAGAGTGGTTCTCTCATGACATAGGATTTAAAACAGACACCAAATTCTAGCTTCCTGTCCATTTTCTAGCCATGTGAGGACACAGCCAGAAGGTGGCCACTGTTTATGTGGTTCAGCTGTTAGTACACAGCTATACTGGAGAACTAGTTACTAAAACACTTCTTTCTTAATAGTCTTCAGTGTCTTTTCCAACTCTTCCTTCTATGCAGAAACTATTTAGATACTGTTACCACCTAATGAAAACTGAAAGTTTATGCTATGCACCACTTTTAATTTCATCCCACATATAGCTCAAGATGAAATACCTTATTTTGAAAGGTTAATTTAGTATTTATTTATGTGTGTGTATATTTAGTATTTATTTATGAGGGTATGTGTACATGTGTATCCTGGTGGCCTTTGAGGCCAGACAAGAGCATCGAGGTTTTGTGGAGCTCGTGTTGTGGCTGGTTATAAGTCACCCAGTGTGTGTGTGCTGGAAGCTGAGCTCTGGTCCTCTGGAAGAGCAATAAGTATTCTTAACTGCTGAGATGCTGATCCCTTTTCAGCTCCAAATATGGAAACTTAAAGACAACCTTATGGTTAGTCAAGTGGTTGAGCCTACTCAATGAAGTAAGACCTGTTCATTGTTACTTGTAATGATATTATTATCATCAGCTAACTTCTTGAAACTTGCATATGTTTCATACTCATATGCACATACATGTACAAATCACATTCACCAATCCATACATGCACACACGGTATTTAGCATATTTGTGATGATGAGTGACTAGAATTGTATACTCTGGCCCTGTTTTTCCAGTCTTGATTTTGTGCCATTCATCTCTGACCCTCTTCTTTTTTTCTTTTCTTTTCTTCCTTTCTTTCTTTCTTTCTTTCTTTCTTTCTTTCTTTCTTTCTTTCTTTCTTTTTTTGGTTTTTTGAGACAGAGTTTCTCTGTAGATTTGATGCCTGTCCGGGAACTAGCTCTTGTAGACCAGGCTGGCCTTGAATTCACAGAGATCCGCCTGCCTCTGCCTCCCTAGTGCTTTGATTAAAGGCGTGCGCCACCATTGCCTGGCTTCTGACCCTCTTCTTTAGAGCATACAGTCCCTTATTTTTGTCAACTTTTCATATATGTATAAAAAACATCAACTTTGCCTTGTCTTTTCATATGCTAGTGGTCACATATCTGGGTACCTGTAGCAGTATGGTGGAGTTGTCCCCTTGTAGACAGATGATGGAGAAAGGTCATTGGTTAATTAATAAAGAATCTGCTTGGCCTCATAGGTTAAAACATAGGTGGGTGGAGTAAACAGAACAGAATGCTGGGAGGAAGATGAAGTGAGCTCAGACTCGATAGCTCTCCTCTCTGAGGCAGACGTGATGAAGCTCTGACCCAGGATGGACGTAGGCTAGAATCTTCCTGGTAAGCATACCTTGGGGTGCTACACACATTAATAGAAATGGGTAATCAAGATGTAAGAATTAGCCAGTAAGAAGCTAGAGCAAATGGGCCAGGCAGTGTTTAAATGAATACAATTTGTGTCTTGTTATTTTGGGTAAAGCTAGCCAGTGGCGGGAGCTGGGTAGCGGAATGCAACCCGCAGCTCCTTCAACAGACAGACACTTTTCTTCTCTGTTCTGATGACTCCTGTCAATCCATGAGCATGTGCAGGTCATTGTCAGAATCTTCTCCCTTATTTATGTTCTTGACCTGCTCCTAGAGCCCGTTGCCTAGAAACACTTTCCATATACTCCAAAGGTTTTAATCTCTGATCATTGCTATGCCTGGGAAAGAGTCTACAGGATATGGAGAAGGAAAGGGCAAGTTCTGGGCTGACAGTAATCAGGAAAATGTCTGCTTGGCTATGTAGGAGTTATGACACTCCTTTTTACATAGAAAGTAAATTTCTTGATTTAGTGACCCTGCTGCTTTCTCCCTATATTTATATCAAGCTTAGAGTGCATGTGCCCTACTTTCAAGAGTAGCATCTTATTTGATTTCTCTCACATCAAGGTGAGTTAAGGTGCCAGAGAGTCTACATTTTTATATTACAGATGAGGGCAGTCAGGTGCAGACTAAATATACCTTCAGTAATGTAAACACACAACACAGTAATAGTCATAGCAGCAGTAGTGTTGGCGCTTTTCAGTGTCCTGACACAGATGGAATTTCCTGAAGGTGTAGCCAAAAACCAGTAAATTTCTGAAAAGAGAAATATAGAGAATAAGATCTTTAAGGTGTGATTTCAGCAATGGTTTTGATGGGAAAGCATCTAGTTCAGCTCTGATTGCATGCTTCCAACTTTCCTCACCTCTGTTTATTTTACCTCTTCATAACATCATCTTTACCTATTTTTTCTTGCTGTTGTCTTCCCTCCATGTCTTCTTGCTTTCCTCAGATATAATTCAGATATAATTTTGTACCTGTAGAACTATTATTTGGCTTTCTGGAGAGCCAGAAATTCCCATTCTTCTATTCCCTTCCCTTGCACTTTGTTTATATGCCATGCTTAAAGGCATCTGGGTGTATTGAGGAGAACTTGGGGTCTCTTTTCAGTGATGGCAACTGTGCTTGACACCATTTTGAGCCTCCTTAGCATCTAACAAGTCTTTTCATGGATGGCCATAAGTACAAGCATGTTCATGCTCAAAGTGTAGAAGAAAAACAGCAGCAAGTGGGGTTCATGCCCTTCAACAATAGCAAATAAATGAAGAAAATGAAGAGAAACAGAAGTGACAAACACAAACAACAGAAAGCTCATGAACATATCTTTATCATTACTTTATCATGTATAAAATATTAAGTTGTCAAAAGACATTTATTATAGAACAGGGAAGTCTATCACTTTTACTCTGTAAAATACAATTTTTACTTATTTAATGCAGTCATTGACTCAATGAACAGTGATTTACTCTTCTCTGAAAGTCATTTTGATGGATATAAATGCTTTTTCATTTATAGTGTGATGTGGGATTCCTCTCTGTATGCTGTGAATACCATTGGTTAATAAAGAAAATGTCTTGGGCCTGCACAGAGCAGATTAGAGGTAGGTGTGGAAAACTAAACTGAATGCTGGGAGAAAGGAGTCAGAGTCATGGAGAAGCCATGGAGTCACTGCCAGAGATAGACATGTTGTAATCTTGCCGGTAGGCCACTAGCCTCATAGTAAAATATAACATAATGGAGATGGGTTAATTCTAGATGTACGAGCTAGCTAACAATATGCTTAAGTAATTGACCAAACAGTGATTTAATTAATACAGTTTCTATGTGGTTATTTCGGGAGTCAGGGCAGCTGGGAACACAGTAACGGTTTCACACAACAATAGTGTGTGTGGACTACTGGGATATAAAGAGAATGAAGAACAATACAATGATAGAATTCTTCAGATTGTGCTATGGTTTGTAATTTGATTGTCCCACCCCAACAAGGGCTCACATACTGAAGACTTAGTCACCATGGAATACTATCTAAATTATGACTTCTTTTTCAGTCAGTAGGGTCACTGAAATGTATTCTGAAAAATGTTATTGACTCTGATTTTTCATCATTGTTGTTTCCTGGCCACCACAGGGAGGCACTTTGATTTTTGATGTGCTCTATTATGACGTCCTGTACTGCACTAAATCTAAAGCAACAGAGACAAGTGACTGTTGACTGAAAGCGCAGAAGATGTGAACTCTTTATTTGCTCCTTTAAAGCTGATTGTCTAAGGAGTCTGAACAGTGAAGCAAAGCTGACTGACATAGGTTATAATGAAATGAATGAAACACGCTGGTGACACAAGCAGAGAGAGAGAGATAGGAATTTTGAGCACCAGTTATTTAAATGAAAAAGATTAATTCTTAGTCATGGTATGTGTAAGGGACCCACGAACTTCCTCCCTCTAGTTCTCACTTCAGCATTTGTTTTGGAGAGCTGATTCTCAAGCAGGCTTCATCCTCTTTCTAGCAAGAGTGGCTCCTTTTAAGTTTAGGTGTAAATGCATATTAATATATACAATATAGTTTGATAAAAAAGTTTCTTAGTTTTGTTTTATGTGTATGAGTGCTTTTCCTATATGTGTATGTATATGTACACCACATGCATGCAGTGTCTGTAAAGGCCAGAGAGGGCACTTGATTTCCTGGAACTAGACTATCAGCCATCATGTGGGTTTTGGAAGTAGCAGGTGCTCTTAATCTCTGAATCATCATCCTAGGCCCATGATCACAGTTTTTGAATCATTTATGCCTTCTCCCAGCAATGTTATTTCTAATTTTCCCCAGGACAGTCCTGAGCATACTATTCCTCTCCCGCTTTAGGGGGGGATATCCTTATCTACTTGTAGGTCTTCCTTATTCCTTGGAGGCTGTGACACACACCAAAAAGCCAAAGGTCTGTTTATGAGGCTATGAGACACTCTTGAAACAACTGTCCCTGTACTCACACAGGAACAAGATAACACAAACAAACAAACAAACAGTCAGCAAGATTCAGTGTACTAGAGAAGTTGACCACAGATCACATTACAAGTCTCTTCCCACTATACACTCAGGTCATTATGTGGCATATATAACAACAAAGTTGGATTATATGATGCTTTCTCTGTCCTACACAGAGACTTATATTGATGGGCAAAGGATGATGTAGAACGATGGTAAAAGAATAAGACCCCCCTTTCTTAGAAAAATTAGCACATGAAGAGCCAATGTGGTGTCATGTGACCAAGGTAAAAGAGAATGCCATGATCAGACATATAGACAAATTCTATAGACACATAAAATATAGACATTGTATTATGCTAGAATTTGAGTAATAGCTGCAGCTATTTTTGCCTGAGGATTTTCTTGGGCATTGTGACATTGCTTGTGATGTGACAATATGTCCAAAATGACTTGGAAATTTGGTTTAATGTTCTTTAAGCAACCAGAACTACCAACCTGAGAACAGGTTGTCATATGACCCTAGATTTTTAAAATATTGGGCTTTGGAGTTAGTGAGTAACAACGGTAACTATTTATCAATGATGTCAAAACTTGAGGGTAAATGATTGGAAATGATAACTATTCTGTCATAATTTATTAATGATGATTAAAAGAGTAGCAAAAGGAAGTGAAACAAATGTCTAAAACCAAAAATGATATGATTTATGTTTTGGAAAAAATACTAAATTACTAAATTCTAATTTAGTAAATACTAATTTACTAAATTCTGTAAAAATAAAGAAGCACTCTGGCTGCTAGTCAATCAGGTTGCAAGATTCTCCCAACTATCATGACTTGGCTCATTTCCTTCCCTCACCAACTCCTATTTTTCTGTGTATCAAGGTAGTGATGAAGATTCGATGGTGTTAGGGCAGATAAAGACACATTGAATAATGAAGACAATAATTTTAATGTTAGATATAGACCATAATATTCAGCATTTGTGTTTGACAGAGGTGGAGATTTACAGTGAACAAGAGACTGTTTTTTCAAAGGAGTCCTCCTGATAGAGGACCCAAGCTAAGCCTTGAAGGCAGGTTTTAGTGCAGATCATCTGGAATCCCAGGGAAGAAAGAACTACACTGTGTATATGCTGATATACCTGTGAGCCAAGATGCTAGATTCCTACACACTTCATTAAAGGTAACTTGATAATTAAAAAGATTACAAGCCACATAATGAAGGAACAATTATTAAAAAATTAGCATATGTAATAATGGGAGAATAGATACTCTGAAAATTGGAAATAAGAAGTAATCTGGTTCTTTAGCTCAGAAGAAGAGTATCTCTTTAGCAACAATTCAGTTCTTGGTTAGATTTCAACCACCACTAACACACACACACACACACACACACACGCATCCTAAATGTATGCATGAGAAATCTTAAATTATTCACAGAATAAAATACAGTTGAAGCAACAACTTAAAAACTGAGAAGAAAAACATAGCTAGCCTTGTTCATTAAAGTTGGCAACCTTTTAGAATGACAGAAAGATTTAAACACGGCTAAGAAGAAGTAGTGGGTTGAGGTACAGAGCTGAGAAATTCAGAATAGATTACAGGGATAGAAATGAGAAACATATGAGAGAAAAAAATGTGGATGCTGAACAGGCATAGCCAAGTGTAACACATTAGAAGCCCAGGGAGAGACAGTAGAGAGTAGAAGAGAAACAGAATTCAGAGATAATGGATAGAGAATAGTTAAGAGTCGGAACTGAAGATGCGCACTAATTCTTCAGTTGGCTAAATCCAACAGAGTCCACATTGCCACAGTATGAACATAAAGAACATTTGCCACAGGAGAAGCTTTTAATACAGCCAGAGAGAAAAGATAACTACTGAAAAAGACTGACAGTTTTGCTGGTGGCACCCTTTTATCTCAGCGCCTCTCTGAATGAAGGCTATGTTTAGAAGCTATAACCTGAAGTGCAAAACTCTGCCAGACTTTCATTTACGAGTGAAGTTTAAGTAAGAGGAAAAGCAGATCCTGGGCTGGTTTCATTTTTATCTCAAATCACTGATGAAAGTGCTGTTAGTAGCTGCACCTCGCTAATCAGGCTCTGGTACTCAGGAAGCAAGTGAGGGAGCCTGTGGAGGTAGGAGGAAATCTATGGAACCACCGACTATGACAGCCAGCCTAACAGGACTTTCACAACAACAATGACACAGAAATGGCCACTTTTAAGACTGAATATTTTAAAAATATGTGAGTAATAAACATATAAATGCCCATTAAATATCAAAATGTGGGGTGGTATGATGGTTAATGGACACAAATGCTTGTTGTTCAAGCACAGGGGACATAGGTTTGGAACTTTTGCATTGATGTAAAAAGCTGAGGGTATCTATATGTGACTGCTGCTTAGGCATTGGGGATGAGGTAGCTGAGACAGGAGGATCACTGAGACTTACTGACCAGCGCCCTACCTGAAATATGACCTTCAAGTGCACACAATAAAGGATTACACACACACACTTAAATATCAAAATATGCTTGTTTTCCAATCCAATATGCAGTCTAGCCAGGATGGTATTAAGCTAGAGAAAAGTGCTTTTTAGTACAATATGATTGTAAACAGTAAAATCATTTAACTAATAAAAAAGTGAGACCATCAAGATTTATCAGAAAAAGAGAGAAGTTATAAGCAAAAAATTTACAGTGATAAAAAGTGACACACACATTCTCAAGTGCTGAATAGATTTCTTCTGAAATTTGATAAGAAATTAAATACAGAAAATTACTTTTTTCAAGGAGAAAGATGAAACATAATATCATTTTTGGTAAAGCTTTAATTGGTATATAAAATCTCCTTAAGAATTATACACCTAAAAAAATAAAAAAAATTATACACCTAACAATTTGTCTAAACTACTCCAACGAAAGTCTGAAACCTCCTCAGCTGTGAGTTGCTCTCAAATGTTGAAAGCAAGTAAAGGAAACACTGTATCTTGATTTATGTTTGCTGATCTGCTGGGCAGGAGTTCTGCCAAGATCAGGTCCAGCTCGCATCAGGAAGTCTATAGAGTTCAGTTTGTGAGGAAATGTGATCTTTGGGTGTCCTGTGTAAATGGTGGCTGCTCTTTCATTCCAGGCCGCCCAGACCTGAATAATCAATCACACAGAAACTATATTAATTACAACACTGCTTGGCCAATGGCTTAGGCATATTCCTGCCTACCTCTTATATCTTAAATTAACCAATTTCTATCAATCTGTGTATTGTCACGAGGTTGTGGCTTACTGGAAATTTTCCAGTGGGGTCTTTCTCCTTTGGGAGTACATGGCATCTCTTTAACTCTGCCTACTCTCTATTGTATATCTCTGTTTGGATTTCCTGCCTGTCTTTTCTCTGCTAAGCCATTGGCCAAACCAGCTTCTTTATTAACCAATGGTAATAAAACATATTCACAGCATGCAGAGGGGAATTCCATATCAGTCCTGGTAGGCAGTATGAGCCAGCCCTCGTAGAGCAGTGCCTGGGTTCCTGTTGTAATTTTCATCTGTAATGTTCATCAACGGCACAAATGCTAAAGGTTTGGTCACCTGCCAGGGTATTACTGGGACATGTTGGATCCTTTTAGAAGTGGAGCCCCCAGGAAGGATGTTAGGTTACTGGAAGCACATTCTGGAAGGATACTTGGGGTCTTTCCAATCTCTGCTTCCTGACTATGGTAAGGGGAATATGTTTTCCCAACACGTAGGCCCTGCTGTTAGAGACAGCACAGGACAAAAGCAACACAGCCCAGCAATTATAGACTAGAATATTGAAATGATGGGCCTAAACACCTTTCTTCCCGATAAGCGGATTTTCTCAGGTATTATTGTCACAGCAGTAGGACGGTGACAAACACCTTTGAGGGTAAAAGGGTAGACTTGAGACTGAGAGATGGGCGATTTCTTTAGATTTGCTGAATTTCTAGTTCTGTGCCTACAACTTTGCACTAGTTTATGGAGTAAATACTACAGATTAGCATGCATTCTTAATTCAAATGCTTGACCTTTTTTTCTATACTAGTAAAGTTTAAGGAATAATTACATAGTGATTTCAAGACGGCATTGTCAGTAGCAAAGAAGACAATTAATTTCCTCAGAGAGAGCAATCACATATGAACAGAAAACCCTAGTTCAATAATCAGCCAAGGGCAGCATTGATAAGAATCACCTACAGAGGAACAACTGTAAAACCACAGTCAACCTTGTTTGGGATTCTTTTATCTTTAACAACACCAATTGAAGCCTTATCCCCAAATTGATCTTCCCTGTGATTTACAGTTCACCCTGGAGATTATTAGGCCAAAGTGCAAGCACAAGGAACAAAGATGAAACAGCGCACACTTGAGCTTTGATATGTGGCTGCTTCCCCTGCAGATTCAAGTGGCAGGCGTAGTGACACCAGGCTGACAAGCCCTGTGTCAGAGGGAGGAAGAAAAGCTGGGGAAGCTATGCCACAGCCAAGAGCTGCAGAGAATATTCTGGAAGCATGTAAGCAGCATTGCAGCCTAAGGATGCTTTCTTCACATCTTGTAGAGGTTAACATTTCAGGAGTGAATCTATATTATCTCCAAATTAACTATTTTAATCCTTTATACATAAATTCCCTGGTAAGTAGGAAGGTATACCACCCACATTTCTGGTTTACCTTTTTACTGAAAACTTAGGGTGGAAAATATTTCCTCATTTTACTCTGCGTACTTGGTTAAGCCATGTACTTAGGGAAGAGTTATTCCAGACGCTGAAGTGGATTTTTTTTTTTTACTTAATCCAAAGCTTTTAGTAGATTAACAGGCACTTCCTAGTCTATAGCTAAGAAAAAAATATCTTTAATATAAGAAGATTTGAGATAAACCAAAGCCATCTTGAGTACTTATTTTAATTTTAGGTATTTACTGACTCTTTCACCTGGGCTAAGGAGATAGCAAGATGGAAGCTTATTTACAAGGATGCTTTCCACTCTGAACTGGGCTCCAAGCTGTAGGCTTGAGTTCATAGAACACCATTGGGTTTTAGACACTGAAGGTCGTTTAGAGAGGATTAAACATTTCACTTAAGTGGAGAGTGAAAATGAACTGGAACGAAAATCAAATCAGATGCATTCCAAAGATTAGAGTATGACAAGATGTCACATATTGACCTGTGGTTTTATGTATTTTCCTAAATTTTCCAAAGCAGAGTTGAGACATAAAACACATTTTGGTTAAACCTTTGAAAGTAAACCGCCAGATGGGAAGATGACTATGAAAGTTTTGAGAAAAATAAACTCAGAATAGATAAAATGTTGATTTACATTGTGTAGAGAAAGTAAAAACACCATAAAATGTTAAAGATGGATTATAGAGTCCCACCCCCTTTTCTTCGTTTTCTTTCTCTTCAGTTTTTTTGAGTGAGAGTCATCCTGTGTTGTCCAGGGTGACCTCTGAATCACTGTCTGCTTCTGTCACTAAGTGCTGAGATTATAAGCATATGCCATAATTGGCTTGTGTACTTGGAAACTAATGCTTTCAATACTTTGTAGTGTTGGGAAATTTGAATTGCCCAGTACATGTATTTTCTGGTGAGATAGGACAAGGCAACATTCTGCTTGCTTGTTTCAGGGTTTTTAAGCAAGTGACTTTGTGAATTGCATTTAGTGACATGTTGGTTTTTGTTTTCTTTTATTTTTAATTTCTGTCCTCTTTGCTCATGTCTTCCTCGCCAGAAGAAATTGCACATTAGATATGTTTCCTTCAGGGGAGAGTTACAGTGTGATTGGTTATATATTCAATGCTAATCAGTCAACTCAAAATATATAAGCACATATATAAGGAAGCAAGAAAATTTGAAAGCATCTAAACAGGAAGACAAAAACAAGTCTACCTATGAATTAGGTGAGGGAAGTTTGTATTAGAACTTCTCATGAATTTATTGCTTTGTGTCTTCAGTATTTTCTAATTACTGACTTTCTAGAACCTAACTACATAGAATGATGAGACTTAACTGCACACCCAGAGTGAAGTGGAAGGAGTCTTCTTGGTGCACTTAGAAGATATATCTGCAATATTTTCAGTTTCTTGTTGTTTTAGGGGTTTGTGACATATGAAAATCAATCAGAATTATGGAATTAAAACATACTAAGTTCCTAGACAATTGCAGGAGGCAAAGTCTTTTGTTCTTAAATAATCAATTTGATAGAAGGAAATAGTCAAAAAGCCAGAGTCTTATTTGAGTAGTGGCAATACATGGAAGTTATCTTTATGGGAGTGTGGGTGGATCCTAAAGTTAGAAGATCATGGAATCTACTATGTAAAGAATATGAGAACAAAAATGGGTACCATTTGTTCTTCTTAAGTTATCATTGATTAGATGGAAATCAAATAATAGTTAATAAACAAGTAAGGTAATAGTTGCAATTATGAGGCCACTGTTACTACGGCTTATGGCAGTAGAGTTGCCTAGAATGCACAAAGTCCTGAATTAATTCTTGCTCACCACCCAAAATTAGCAAGCTCAGGTAATCATACAGAACCTTAAATCAAAATCAGCCAACCAAATAAATGACAACAACAAACAAACCTAAAATCAAAACAAGGGTATATTTCAGTACTTTTAATTGCTTTTTCAAGATAGTTCTAAAATACCTTTGAAACTCTCAAAGAGGAAACTCTTGGTACTTGGTCAAAGGTACTTTAGCTGTTTCAGGAGATCCACATCATCCTGTTCTTCATCCATGTAGAGTTCCATCTCCAGCTGAACCTGGGACCTTCCAAAGTACTGCTTTCTCCTAGCCATTTCTAGCCATAAATAAAGGATATCGAGCCTATAATTCGGGTTCTTAGAGAAGCTAAATAAGAAGGAGAACCCAAAAAAAACATATAGGCATCCTCCTGAATATTAACCTTCATCAGGCGATGAAAGGAGACAGAGACAGAGACAGAGACCCACATTGGAGCACCGGACTGAAATCTCAAGGTCCAAATCAGGAGCAGAAGGAGAGAGAGCACGAACAAGGAACTCAGGACCGCGAGGGGTGCACCCACACACTGAGACAATGGGGATGTTCTATCGGGAACTCACTAAGGCCAGCTGGCCTGGGTCTGAAAAAGCCTGGGTGAAAACCCATCTCGCTGAACATAGCGGACAATGAGGACTACTGAGACCTCAAGAACAATTGCAATGGGTTTTTGATCCTATTGCACGTATTGGCTTTGTGGGAGCCTAGGCAGTTTGGATGCTCACCTTACTAGACCTGGATGGAGGTGGGTGGTCCTTGGACTTCCCACAGGGCAGAGAACCCTGATTGCTCTTTGGGCTGATGAGGGAGGGGAACTTGATTGGGGAAGGGGAAGGGAAAGGGGAGGCGGCGGTGGGGAAGAGACAGAAATCTTTAATAAATAATAAAAAAAAAGAAATTAGCTTACTGATAGATTTGAGCTCACATGGAGCCAAGGACATATGTTCAGAGACTATTGAAAAAGAGAAATGTGTCTTCCTAGCCTTATTAACTCCCTGTCACCAAGAAAGAGGCATGCCTGCTCTGTGCACAACTTCTGATAAAACCTGATAATGAGGCCAGAGCAAGGGTCAGCAGAGCTGAGTGAATAGAACAGAGCCCTGGACTGTTTCACTTCTGGTAGACTTCTCAGTTGTGTAAGCTAGACCTTCCTTGTATTTTTGGTTTCATTGTGAAATGCCAATTTGAAATGGGGTTTTACTCTATGACTTAAGATATTCTAAAACACAGATGCCCTATCATTTAAAGTTTTGAGCTTAGGTACTGGTGAGAGTACTCAGTCTCAAATCTTGCTAATCATGATTCAAAAGCAAGAGCTGTATTCCCTTTTAAATTATATTTTTATTATTTAAGACAATTTTAAATGTAAATATATTTTGATCATATTCTCCCCTACTCCTAAGTCCTCCCAAATCTTCTCCCTCTCTCTACCTACCCAACATTATATTCTTTCTCAACAACCAACACCTCAATATTAATAACAATCCCCAACCAAGAAAAACAAAATAAAACACCTCTTCCCCACAAAAACACCAAAAACCCACCAAACTGTGTCCCAATAAGAGCACATACCCCCTCCCCCCAAAAAACACAAAAACAGCACTAACAATAACAAAAAACTGTGGAGTCCATTGTATGTTGGCCAACTACTTCTGAACATGAGACCTGTCCTGGAGTGGTTGATAGTCAACTACTCCAACAGGTATGTACTTGAGGCAGGGTCTCTTGTAACCTAGCCTAAATGAGAATTATTGTTGAACAAAGCATACACCAGGAATTTTCTCCTTTGACAGTCTTCCCGAGGCCTAATAGAGGCTCACTAAACAGAACATGCCAAAGAGTTGCTCAAATATATTTTTGTTACCTAAATTTTTGCTTATGACTGAAAGTATTTAAATGGATTATTTTTGATAACAAATATACAGTAGCTGCATCTCCACCATGCTTTTAAACTTTATTTTCTATTTTAAGGAAAATATTATATTTTTGGTGTTAAAATAACTTGATTGACTTAGAAATAAAATGTGGGAAAACTCAAATGATTATCTCCATATTATACACTTGTTACAACAGGAAGGTCAAGGTGTAATTGGTCTGTTTCTATGATGCTCAACGTAAAAAGCTAAAGTTTATAGACTATAAAAGATTTTATGCATGTCTCTGCCAAATCAGTTCTGCCTTTTAAACTTTACTGTCTGTTAGGAGAATGTAGTTTAGCATTGACTAATACTCCTTGTAGGGAATATACTACCTAGATGACCTGCCAATCAAAGTACAGAATCAGTACACTTAGCTCTTATCTAATAAAGGCCACAGGGAGAACTGTGGCTTCAGGAAACATTTTGTAAAACTGATCTTCTTTATGATAAAACAGATTTTGTGTTTTTGATTTTGAAATTCTCCTTGTTATGTTAAGGAAGACTCTCTTGTACTGTACCAGAAAGGGCTAGCTGTGCTATATTACATTTCTGCCCAAAATTTATTTTAAAAAATATATCTCTGTAATAAATTTAGAAAAATTAAAAAGATTAAAAACACATCTAGAAAGAATGTTCAGGGATGGGCACTGCTGAGTGTCAGGGGTCAAATCATTAAAAAGTCAGTCTTTCATATAATCCACTGGGTAATCATCAACTTTTACAGTGTTGCTCTTGAAGGCCTGAGATACAAAAGTGAACATCAGTTAGATTATACCAGACATATTTTATAATGACTTTGAAAACAATCTATTAATTTAGTAAACATGTTTTTTGAGGTACAGTGAAAATTGTGAATCATAGTGGTTAAAATTCTTTACAACAATAATCCAAATTTTAATCATTTTACCAGTATAACAAAATAGATCATATCTACAAACATAGATTCATAGAAAAACTAAATTGAGGAATAGCATAGAAAAATGGGCTAAGTTAATTGTATTATTTGCACATGTATGAGTGTGGTGTGTGTGTGTGTGTGTGTGTATGTGTGTGTGTGTGTATGCATGTATGCCATGGAGCACATGGGGAGCTCAGAGCACAACTTTCTTGGAATTGGTTTTCTCCTTCTCTCATGTGGGTCCTGGGTGTTAAATTCAGCTTACCAGGCTTGGTGGCAGGCACCTTTACCTACTGAGGACAATAATAATTCCATATACATATGTATGTGCTTGTGAGTACATGCTTATGTGGGTGGGTGGTTGTGCACTTGTGTAAAGACCAGATGTTAAGTTTGAGTGTTGTTCTTAGTAACTGTTTTTTTTTTTTTTTTTTTTTTTTTTTTTTTNTTTTTTTTTTTTTTTTTTTTTTTTTTTTTGAGACGGGTCTTGGCTATAATCTTGTTGAGGATCTGCTCTGCTCCACTGACCTAGCATTCCCCCTTCCTGTGTGCCTACGATAAGAAGACTGTTCTTTTCATGGTGCCCCACACTTATTTTTTGTTTCCTTCAGTGCTTTTATTTTATTTTTATATTCTTAGCTTGTGTGGCTTAAATCCTCTGCTTTATCTTCAGTCCCTGATATTCCATCTTCTCCTTGATCAGGTCTACCTGTAAAGCTTCCCCCTGAGTTTTCTTAGTGGGTTATTGAGCTTTTCAATTCCATCTTCATTTCGATTTGAATTCTTTCCAATGTTTCTATCTCTTTCTTGAATTTGGTTTTCAAATTGTGGATTGCCTTCACCATGTCATTTAGCCTGTGTTTGTGTTTATTTAGGCATCACTTACATCACATAGGCCTTTTTTTTTCTCTCTAAGTTTTTTGAGCTGCTGGTATCTTCTTTATATTCTTTTTCCAAATTATGCTTATTTAGTATAAGCAGAAGGAGAATTCGTATCAGCCATAGGATTTAAAATTCACGTTTGAAAACATGATTTAAACAGCCTATGCAAATCACATTACATATTTCTCTTTCTCAACTGAAAATTTCAAAATTTAAAATTTCTTACAATATATCCTGGTATAAATGT
This sequence comes from Alexandromys fortis, assembly GCF_014885135.2. Lineage (NCBI taxonomy): Eukaryota > Metazoa > Chordata > Mammalia > Rodentia > Cricetidae > Alexandromys > Alexandromys fortis. The sequence goes on along the minus strand of NW_026067929.1, from coordinate 8,910,341 downwards.
AGAGTGATATCTTAGATATAGAGTTTTATAGATAGGGTTAGTTAATTTTTATTCATTATGATGATTTTATTGAGAAATTATTAAATGCTATACTTTCCTGTTTTCTTATATGGACTTTCACCTGATTGCCATGATACTGGGATTACTTAACTGCTTATGTATGTAAGTAGCAACAATACATGTTTTCTTTTTTTCTGGTTTGCAATTTTTCCCTATTCATTCTTTTATAGAAAGTGGGATTTTTTTCAAACAATATATTCTGATTGAAGTTTTCCCTCCCAGTTCTTCCCCACCTCTCTCCGATCCAGAGCCACATCCTTTTCATCGCCAGTTAGAAAACAAACAGGTTCCTAAGGAATCATAATAAAGTAAAAAGGATAAAGCAAACAGGAATAGAAAAAAATCAGAGGAAATAGAGCCGAGGAAAAAACACCAGAAACACATACAAATGTCGAGAGCCACATATCCACATACCCAGGAACCCCATAAAAACACAGTTAAGTATTTGGGTATTCTTTCAAGATCTGTGCTCTGAGGTTTGTCAAGGTTATTCTCATTTAATAACATTTTCTTGGCCTGGAGTTGCCCCGATAAGTTGGGGGGGGGGTCCAATGAGTCTTGGTGATCTCCTGCATCTACATATCCAGTAATATGATTGTAAATGTGTAGTGCCATGCCTGACTTTATTGTCATTGTTATCATAACCATTATTATTTGTAGTGCTGGACCATGCTTTAGACAAGGCAAGAAGTGTTCTCGTATGCAGTTACATTTGCTAGGTTCTCACTTTAGAAACAGAGAATTAAGCTCACTTGAAATAAAATATTAGGTCTGGAAAGGTGAGGAGCAATTCCTGAAGCTATTCAACATCAATCTCTAGTCTATACACATATCCTTACATGCTCATACACTCACAAAAACACAGCTGCATGTGTGTATGGATGCACAAAAGAGGTCTGAGGATGAAACTCAGTGACAGAGCACTTGGCCAGCATACACAAGTCCCTGGATTCCACCACAGAAACTAGTGCAGGAAGACAAGCTAGGAAGAGGAATGTCTTACAAAGACATTATCTTAAGAATTTAAGTTGTTTTATTTACTTTTAAAAATTAAAATGCAGTGACTGGAATTGGGAGGATTTCAGAGGTGAGATAGAAACCTATTGCAATGGAAAACCCCAGGAATCCACAGGGGTGACCCTAGAAAGACTCCTAGTGATGAGGGCTATAGAGCCCCAATTGGCCTTCTTCTAGTGGAGCGATTAGGACATCAACCCAACCACGAAACCTTTGACCTACAATTTATTCTGTCTGCAGGATGTTCTGGAGTAAAGGTGGCACAGAACTAGTGGGAATGACCCATCAAGGGCTAGACCAAATTGGGACCCATGCCGTGAAAGGGAGTCTACCTCTGATACTGTCTGGAGAACCAGGAACCATAGGCTGGAAAGCCCATAGACCTAGAACCAAACACAACCAGAAAAAAGTCAATGAAATGATTTCTAATAATACTTGTAGACCAGAGTTTTGCATAATCATCATCAGATCATCAGAGAGGCTCCATCCAGCAACTGATGAGAGCAGATGCAACGACCCACAGCCAAACATTAAGCAGAGCTTGCGAATTCTGTAGAAGAGGGGGAGGGACTGTAGGAGCCAGAGGGGTCAAGGACACCACAAGAACACAGCCCACAGAATCAACTAACCTGGGGTTCACAGAGACTGAACAGACAACCAGAGAGCCTGCATGGGACTGACTGAGATTCTCTGCATATATGCTAGAGTTGTGTAGTTTGGTGTTTCTGTGTGACTCCTAACAGTGGGAGTGGGGATTGTCTCTGACTCATTTGTCTACTTATGGGGCCCCTTTCCTCCTACTGGGTTGCCTCTTCCATCCTTGATATGAGAGGATGTACCTAGTTATTGCAACATGATATGCTTTGTTTGGTTGATACCCCTGGGAGGACTACCCTTTTCTGAAAGGAATCTGAGGAGGAGTTGTTCTGGGGAAGAGGTGATTGGGGGGGAGGTTGGAGAAGTGAATGGGAGGAGGACTGCAGTTGGGATTAACATGAGAGAAGAAAACATTTTTAAAAATTAAGCAAACAAAAACAAAACACATCACCTAAGCTAAGCTATCCTCTCATTTCAGTCTTTTGAGCATTGGACTATAAACACAAAGCATTTTGGCCAGCTTGATCCAATAAGTTTAATGTCTGTGTATCAGGAAATAAATATAATTTTAATGTATCAGATAGATGTGTATATTGTCAAAATTAAGTTATATCACACAGCTTATACCTTTGCAAAACAGTTTTATTTCAACTCTGTTGATAGCATTGATGTAATGATAAAATGCAAATATTTTAGGAGATTGTTGCACTGTTTTCTATTATAATGTTTGCTTTGGTACACCATTTGTGTTAGAAAAGCTCCTCTTAGCACATTTGCTAACTTTAGGTTCCAGTCACTTTTACTTTCTCTATGGAGTATAGCAGCCAGAGACTAGCCTTCAGATAAAGCCTCTTTAGAGCTGGGGCTATTGCTCCAGGTCTGGCCCCTGCTTACCATTCATGACGTCAGAATTTTGCGATCTTTTGTGTGGAGTCATGCTTCCTGGATCCCCTGTCTTCCTTGTTTTATTCAGTTGCTTTCCACAAAGGACATTATGTCTTCACTTTATGAGAAAAATTACTGAAAAAAAGCCTTTTAATTATGCTTATTTGATTGTCAACATCTGTCCTTGTATGATGGGCTTTGAATAGTGTACAGAATTCAAGGTTAAAAATTATTCTTGGTTTATTATTCTGAGGCATGGATGCAATTGCTTTGTGCATGTTATTGCTGGGGTTAGGAAGTCACATGTTTGGTTTCCAGCCTTTTGCAAGAAGTTATTTTTCTCTGAAAACTTGAGACATTCTGATATTCGGAATTCTATGGAAGTTTACAGTGTTGCATTGGTGTAATTTTTCTCCATTTATTTTGAGGGCCACACAGTTTGTTCTTTTGTTCTGAAAAAAAAAGGAACAGTTTTTATATTGTTTGGGATTTATTTTATTTTTTCTCTCTTTTTGATTTCTTTAACCCTTTATTGAAATACTTTGTCTTTTCCTACATCTTCTATTGAATTCCGAGTTATACTGTTCATTTAAAAATACTAATTCCTTTTAAATTCTTCAAACATAGAATGCAGTTATTATTTCATGTAACGATTTGTTTTCTCATTCATCTAAACAAGCACACGATAGTTTTAAAAGTTTTTAAATTACTTACTGGAGGTTTTTTTCTGTTTGCTGATGACTTGCTTTGTTTATTTTGATTCCCCCTTTCCTGTTTCTTACTTGCTTTAAACATTTACCATTCATCATTGATTTGTTTTTAAGCCGTCAAGACCCTATCAATCCAAATACTATTGTCAATATCTGTCTTTATATGATGGGCTTTTAGTAGTGTACAGAATTCAAGGTTAAAATTATTGTTGTTTTATTATTCTGAGGCATGGATGCATCTGGTTGAAAACATTGCTAGCAAACACATACCTAAGGATAGACTCTAGGAAGTCTCAAGGTAAGCTTTATGTATTACCCTCATTCTGACAGAGCCCATTACAATGGCATAGGCATTTCTGTAAAGGTATATTATAACTGTGACTTAAGTCTACAGTTCATTGACCTGAAATAAAGTAACATCCTAACTTAACCACAGTGTTTGTTTGCTGCTTCAGTGTAAACTCCCGAGAGGAAAACTAAAGTGCGAACAGAATCAGCCCTCCCTATGGACGGCAACTTAAGTTTGCACTCAATACCTCCATCTGAATATCTAGCTGCTCTCCTTCTAGATTTTAGATTTGAATACTTAGATATAAGTCAATATCCGTTTTAGTTTTGAGATATGATTTAAGCCCCAACCCCCAATACATACATGACCTGAATGGCTTTGGGTTGGCCTGAATGAAGAAACAACAGATGCGGACAGAAAAAGCTGCGATGGGATGGGTGGTACACTCTAATGGAGACACACCAAGAGCCGGGAAACTAAGTGTATTTGTTAGACACAGCTGAACAAGATGGTGGCCTCATTATACGCACTCAAACAAAGAGGAAGGTTAGCTAATGGAGGCATGGAGTCTCTTCTAGGAGAAAGCCGGATTGACACTTTGTGTGCACACTCTAACCAAGGGAAGGAAGGCCGTGCTATTGTAATGGGTCTGAGGCCATGTTCATGTCAACAGTATACACTCACTGAGAACTTTATGCCCTAAACCTCTCATTCTTGTCTTCGGGGCTTCTTTTTTTTTTTTTTTTTTTTTTTCTGAATCTTGAGAATCTCATGTTTAACATCTTTACAGAGTAACCTCTCTCCTTCCTTGAGGACCTGAGGTGTGAGTAAACATGTGGACCCTGTCTTGGCCCATCAGACGTAAATCCTTCCCTCACGTCAGCACTCAGTCATATGCAACTGGACCTCTTCTAAAGTCTACCGCTCTGCTTTCTGATGGAAATCGGTGTTCTTACTATTCAGCTCTTTTGTAGGAAGTTGTTTTACCTCCTGCTCTGTCAATCACTGCTTTTCTGCTATCCATTTCTGATTTTATGTGGACCTGTCTCATGCACTATAATTCCTGTTTCTCCTCTTTTAAATTTCTATTTGTTTTCCTTTTATGGAAAATAGACTCTTTTCTTACAGAATATATCCTGATCTGGTTTTCCCTTCCAGTTACTCCTCTCAGTTCCTTCCCTTCTCCCGTTTGATCTAGATCCTTAGAAAAGGACAGTCTTCTAAGGGATAAAATAAAATGTAACCAAGGAAAATATAATAAGAAAAAAACAAAAGCTTTCACACTGGATTTGGACAAGACAAACAAGCAGAAGAAAAAAAAAAACTCAGGAGAAGACACAAGGAGGCACAAGGGTCTCAATTGTCTGCACACTCAGGAATCTCAAAAACACTAAACCGGAAGCCATAATATACATGCAGAGAATCTGGTGTAGACTTGTGCGTGCAGGCCCTGAGCATAGTGTTATAGTCTCTGTGAGTTTTAGTGAGCTTTGCTCACTTGACTTAGAGGGCCTTGTTTGACATCTCTGCTGGCTTTTACACTTTCTGACTCCTCTTCCACAGGGTTTCTTCAGCCCCCAGAGGAGGGATTTGATGAAGACATCTCTGCATAATGTCTGCCAGCGAGTCTCTGTGTTTGTTCCCATCTGCTGCAGGAGAAGTGTCTCTGATGATGTCTGAGCAAGGCACTGATCTATGAGAACAGCAGAATGCCACTAGCAGTCATTTTTTTTCACTACAGTTTTTTTTAAGACCAAAAGTAGTATTTGGTTTTATCCTAGGTCCCTGGGCTATCTTGTCTCTGATTCTTTGTCACGCAAGCAATGGTGGGAATAGGTTTCATCTCATGGAGGAGGCCTAAAATCAAATCAGATATCGATTGGTTACTCCCACAAGTTTTGTATGACCATTGCCCTTCCATAACTTGCAGGAAAAACACCACTCTAGATCAAAGAAGCTGTGTCTGGGTTAGTGTTTATGTTTCTCTTTTAGTAATGTGTTGAGCACCATACTGTACCAATGATGCTAGAACATAGGGGTAAAGGCTCATGTAGGAACCAGCTGGACTTCTTCATGTTCAGTATGTTGTGCTACCTGAAACAGAGCTTCAAATTCTAAACCTAAAGTGTTCTCAGGATCAAATTCTGCCTTTCAGATCCTTTGCCAAATGCTTTCAGACCAAGTTCATAATTCTTAGACTTATAATAAGCTAGCCCAGAGAATAGTAAGAGAGCATTTTCTTTATGTATTTCCACAGCGCTGTTGATCCCATTTTTCATTTTTATATTAAAATGATGCATAGTTCAAGGTGAGAAAGGAATCCAGAAAGCAATAGCATCATTTCCTTGGTCTATCTGAGCAAATGGCTTAAAAAGAAGAGGTTTCAACGAATGAGCCTCAAATAAAAATTATGCTATTTATAATTATGCATAATGTGGATTTCACATTTAAAATGAAAACATTTCATAAATTATTTCTGATTTAAGCGCCTTTCTACTTCATAAACTATGTTTTCTTTGAACAAATGTTATAATTTTTCCAAAAGTGCTTTGACCTTAACTATTTCTTTGCTTTTCCTCTTCAAATGGCAAATAAATTTACATTCTTTTAGCTCCCATATGAAATAAAGGATATTTTAGTGCTAGTCCCCTCATATATTTTATGCTAAGGAATTGAAGACACCAACAGGAAATAGAATTTTAAGTTACATTTATGTTGGAAAATGAACTATTTTCACATTTCTCCTTCCTTCCTATATATTGCAGTTTTCCTACTAAAATTTTCCAGAAAAAAAATTCCCCATTCCAGAATCCACAGTAGATATGAATTTCCTTCATTGGCATTCTGGCCAGGTTAACACAGTAAACTCCGTTGGCAAACTTATTTCAAAAAGCAAGAAAACTTGCTCCTGCTGAAATGATAGTTATTTGTTAGGGCAAACACAGCACCCTTATTTGCATTTAAAACTTGATAGCTATCTTTGCTAACTTTTGATTGCTTCAGAAGTGAACTTTCTACATCTTGGTTGAATGACTTAAAAATGCAGAACATTTGGGATGAGTCAGTTATCCAGGCAGAGAGAAGAATATTAAGTTTTCATAAAGAGTTCAGATTTGATTTTAGTTTGAAAGGATTGGGAATTCACATGTGAACAATAATACCTATAGTGCTATCACAAAATCAAACTCTAAAATTCATGGACAGCACAGAAAAACCAATTTACTCCTGGGTGTTCTACTTTTATTGCTGCATAAAAGTCCTCTTCATATCAAGGGACTTAAAGCATCAAGCATTTTATCCTATCTTTCTATAGTTGGGGCCATCATTCAGAGTTCAGTTATGTAATTTCTCTGTACTGTATGCTGGCAGCTGACCCTCTGATACTGAATTAACTGATTGACCTATTGGTCTAAATTCTCCAAGTTGGCTTTGTTTTTACTCCTGGCTCTTGATAGTTATTGCTGACAAGAGGTTTAACTGGGGAAGTCAGGATGTTGATATAACCTCTCCAGTCATATTTCAGAGTACTCCAAGTTCTTACATGGTAGAAAAATTCTCTAAATAAAGCTTTCAAAAAAATCAGCAGCTATGTTGCCTGGTAACCTTCATCTAAGAAACCATTTTGCCACATTCTCTGAGTTTTAGTTTACCCACATATCAAACCCAAGTTCATGTATAAATGAGAAACATCAAGTCACGTTGTTGATGATATGTCATGGGATATGTTTATATGGTCAGATTTGGAAAATTTAAGGTGCCACTATATGCTATGGAATTATTAGTTTTATTTAGCTTGGTAGCTTTATGACTTTGGTTGACTTAATCTTTAATCTTTCTTTTTATTATCTTCAAAGTAACAAGCATCTTTAGAGTTGTAATGGGAAATATAAGTGTGCACAGGAGAACTCTTAAGTTCCAAATGCTCAAAAGAATGACTAATCTTATTTATTAGTATAAGCCTAAAAATGTTTACTAAAGGGAAAGACTGAAGGGCAATTATCAAAAGAGAGAACTCTCTTATTATTGGGAAAGTTAGAAAATAGTATTACTTTAGATAGATCTTTATTTAATGCCACTACTTTAATGAATGCTAGTTTTATTGATGCTGATTGCCTCATGCTTTTACAAATATTATGCATGTTCTAAATTTATCCCTGCCATATAATAGTATAGGTACTGTTATTATTATTTTTTTACATTGAAGAAACAGAGGCAAAGGAGTTGAAGTCAGTAGCCTAAAATATTCTGAGAACAAGCAGAGGAATGGCTTGAGTTTGATTTCAGACCCCTTGTTCTATGGCTCTATATTTAATCTTGTTTAAGAATATACATGATGGTATTCTAATTTCCCAGAGGCTAGAAAAAATATTGTTCATATAAATTATTTAACTTGTATATAAAAATTTAGAGAATTTGTGACTTTTCCCAGTTATTGAGTTAATCTTGTTTCTTACACAGTTTATGACCACCACAGGCTCAACACCCAAATATCTAGTGTACTTTTAATGGATTTTGTTTATACAGAATATATTTATTTAATACATTATTAGTAGTGCTGTGGGACAATGGTTTGTAGCCTGTCAATTATATTTTAATAAAACGCTGAGTGGCCAGTATCCAGGCAGGAAATATAGGCAGAATAACCAGACAGGAGGTAGAGGCAGGTCATTGAGAACAGGAGAATTCTGGGAAGAAGGAAGTCCTAGTCTGCAGTCCTAGCCCAGTCACAGAAGAAACAAAATAAGACTGCCTGACCAGAAAGGTACCAAGCCATGTGGCTAACATAGACAAGAATAATGGGCTAATATAAGTTGTAAGAGTTAATAAAAAGTCTGAGCTACTAGGCTAATCAGTTTATTACTAATGTAGACCTATGTGTGATTTTTTTGGGACTTAACAATTGTGGGAACTGGAAAGACAGAAAACCTCAGTCAACACAGCAGTAATTGATTTAGTTTAGATTTTTGATCTTCCTCATATGTCTGGAGTATAAGATAAATACTTTTAATAATTAAAAGTGGGCATATGCCAAAGAATGGAGAAAGTTGTAAATATTCCTCATTAATAAAGTATAATTGCTACACCGAGAAACCCTATCTTGCAAAATCAAAACCCAAACCAAAAACCAAACAAACAAACAAAAACAACTCCATTTTCTTCTTGGTTTCATTATTTGTTGTTTTTAAGATGCTTAACTTCAATGTGTCTTTTTTTGGATAGTAGCAACATTTGGTAGGGCATATAGCATCATCTTAATCTAATAGTGTTTTCTATTATTTATGTGCCTTCCTTTGGCTATTCATGTCACATCGGTCTTGCTTACATGACTTGCTCTGGTAATGAAATTTCAGGGGAATTTCTCCATGGAACTTACACATACAACTTTAAAAATAGTAGTGTGACTTTCTTATTTTTGCTTTAATAATGCTCATAGTATAAGATAAACACAGAGACGACCCAAAATGGGTGTGCCTCATAAATGAGACGTGACCTTGTGTTGTTATAAGTCAGGAGACCTGGGATATTTATATTTTGTTTCCATTGTAAACTTGATCAAAGATGAGTAATGCCAGGTTCCTCTTCTTTTACTGAGTGGATATGGTATAGACCTATGAATTTTTACTCTTTTATGAATTTTTGTTTCTTTTGCAAGAGTAGACATTAAATATTTTGGGTTAAAATGAGACTGTCATTTTGAATGGATTGGTTCTATGTGAAAACTGCCATTTCTAATTGGTCCTGGTCTGTTATAGAGCCTAATTCAGTTCATCAAAGACAGATGTGTCTTCCTAATCGGTCTTTGATAGTGTCAACTTTATTCTTATTTCTCCGGGCTTAACTAATGCTGCTGCCAGGTATTCACAAAGCTCCTTGTTCTCTTGTCAACACGAAGGGTAAAAATATTTCTATAAATTTTCAGAAGAGGGGGAAGACTTCTTTCTTAGGTTTTTCCAATAAGCTTTTTCTTGTATTGTAATGGCAGAAGTAGAATTAATCACTAATTCATGTTCTCATAGCTCTAACCAAGCAGTCTGGAGGACAGACATATACCGAACCACTATATTGAGGTGGTTAAGCCAATCCCAAGAAACATGGGGAAGTTAATTTCTCTAAGGAAACAGTTATTAGTATGTACATGTATTGAGAAAAATTATAGTGCTCTTCATATATTAACATGACTTTCATCATCCCTAGTATGAGTATGTGACACATTTATATGCATCAGTTAACTTATCATATTTTTAAACAAACCTCTCATTTCATAACATGGGAGGGATTATAATCAAAGGAGTATGCTCTGGGTAGCACATAACCCATTCCACACCACTGGATCCAATCAACAAGACTATCACATATCACCTAGCAATTCACATATGGCAGATGTACAGTATTTCTAGACTTTATGGTCTCCATCCATCCATCCATCCATCCATCCATCCATCCATCTATCCATCCATCCAAAATGTTTGTCTATAACTCTATCATGCCTCTCGATGTGTCTGTAAATATTTTTTCTGTCATCTATCATCTATCTATCTATCTATCTATCTATCTATCTATCTATCTATCTATCATCACTCATCTATATATTACGGTTGAGAAGAGAATGGGGTAGAATAAGGATGGGAAAGGAGAAGGAAGAGAGAAAATATTAGAGTTAATTGCTTGAAATATGTTGAATTTTTTCTTTCCTTTCTTTATAAACACTATTGTTATTTTTTAAAAATCTATCTTTAGGTGTATCAAGGTTCATCCAAACATGCTATACATTAGCTTCCTCATAAGGTATTTATTTTAACATAAAACCTCAGAATAAATCACTCTTTAGGCTTTTTCTAGATGATCTCAGAATTGTTCCTATTCAATCAAATATAAGAAAAACAATATAAGCACCAGGACTTGTTTCAATATTGTTTTCTATTGAGCACCAACTTTTAACCAAGTGTTCAAAACATTGCACCAGTTCAACCCGACAAATAACTTGAAACCTTGATTTTTCTTCTTTCGTATTTACCTAATTCTTAGAGATGATCTAAAGATGTTTTTGCTGAGACACTATTTCATTTTGAATAATTTATAATTAATGTGGTTTTCTGGTTATGCTAGGTGGCTGATCATTTTTTATTACTTGTTGGAGTGTTTTATATTTCAAAATAGAATTTTAATGGGCATTAAATCAATTAGGGCACTGTTCACAATCATTGCAGATTAACTGTATGTGGACATCTACACTTTTTTTTTTATTTTGAATGAATGTGCATTGATAAAGACCAAACTGAGAATTGCAGGGAATCTTATTTAGGATGAAGGAAATGTAACAAAGATTTCCTGTTTTTGTATATGAAGTAGGCTCTTTAATACAGCTTAGAATTTCAGAAGTTTGTAAGAGAAGGGATGGTATGCAATTTAGCAGTTTCTTCATGAAAACACACAGGTAATGTTTAAAGTTGGTCAATCTATAACTAATATTTTGATTTAAGACATATATGCAATAAGGGAGTCACAGTTAACTCTCAGACATAATAATGTAGACATCTTCCTTGGTGGATTGTTTCCTTCTCTAACTTTAATTATTCATCGTGCATCCATCAGGAAGATACCCAGGGGAAATTAACACTGGTAAAACTCAACCACAGAGTTCTGTAGCAGAGAGATAGGGGGAGGCATAGAAGTTAAAAGTGCTTAGCTGAAAATGGAGTCTTCAAGTGATATAGTATATATTTTTCACTATAAATTAGAACCGAAGGAAGCATTTGTCATTTGTCTACAACATGGGGATCGGGAGGTTCCCTGTTGCCTGAGATTCTATCTGAAAACGTCCCTCAAAGAATATGGAGGGTTCAGTAAATATATCCTGAATTTATGCCAGGAAAAGCAATTGTTTTGGGTCAAGCAAAAATGAATTTTAATTTCAATTGCACCTAAATAGTTCTGTAATCAGTAGGTCAATTACTTCACCAGCCTGACTCAGCGTCATCCTTGCGACAAATATCTCCTTCTTCTTGGTGTGAGGAGAATGGCAGGAATTGGGTTAATGTGCAAGAGTGTCTTGGTGCCCTCTATGCTCTGTGTAAAAGACTGATTGAATCTTTCTCTTCCTTTAGTCCCCTCTGCCCATAAAAGGAAGTGGAACAGTTCAGGAGGTTAAGGAAACCATTTGTGGTTTGGTTGAACTGGCCAACAATTAGAATCCACCTTCTAAAACTTAGGGTGGAATGCGGCAGATGTGTTTGTTCCTTCTTACACGTTGGGATGTAGGCTTATATCATCCATCTTTTTCAAGAAGTAGGTAAATCATTTATATCTTACCATAAATATGCTCTGTCAGAAAGAAACCTTGGAGTCAGCGAGTTGGATATCCTTCATGTAGAACTATGAGAAAATGCTTTGTCCTCCCCGAGTTTTAGTTGCTTCTTTTCAAAGTTGAAAGAGATGAAGGATGTAAATTGAGGTAGTTCAGAAATACGGTTCTGGGTGGGTTCTCAGTGGATTTTACACCCTGGGGCTCCACTATAGACGTAAAGGAGAGCTGCCTCAACTATGTCCAATTTTATTCCCGTACCTGTCAGCCCAGAGTTGGTGATGTGCAGGTCTTGCTTGGTGTATCCCTGAGCTCCAGCTGTCACAGATAATTGTATAATCTCTCGGTCTGCACAATGGTAAGTTATGCTTCCAGACAACTTGTATATTTGGGGAAAGACTTCAAATCATTTTAGAGAAGGCACCTGCATTTCAATTAATTCTAAAAGGTTCCTGAAGCACTCTGATGACCTTGGGGTTGAATTTTTATTTAAAATATCTGACAGAAGCTGCTCTCTTTTCAAAAGAAGATACACACATACACACACATGCGTATATATAATGACATTAGAATATACAGGGGTATTGTATGTTCTATCAGTCAGGAAAGCAATAGGAGTTTATTGCTGCATTTAAAAATCAAATGCTAGACATAACCATTTAACTAGTTTCAAATGTTTTAAATTCAGAGTATTATGGAATGTGATTGACCATGCTTAACAACCCTAACTGCTGCCGGCACCTGATGTATAAATTTAGCAGTAAGGATCCAGTTTGGGGATTACAGGTAAAGTAGTTACAATATGAGTATAGAAATGGCATTAGCAGTTGCTGTGAAATTAACTTTGACTGTGATGTAGGATGTTGAGGGACTGGGTTGTTCTCCAGCCTGTAGCCAGGCAACAAACCTCCCTATGCTCTAAATAGCTAAGTTTTATATTACTTATGAATAATTAGTCTTAGGATATTGAAAGAGTGGCATAGGCCACATAGGTGCTTCAAGCTCTTTATGATCACGTCCACAGGTTTCCTGTTTAAATTTCTGGGATGTTAGCATAGGTCTTTTATTTTTTATTACTTTATTAATACTAGTAATCAAAATTTCCACTTCCTCCTCTCTTCCCATTTCCCTCATGCTCCCTAACTTCCCCATCCCTTCCCCCTCCAGTCCTAAGAGTGCCCTGTGGGAAGTCCAAGGCCCTCCCCTCTCCATCCAGGCTTAGGAAGGTATGCATCCAAATATACTAGGATCCCAAAACCAGTACATGCCATAGAGACAAATCCCAGTGCCATTATCATTGTCTTCTCTGTCTACCCCAAGTGTCAACCACAGGGGTCCAGTTTGATCCCATGCTCATTCAGTCCCATTCCAGCTGGCTTTGGTGAGCTCCCATTAGTTCAGGCACACTGTCTCAGTGGGTGGACCAACCCCTGGTGGTCCTGACTTCCTTGGTCATATTCTCCCTCCTTCTGTTCTTCCCAAGGTCCAGTTGACTGAGCTCGCAAGGCATGGGTCTTTTAAAATGAAGCTGTTTCTCACTGCTCTCAGAGCATCTGCTCTTGGTAGCCAGAGTTTAGCGAGATCAAGTGAAAAATTTTGAGTCATTTTTCTCCTGTTCATTAAGGTTCGGAAGCAGTGGTTCTTAAACTGTATTATAAAATAATATAGCATATATGTTAATATTAACAGCACACAGCTGTCACAAAGAGACTCATTGGTATATGGGAAATGCTTCCAGTAGGATGTGTTATGTGTCAAATAATAGAATAGCTGACTTGGGTGATTTAGCATAAAAATGATCTCTCACAGACTTTAGAACCTGTAAGAAAGGTCCAAGAGCATCCAGTGGCACAATGGGTCATTGGGTATTTTCTTTCTTTTCATGTTTTTAAACCATCTTCATTGTTAGTTATGATTGCATCATTCTTAGCCAAGAATGGTGAGGAAAAGCTAGTGGAATGATGCCTTTGGGAACTCAACACACATCAGACAAACTTGTGTATAATATTAGGAGAAAGTCCTTTGGCTTTTCTTTCACTCAAAGTGTTTGAAATAACATAAAACAGCCATTGCTTTGTTCATCCTGATTCCTTCACTTCCTCCTTCTCTTCTATCCACCATTCTCCCTGCTCTTCCTTTTGAATCATCTCCACAAAGGACTCCAGCTTCCATCACCTCTTTTGTACTAACTGATTTCACCCAACTTCTTTCTCCTGATCTACACAGAATTTTGAGTTGCATTTAGGACACAGATAATTCAGCTTCTGAGAGCCACCTGCCTCTTTCTTTCCTTCTGTGGGGGCAGAGGTGCAATTTCTTTCCGCTTTGTTTCTTTCTAAATTTTCTATTACTTCCTTGGGAAACAAGTTTTTGGGTGAGGAAATAAAGCTTGGTGCATCTTGCAGAGATCCACTTGTAAGAAATGGAATGCTTCAGTGGCTGTCAGAGCACTGCCTAGTCTTCAGAGGATCAAGTGTTTAGAACTCGCAGGATTCCCCCTGCCCTGCTGGATTGTGCCTCCACAGGGCTCCCCTGCTCGTACTCTTCCCATTTCTGTAAAAGCAGTTCCATCTTTGACTCTCCTACTCTGACGTCCCTGAAATAATTTGCAACTCTGACTTCAGAACATGCCGCAAATCTGATTATTTCTCACCCTTCACAGCCATGCCAGTGGTCCAATCCAACATTCTCTTATCTGGTTTCTTTCTTATCTAAGTGTTCTCCCTGCTCTCACCTTGGACTTCTTAAATTTATGCTCAACACAGGAGCCTGAGCAATTCTATTAAAATGTAAATAAGACCAAGGCAGGACTCTGCTTCAAATCCCTCCGTGCCTTCATATCTTATTACAATTAAGAGCCAAAGGTGTGACACCGGCCTCCAGGGTCGTCGGTGATCTGTGCTCCTCCCCACCTCTCTGCTTCATCACGCCGGGAGTGCCAGCACCTTGGGGGCCTTGTTCCTGCTGCCGTGATCTATTCTGTACACTCTTCAGGCTTTTCCTCATGTGCTGCCTTCTCTGGGAGTCTTTCCTCACTCTGTTTACAATTGCGTCCTTTACCCCCTCCCTCACCTCTTCTCACTACTTTCTGTTAAAGCTGTTATGAGCATCTGCCATGCTTTTTTTTCTGCACATTGACACATATTTATCTACTATTTAATTCATCCATTCTTCCATTCTTCCACTAGAATGCAAGTTCTGTGTATTGTATTATTCTTTTTCTGTTTTGTTTTGTTTTTTAAACTTTTAATGATGTAAACAAAAATATACCTAAAAGCGAAGCTTCTGGAAAAACCATTTGTCCTTCCCTGTCTTGTATCTGTCCTCAAATTTGACCTTGGGTTCCCACCTTGCCTTGTGTTTCAGGGCTGGGTCCCTAAAGACATCCTTGTTGACAACAGTTTTGTCCAGGGGGATGTCCACAGAGTACCTTGTGGGCATCAGGTGGTTGGAGTTATAAACCTTCACAAAGGACTTGATCTTGGATCTCTTGACGACTTTCTTCTTGCCCATGGCAGCTGTCACTTTTTGGGGATAGCGGTCAATTCCAGCCACCAGGGCATGGCTGTAAGGGCGGTCTGAGGTGCCATCATCAATGTTCTTCACGATGACGGCTTTGAGTCCGGAGTAGCGTCCAGCCAGGACGAGCACCACTTTCCCGGGTTTCATGAACTTGCCCATTTCGATAGCGAGCAGCCGGTTCCCAGCAGAAAGGAAAGGACTTGTATTATCCTTAGAAATAAGAGGAGTACCAAGTACAGAGAAATCATGAGGGAAATGAACTGCCTGCCTGAACAAACATTATACAGTAGCATAAAATTCATAACAAACACAGGCAAAATAAAGATATGGATTCTACATCACTCACTCATAATCATCTAATATATCACCCTCCCTTCTTCACCAGTTGTTCCTGGGCCCAAACTCAGACCATCAAACTTGACAACAAGTGGCTTTGGTCATTGTGCCATATTGTTGGCTCTAGATAATTTTATATATGGAGTAGAATAGCACCAAGTATTATTTATTAGCATTTGATACCATTATAAAATATCACTTATTGAATTATATTTTTCACATATCATCCACCTAGACATTTCTCTCAGGTTTCTTCTAAGGCAGGTTTTTCTTTTTTTTTTAATTTTTTTTATTGCTTTATAAATAGTACCATTCAAAATTTCCACTTCCTCTCCTCCTCCCATTTCCCTCTTGCTCCCCCATTCACCCTCCTCCCTCCTATTCCAGTCCTAAGAGAGGGCCGGGTACCCTGTAAGGCAGGTTTTTCTGCCACTCTCACCCCACCAGTCCAGGTAGTCATTACTTTGATGTCTCTCACCATAACTTAGGTTTACCTACTCTAGAGCATCATATCATGTATGTTGAATCCTACCATAGATCTCTTCATTCCTTTCTGCCTCCATATGTCTGCGATAGTCATCCTTGTTTCTCCATATGTTAGCAATTAGTTCCTTTATTCTGAAAAATAATATTTTATTATATGAGTATAAGGTGATTTATCTTTTTATTTTGCCAGTAATGGGCATCTGACATTGTTTCATGACCCAGAAAATGGCATGTCCAGATGAATGCTTCATGTTAAGTTGAAAAGAATATGTTTTCAGCTCTCATCTCATCAGCTGCATAAATGTTATTGTACACGTCCTTTGGGGAAACATGTGTTTCCATTTTTCCTTCGATAAATACTTGGAAATATCATAACTGTTAGGCCCTAGTGTGTGTTTAGCTGTACAACAAATACTAAACATATTTACAAAGTAGTTGTAGCATTTCTACATTTCCATTAGCAATGCTTTATGGCTTTAATTCATTTCCCTGCTGGAAAATGATATTGAGCATTTTTTCAAGTGTTGCCACTTACTCCTTTGTCATGTGTCTTTGTAAAGTACCCTATGTGTTCTGTTGATAAGATCTTTATTAACTACATGGTCACGAGTGTTTCTCGACTTGGTGGCCTGTAGTGAACTTTATAAATGACATCTCTTAATGAGGAGTTTCTAAATTTGAGAGAGTGTACTCTGAAATTTTTCTTTTATTTCTGCTTCCTAAGACAGTTTTTTTCTAACAGTCTGCAAAAAGATTTATGTTTTTTCTTGAACCTATTAGGATGAGATACTTCACATTTTAGCTTCTGCTTTATTTCTGCATAATTTCAAGTTAAAATTACATTTTGTGGGGCAGAAGTTGTGCCCAAGCCCACTTGTGGAGGCCAGAAGACAAATTGTGGAAGTTGATTCTGTCTGTTTACCATGGGGACACAGGAGGTCAATCTCAGGTCATTAGACTTAGCCATAAGTAAGTTTTCCCCCTGAGCCATTTTTCTTGATGTGCATGACTTTATATATGGCATGAAATTGAGATCAAGATTGCTTATTATGATTTAGATACCCATATTCCAATATTTCTTATTAAATGTTATTTTTCCCTTTCAGGTTTATAAATCGGTATCATTCCTGGGCTTTTTAGTGTCTTCAATAATCTATTTCTTTTTTAATTCAAATTTGGTAGTCATGTAATACATTGCTTTTCCAATTTTTTGTCTTGTTCAATTATTATTTTTTAAATTATTTGCATTTCCACATACCTGATCGATTCCTATGAAAGTTCTTTGGTGGATATATGATTGATAATTCTAGTATGGCTCAATACATGGCTTAGCACAGACTTGGAAAGAAATATGTTCTGTCTCAAGCATACTGCCCTCAGACCTCAATCCTTACTCCCACAGATCCCTCTGTCTGCTGCCTAAGACTTCCCTGTGCACCTGCTCTAGATAGCAATCTCCATTACAAACATACCCAAGCCCTGAAGCCTGGGGTCTGCTCTCCCCTTCCCCTCTCCTCTCTTTTCTTACCTTACCTTCTCCTCTGTCTCGTCACCAGTTTGGGGGTTGGCAAATTTTCCTGTGACTTTCCTGAGTGAGATGAGAAAAGACGCTCACTCTTTCATTTCTTCTGCTTTTATTTGCAGCCAGTGATGGTACCTCTGTTCCATTCATGACAGTCTGGAAACAACCAGTAGTCAGGTAACAACTGGAAGAGGCACTGGCAGCTCAGCCGATAGAGCCTTGAGGGCAGCATGACTCTGCCAGCACCTTGACTTTGGATGTCAGCCTGTGGAGAAGCTGTGAGACAACAGATTTCCGTGGCTTATACCCCTCAACTTGTGACACGTGAAGTTCATATACACACAAATGCAAGGCTGTATTGAATACTATGCAACTTTTTCTATATTCTAAAATAGGCAACACTTATCTGACCAAACTATTCTGCTACTAGTCTACATTAGTATAGAACTCTTCAGACACTCTATTTTCTCTGAGTATTATTAACTCTTAGAAATTGTACTATAATTATGTTTACACAGATGATCATCTTTCTAATTCTGCCACTTGTAAGTCAGTGATTTCCTACTGTGTGGTTACTATTTTTTTTTTTAGAAACGTTTATCTTAGTGATTTGCAAACATTTGTGACAAACTTGACCTTTCTTTTCTAGTTGGCTAAATATCTAAATTCCTTTTATGAGAAAAAGTTTTGCTTATTATATTATGAATGGATTGTGTGTAATAGGATCAAGAGAAATAGGAGCAAATCCATGCTATATTTGTCGATTCATCTGAAAAATAGTAAACAGCATGTGTGATATGGCATCATAGTTCTGGGCAGAGTGAGGCAACCTGAGGTTGTCTCCAAGCCAAGCAGCTAAAAATGAATGCCCAGAGCAGAAAACAAGACAAGACACATTGTAATACAGGGTATGATGAAAGCAAAATGAGGAAATGTGGTAGAGAGGGAGTGTGGAGATTTTGTACGTGTCTGCTCAGATTGTATGTTGAAGAATTTCATGTGTCGCTCATATAGCCTTGGTGTCAAAGACTCTTACAGTTGGGTGATTCAGCAGGCCTGGCTGGTCATCATGTTCTCTTGGGTCAGATATGATGTCTCTAGAAAGTGTATCTCAGTCAGCCGAGGAGACGCAGCAGCAAGCTTTGCAGGCTTATAGGAATCGGCTCACAACATCAGAAGGGCTGGCAAAAGTGGTCTTTGTAAAACGATATAGAGAATTAGCTTGATTTACTAGATACAGAGTTACACATAGATCAAGCCATCACATCACTCTCCAATCAATGTGCAACTATCAATGACTTCTCGAATTTTGCATGCAAATGGATGGAAATAGAAAACACTCTCCTGAGCGAGGTAAACCAGACCCAAAAGGATGAACATGGGATGTACTCACTCATAATTGGTTTCTAGCCATAAATAAAGGTCACGGAGTGTATACCTGGTGAACCTAAAGAAGCTAAATAAGAAGGTGAACCCAAGAAAAAACATATAGTTATCCTCTTGGCTAAGGGAAGTAGATAAAATTGCCGGGGAGAAAATTGGGATCTTGGGGGTGGGGTGGGTTGGGGATAAGGGGGGACGGGGAGAGAAAAGTGAGAAGGGGAGGATTGGGGGAACTTGGGGAAACAGGAAGATTGGGATAAAGGAAGCTTGGATAGGGGAGCAGGGAAGCACATATCTTAGTTAAGGGAGCCACCTTAGGGTTGGCAAGTGACTTGAACCTAGAGTGGCTCCCAGGAGCCCAAGGCGATGTCCCCATTTAGTCCCTTGGGAAGCTGAGGATAGGGAACCTGAAATGACCCTATCCTATAGCAATGCTGACAAATATCTTGCATATCACCATAGAACCTTCATCTGGTGATGGATGGAGATAGAGACAGAGACCCACACTGGAGCACTGGACTGAGCTCCCAAGGTCCCAATGAAGAGAGGATGGAGGGAGAACACGAGCAAGGATGTCAGGACCATGAGGGGTGCACCCACCCACTGAGACAGTGGGGCTGATCTATTGGGAGCTCACCAAGGCCAGTTGGACTCTGACTGAAATAGCATGGGATAAAACCGGACTCTCTGATCATGGTGAACAATGAGGGCTGATGAGAAGCCAAGGACAATGGCACGGAGTTTTGATCATCTGTCAGTTGAAAAGAATCTTCTCACTGTCTCAAGGATAGAATGTGGGAAAGTGGGCGGAGCAAACACAGAAGGTGTTATGTAAATGAGTGCTAGACTCAGCCAGGCAACAACTCTGTTTTAGAATCAGGTTTGAGTATTTCTAAAAGCACACAGAACAGACTTTCTGCTTGTCTATGGGTATTGAAGTTAATGGATCCTTAAAGCTCTGACACAAGTCTCTGGAATAAATGCTGCAAAGTAGTAAGTTACACCTTTATATTTAGCTTCAGATCTATCCACTCTCTAGCTCTCTAGTCCAGCTAAAAGAAATGTCACCCCTTGAACTTGATCCTTATTTTTCAAGTTTTTTACTTCTTCATATAATGTTTCATTTTCCCTTGGGTAAAAGACATTTTTTTTTAACCTCTGAAGTATTTGTTTTTGGATAGCATCCAAACACTACCAAGATCATTTTTCCTCCAAGCATGTGTGATGACATGCTGTCTGGTATATTTCTCAAACTGTATTCTGTGCTCTTCTATACTTTAATGGCTATTTCTTTTTGTCAAGTATGAATAGATTGACGATTTATCTTAATTTCAAGATAACATTCATGATTCTCTATTTCACGCATGCCGATCTTCAATTCCAGAAGCCCAGGAGACAGCTGACACTTAGGTTTGAGACATGGCCTTAGTGATTCTTTAATTCTTTTTTTTTTCTTTAGGACCAGAGAAACCTGGGTGAATACTGTGTATCCAACAGCTGTATCTCAATGTTAAGAAAACTCAAAATTTAGAAAATTGAGTCTATTGCAATGGACTAGATGTCTTTCAAAGAGTTTTTAGATAAAAAAAAAGTGTATTTATAATACTGGATAGTTAGAAAACCTGAATCCTGTTCTCGCTACAAGTTGCTGTTTACTCTGAAAACACCTTCAGAGAAATAGGTTAAATGAAGAAATTGTCTAGTGTTGTATGTAGAGTCGTGAGGGACCTATGTCTCTTAGTGGCTTTAATACAATGATAAAATCTCATTTATGATTGTGTCACACATGTTCCTCTTCTAGTTCACATATATGCTCAAGAGATAAATACAAAATATATATTGAATGAAAGTAGGTACTTCTTTTGCCTCTTACTTCTGTCTACATCTGCCCTATTGCTATCAACCTGGATTTATACTGATTTACTCTATTTGTTTCAAAAGCTTATTTAAGAAATTAAGTTGTCTACTTTTGTCATCTTTACTACTTTGGAGGTCAGTTGATATGGGGAAACTTGATTTGTCAGGTAGTCATTACATAATGTGTACTTAAAAGCATCAGATTTTTGACAGGAAGGTGTTTCTTAAGCAACAAATGATCAGTGGTAGGAAAGGATATATTTCTCATTTGAATGTAGACTTAGAACCAGAGGAAAGAGAATCCCTAGCTAGACAATAAGCAGATACGGTTGTTTCAGAATGGGAGTCCATGTTCTCAGACTCCCAGCAGAGTATGCCCCGAAGACAAGCCCTGTAGTGCCTCTGCTATAAACTGCCTTTTACTTGGTGATATTATTCATTGTGAAGGATTTTCCCAGTTCATTTCAGAACATCTAGAATCTCTCACTCTCAGGCCCATGTGCCAACCAAACTCTCCAGATACTATTCATTTTATATATTTGTTAAAAATAACCTACAGCCAAAACAAAATATAATGAAAAAATATGCCCAAAGGGGTCATATTGTCCCTGGTTAGAAACGACTAGGTGAGATGAAAAAGTTTCAAGGTGGTGAACCATCTGTCATTATCAAGAAACATTTTTTTTCAAGAAACATTTTAATATCGCATGGGGAGCAGCTAGTACATTTGAGGGCACATGATTCCCGGACAGAATATTCTTCTCCTTAGGTGAACGCCACAGATTACAGTCCACATAGATGCAAATTTTGCTATGAAACAATTCAATTCTATGTATTTTACTTATACTTTTAAAATCCAGTAGCATTTTTTCATTCATTTGTCCAAATGTTTCCCAGCTGGATGATGGATAGTATTTTTTTTCCTGGATCTTAGAATGAGGCACTAGGTAAAGGAATAACTTGAGTCTAGGAGTTGTTTATTAGGAGGGTGTGCTGCTTTGATTTTTCAACTTGTCACAAACTGGAATCCTCTTGGAAGAACCTCTATTGAGGAATTGTTACCCCAGTTTGGTCTTTGGACATGACTGTGGGGGTATTTGCTTGCTTGATTCACTTGGAAGGACCAGCCTGCTGGGGTGGTACCATGCCTGGGTGGGTGGTCCTGAGCTTATTAAGAAACCAAGGCAACTGAGCCATGGAGCAAGTCTATAAGTTGTGTTCTTCCAAGGTCTCTGCTTCAGTTCCTTTCTCCTTTGTTGACTTCCTAGCTTAGCTCCCCTTACTTATGAACCACAGCCCTTGAGCCTTATAAACCCTTTCTTCTACAAGTTTCTTTTGCTCATGATGCTTATCAGAGTAATGAAAGCAACTTAGGAAAGAAGAGATACACTGTGGAATATTATTAAGTAAAGATGTGTTATATTTGTTTATGTTGTGGAATATTACTTTAACTATGTAAATGTATGTTACATTTGTTTATGCTGCCTTTGCATTGCTGTTTTAACTTGTCTGCCTAAGGCACCTGATTAGTCTAATAAACAGAACAATGGTCAATAACTGGGCAGAGGAGAGATAGGTGGGGCTGGTGTGGAGAAAGGATAAGTAGTAGGAGGAATCTAGGCTCAAGAGAGAAGAGAGAATGAGGAAGAAAAAGAGGGAGATGCCTTGACCAGCCATACAGCTGCCAGCCAGTCAGACCAGAAAGAAGCAGGAAAAGTACGACATACAGAATGAAAGATAGGTAAAAAGACGTTGAGGCATAAATGTAGGTGAATAGAAACAGGTTACAACAAGTTATGAGAGCTAGTGGGATACGTATAAAGCTGAGCAATCATAATTAATAATAAGTCTCCTCATGATTTTATAGATGACAGTTTGAGAAAGCTTGCTACAGAGATAGGTAATAATTAAGCAAATTAAAAAAAAAAGTTCTTTTTCAGACCCAGGCCAGCTGGCCTTGGTGAGTTCCCGATAGAACATCCCCATTGTCTCAGTGTGTGGGTGCACCCCTCACGGTCCTGAGTTCCTTGCTCGGGCTCTCTCTCCTTCTGCTCCTGATTTGGACCTTGAGATTTCAGTCCGGTGCTCCAATGTGGGTCTCTGTCTCTGTCTCTGTCTCCTTTCATCTTAATATTCTGGAGGATTCCTATATGTTTTTCTTTGGGTTCTCCTTATTTAGCTTATCTAAGAACCCGAATTATAGGTTCAATGTCCTTTATTTATGGCTAGAAACCAAATATGAGTGAGTACATCCCATGTTCCTTTTTTTGGGTCTAAACCGGTCTTGCTGAACATAGCGGACAATGAGGACAACTGAGACCTCAAGAACAATGGCAATGGGTTTTTGATCCTACTGCACGTATTGGCTTTGTGGGAGCCTAGGCAGTTTGGATGCTCACCTTACTAGACCTGGATGGAGGAGGATGGTCTTTGGACTTCCCACAGGGCAGAGAACCCTGATTGCTCTTTGGGCTGACAGGGAGGGGGACTTGGTTGGCGGAGGGGGAGGGAAAGAGGAGGTGGCGGTGGGGAAGAGACAGAAATCTTTAATAAATAAATAAATAAATTTAAAAAAAAAGTTCTTGTCATGACTAGTTCCTAAAGATGCTGGTGCCCATGAGACTAGGGAATATAGCTCAGAAATAGAACTTGCTGAGTCCTGATTTAAGCCACCCAGTCTGTGTCATTTTATTATAATTAAATAATACATTATTTTTAAATTATATTTAAGGTAAGATAAGACCAAAAAACAAGTGAACAATCCCAAAATATGTAGAATCCCAGCAAGGAGCAGGGGTTGCTGTCTAATGACATGGTTGGATTTTATAATCTTAGACGTGACTAAACC
This sequence comes from Alexandromys fortis, assembly GCF_014885135.2. Taxonomy (NCBI): domain Eukaryota; kingdom Metazoa; phylum Chordata; class Mammalia; order Rodentia; family Cricetidae; genus Alexandromys; species Alexandromys fortis. The sequence goes on along the minus strand of NW_026067929.1, from coordinate 8,886,527 downwards.
TCTCTGTGACAGTGTCAGATCTTTTGATTGGAAATCAGAGAATCATACTCTATTTACAGAGTGCTGTACAAATTGGGTGCAATAATGCTTGTGTAGTCCTTTTAAAGGCTCAGGAAATGACAGGTATGAGGGTGAGGTTTTACGTTCGATGCTTAACAATAGAATTACACCACTGCCACCACCTCTACCATAGCCATTGACACCACTGGTGCGGATGACGCCACCACCACCACCACCACCACCACCACCACCACCACCACCACCACCACCACCACATACTTTGTAAACTTACACTTGAAGATGAATAAAGATCCTATTTATAGTCCCACTAGATGAAGAATATTCCCAGTGATAAACAAAGATCTAACTATCCAAAGAAATTAGGCCAGCGAATTGTTGGTGGGAGTTTTTTTTTTTTCCCAGAAGAATTCTGAAGAAGAAATTGAATGTGTTTCCTCCATCAACTAGTCATTGGCTAGGTAACTTTGTGATAAGGTGATAACTTTCATAATTATGAAAGTAATGATGCATTTTCTGAGCCTTTAAAAGTTGCTGACTGGTTCGCTTTGGATTAAGTTCCTCTCATTCTTTCTATATTCTTCCTAGATTGTAGATAGCTGCTCTCTTTGCTATGTCCTTACATTAATGGGAGAGAAGGGAAGGAAGGAGAACTCTGATCTCTTCCTAAGGAGTGATCTTGCCATGAGTGTCTTACCTTTGTAATCTCATCTAAACCTAGTTACCTCTTAAAAATCTCACCTCCAAAGAACATCTTCATCTGGGAGGGTAGGGCTTTAGAGGTCACAAGGATTATTTCATAGAAATGGAAATGATGTATTGTACCTACTAGAAATCCCTTAAAACAATTGTCATTAAACGCTATTGGGTTCAAGACCTGCATCCTCAAGTGAGGTTAGCTGTGGCATTTGATATCTTCCATTTCCTCCTTGGGAGTATCTGACATTTCTCCTCTTATTCCAGGTTCCCCCTTATCTACCAGCTTTCCTGGGGAAGCTCACCATGACTTATTGCCTCAGTTGCTTCCTCAGCACACTGGATAGCCATTTCTTTTGATTTTATTTCATGTTCTTCTGACACGGAAGCTCCTGGAAAACTATCACGTCAGTATTCTTTTTGTTTTGTGGTGTGGTATCTGTTATACAGTCATTGTTTAATAATTGTTAATTTGATTATTCTTTTAAATTGATGTGTGAGTCTTGACTACTATGAATAATCCCTTACTGTTAAGAGAACACAATAAACTGATAGGTATAAAAGTCCCCTTTCTTTTATCCCCTTTGTCTCATGTCAATCATTTTTTTCTTATTCTTCTTTAAAGCTGTTTACCTTACTTGCAATACACCTCATGGTTTAGCCACGAAATGGTTAAGCAAGCCAAGCAGTGGAAGGTGATCTCAAAGTAGATCTATAGCTCTAGGATGGCAGCTGTAATGTTTCTAATGCCAAAGCTAAAGCAACACAATGATTGTTCTGTCTGAAGGTGACCTTTTACTGCACTGAAGATGTAGGTAATAGACTTCTTTGTATCCCATATACAATAGCTTAGTGACATAGAATTAAATTCTCTGATATACCTGAGTTCAATTACAATAGATTACAGACATGGTTAGAGTAACAATATATTTCAGTCAGAAAGTTAGGTCATATAGTGCGCCAAGTTTAAACAGGGTTGTTAGATGAAAAAATTAATTTTGATATAATTATGTTATCTAGTTGGCATACTTTTTTATCAAACAAAAAAACAATTTTTGACCTAAAGATCATACACTGTAAATTACTTACCACACTGCATGGATCACTAGTTTTCTTCACACTTGTTTATTTAATCTAGAAAATTTCCAGGTACTGAAATTTCACAGTGATGTTCTGGCTCCATTGGAGTCCTTGTGGTCTGCAGGTCTGTGTGTTCAGATGAAAACCTTTAAATTAATGTGTGCATGCATTTCTCTAATGATTTGTTCCTTCCCCCGAGTGTTCTCTCTTTGGGATATCTATGAGGGGGAGCCTGGATGTCCTGGATTTGTTCTCAATTTTCTTTATTTCTCCTTTCCATGTCACTGACTTTTGTCATTCTCATTTATTTTCTAGAAGGTTCTTATGCTCTGGTTTCTATCATCTTTATTAGATTTTATTTTAAGGAATTAAACTTTTAATGTTTAAGTGTTTTCTTGGTTCTCTAGCTTTCTCTTCTTTCTGAAGTCTGTTAGATTTAATATAGTTTTTGACAGTTTTCGTAATTCTTCTCATATGACTCTTTTCTGACTTTTTGGTCTGTCTCTAGTCAGAGAATGCATCAGACTGGGCAGGTAGGTAATAATAGTCACATTAAGCAAAGACATAGGCAGGTTTCCTAAGAGAGTCTGTCTGTTTGCAGTGCTGAGTCAACGGAAAGACTTGTGAGAAAATAGAAATCAGCAGAAATGAAGAGTTTCAGTGACCAGGAATGGGAAAGGAACTAAATGAATGGGATTGGAAGCAACACTAATTATAATAGCCACCAGAAGAAAGGGTTAGATCATAGTTACCAACAACTGTTTGTAAATTGTTACTACATTGCTTACTAAAGAGATGCAGCCTTGCTAACCTATGCCACAGCAAGGAGAGAGGCTTTACTGTTGACCTGCATCTTCTGCTGTAGCTCCCTACTCATCCCAGGCACCTGAAAGCCGGGCAGAACACCCCTCAGAGCACAAACTCCTGGCTCACGGCCAAGAAGAAAAGAAGTAATTCTGATGAGACAAATTTAGACAAAGCTTAGAACCTTCTTTAAATATTAGTGACCTTTGACTATCCAATCACTGATGACCAATCTAGTTGGGAGCAATTGGGAATATCTAGGACCTTTCGGAAGCCAATCCTACATCTCCTATAGAGGGAGTGGAAGATGTTACCAGGATGAGGAGTAGAGTTCAAGGTGCTCTGGGATACTGAGAACTTTAAATAATTGTTTTATTTCTAAAATGTGGTGCTGGCTTCTGACAATGGATAATCTCAAGAACTCTGAAGGATAATTTATTTGCCACGTTATCTGCAAATTTTCCATCAATTGTCCATAGTTAGTTTTTTTTTGTTGAGATCTGATTTTATCTTCCTACTATATTTGTATTTGGCATATATATATATATGTATATATGTGTATATACATATATATATAATTTTTATTCTATTATCAGACTTAGGTTGTGGTGGCATTTCAATTGTATTTTAATAAATAAAGACTGCCTGAAGATCTGAGAGTAAAACAGTTCCACTGGGCAGCCTTATAGACCAGATTATGGTAACACACACCTTTAATCCCTTTAGCCACAATAATGCACACCTTTAATCCCAGTAGCCACAATAACATGCATCTTTTTTAATATAATTTTTTATTGAAAAAAGAAAGAAAATTTCCGCCTCCTCCCCACCTCCCATGTCCCTCCCCGTCTCCCTTTTCCCTCCCCCTCCTCTCCCCCTCCCCCCACTCCTCTCCCCCTCCTTCTCCAGTCTGAAGGGCAGTTAGGGTTCCCTGCCCTGTGGAAAGTCCAAAGTCCTCCCCGCTCCATCCTGGTCTAGGAAGGTGAACATCCAAACTGGCTAGGCTCCCACAAAGCCAGAACATGAAGTAGGATCAAAACCCAGTGCCATTGTCCTTGGCTTCTCAGCAGCCCTCATTGTCCGCCATATTCAGAGAGTCCGGTTTTATCCCATGCTTTTTCAGTAGCAATCCAGCTGGCCTTGGTGAGCTCACAATAGATCAGCCCCACTGTCTCCGTGGGTGGGTGCACCCCTCGTGGTTCTGACTTCTATATATATATATATATATATAATAACATGCATCTTAATCCCAGTGGTGCACATGTTTAATCTCAACTCTAGAGAGGAATATAAAATGGGAGGAGACAGCTCTCAGACTGAGTCTCATTCTGAGATTCCTGGAGGCAGGATCGCCATTTTCAGACTGAGATCCATATAAAAGCCAGTGACTGGCTGTTTTACTTTTTGCATCTTCTGGTGTAACCACAATTTATGACCCTGAATTTTTATTAATTGTGCTTCATTAGGTATCAATGAATATCTGTAATGTGTAACTAATAGTCTTAGACATTTTTATAAATTGATTCAGAATAAATTTTTATATATTGACTAATAAAGGAATACATTAAAAACTTATGAATATTAATTTCATTGATTATAAAGTACTCAGCTGTCAAATTCATGAGTCTGACAAGTGTATGTTACAATCAGCATGGGGTAGTGATTCATATAGTCACTTCTTGTTTGAAAATGAGCCAAGACAATGAGTGGTATTAGTGGTTTTAACCTTGGAGTCTCACAGGCGCATGTGTACAAGCATGCATGTGCGTGTGTGCACGTGTATGCATGTGTATGCACACATGTATGTCTGCATGCGTGCATGCATGTGTGTGTATGCGTGTGCATGCATGTGTGTGTTACTTCTCAGTTTATTCATTCTCTGGCAAGAGTGTAAACACACTGACATAGCAAAACATGATGAAGGAGGAAGCAGAGGGACTGGGGCATTTTGCTTCAAAAGAGTTCAAATTGAGTACAACAGACACTACCAAAGAGAAAAATCTTCCCATGGTCAGTTTTAATCAAACACATTTATAACTCAATCCTTACATTTGTAATTTAACAATTGAATTAATTTCATTTAACTGGCAGCAGATGGTGTCTGATTATTGCCTTCTTAAAATAAAAGTGCCTGTCAATACTTGTTAAATATGGATTAAGCCAAGGGTTACTGCAACTGCTTGGCTTTTCATTAATATAGTTCTTCCCATTTGAATTTGGCAATTAAAATGTATAGAAATCCTGTAGATTACATTGAGCATCTTAGGACCTCAACTTCAAAATGAAGTAGTTTATGTAAATTTTGGAAACAGCGCGACTCTTTGCTGTTTTAAATTAGAATATGAAATTGTCCCTATGTACACAGAGGCAGAAGCTCGCATGTTTTTAACTTGATAATGCTTCTGAAATGCTACCGGTGAGCTCAGAGCCCAGGGAGTTCTGTAGTCTGCCGGCTCTGGCTCTGTGCTCTTTGCTTGGAAGGTGGTAGTATAAGGGTTATTGTGCATGCAGGCTCCCTGACAGTGCAAGTGGTGGGTTGAATTTAAATGGTATTTTCACTCTTCAGAAATTGTACCTGTGTTTTAAAAAGTAAATTATTTTATCCAGCAAGTACATAAACCTGTTCCCCAGTGTCTAGGTTCATTTTTAATCAGCCCTTTAACTGCACCTGAATGGAGGAGCTGCAGCATGTGGAGATTTGGGTCTGGACAGAAGATGTGATTTTACACGCCCTACCACATCAGGAATTGCTGGGAAACTATGCAAGTTCTTTTGCCACAGATTTGAGCGGGATTTTCTTTCTTTCTTTTTTTTTTTTTTTTTTAGCTGAGAGTTGAATGTGTCAGGGTTTTGGTTTGTTTGTTTTCAGGCCTTTGCCTCTTTGAGGTTCATTGTTCGGCCTGCAGCTCATGGCTCATTTTTCAGGGAAATCTCTGGTTCAGGCAGGCCTGGGGGTGGTCTGGGCTGTGTTCCCTCTCTCCCTCTGGGGCACCATTGATCTTTCTCAGCAGTGGATCCATCACTTTCCTCTCAGCTCCTGACAGTTCATCGCTCATTCATCTCCTGACTAACTTAGATGCTTCTTTCTTCAGTTAAGAAAAATATTCTCTGCCAAAGATTTTTTTTTTCTTTTAAAGAAAGTTTTCGGAACTTTTTTTTTTCATGCCTGTTTGAACGTCATAAAGTGCTAGGAAACACATGAGAAAAGACACAAAGAAAGCCATGCGAAAGCTAGGAGATAGCTGAATTGTGGTCTCTAAAGAAGCCAGCAAAGCACCATAGAAATGCTATTTAGGGCCTGGGTCCCTCAGCAATATTGGGACATAATAAACAGAACTGTATTTACATAGTTTGTAAGCCCAACAATTGAGTAGAATCAATTTTAGATGATCCAATCTGATATCTGAAAAATACTTTATAAAGTGAATTGTATTTGCTAACTATTAGGTGACAAAAGGAGTTAAGCAACCTTGATAAATGATAATCTTTTGAGTTTATCTTATATTTAAATTCATAAGCACTAATACTAATGTAGCTAATAGCCACTGCATGTTAAACCCTGTTTCATGTTCCATTTTGGATGTGATACATACATTTGCGCCTGTATAAGGAATGAGACAATGAGTACAATATGTGGAGACTAATGTATGTGTATGAAGACTAGATATGTATACGTAGTATCTATTCTATATTATGTGAAAATACATAATCTCTATTTTATTGACATGTATAGTAATGATAGCTTATTTGTGTAGATCACACAGTTCAAAGCTGGTCACAATTAGGATTTCTACTTCATTCTTCTCTTAAAGCTTTGCTTCAACTCTTGTGGACTGTTGATGTATGCCACCGTCCATTGACTGTGTGTGACACCCATCCTCTTCCCTCCTGTCCTGTAACTGTTCCATCCAACTCTTCACTGTCCCTTCTCTTCAGGGTTCATGGGCAGGTTACCACTTGCTTTGCTCTTTATACCTCTATGAAAATTAAAACAATCCAGAGAGCAAGTCTTTAAACGCCCATTCCCTGCCTAAATTGGTCTCTTTGTACTCAGCCTTGTCACCAGGGAATGTGGTAAGCTGTCTGTGATTCCTCTCTTGGGCACTAGAGTATACCTGTGGGCATTCACATAAGGATGACCTTCCAGGATTATCTCTTCCTTTGCATTCACTTTTTTCTTTCCCCGAATTTTCTCCCAAATACACAGACATGATGCAACATCTTAAAAGAGTCTGCTCAGGATGGAAAAGGGCTCAGTGGTTAAGAGCTGATATTCCACTTGCCGAGTTCCCAAGTTTGGTTCTTACTACCAGGGTTGGCTGGATCCCAACTGCCTGTAACTCCAAATTTGTTGGCTCCTTCTGACTTCTGCAAGCACTGTACTCAAGTGAACATACATCCCTGCCTCTGCACAAAATTAAAAATAAGTTTTTAAAAAGGACCTGCACCATTCATTCATACTTTTTTTTCCCTGTCTTCATTTAGTGTTCCATCTCTTTATTTTTTGCTCCCACTGAGAAAAAAAAAACTCTTGGAAAAATTTTTTTCCCTACACTGCTTTCTTCTCTTTTGGGCTTGAACTTCTCACATTGATTCTCCAGTGTGTGCTCTTGACAAAGCCGCCAATCACCTCTACATCACATGTTTATCCAGTGACCATGCTATGATCTCTCAGCTTCAGTTGACTTCCCTGGTAAGTCTCCTCATTCCACTCTTGAATTTAATTCTCAAACCCCACAGTCTTCCAGCCTTCATTCATTATCTCCAGCTGTTTGCTCTCCACCGCTCTTGGATTATACTTTTTCTAGATTCTGAACACTACAGGACACAGCAGGGAATTCCTACCCCTCCACCATCTTCTAGCTGTGAATTCTGTTTTATAGCTTGAAAACTGAAGCTGACACTTATCAGTTTATCCTATAGATCTCTTAAGTGCCAACACTTGCTGTCCACAGCTGAAGGTACTTATGGATGCTGTCTAACACAAAAATGCGACTTTATTTAAAATGTGATGGATTTCTTGTCATTGTTTTGTGACCAGTGTGGCTATCATAGATAACAACGTTTTGTCACGGTATCAAGGATTGTACATGCCTGGCTGATTTTCTATTTTTGTCATTGTTTTGTTTGCTTTTTATTGCATTATTTGTTCTTTTGATGACCAATTTCTTGAGTTCTTTGTATATTTCGGAGATCAGCCCTCTGTCTGATGTGGGGTTAGTAAAGATCTCTTCCCATTCTGTAGGCTGTCATTTTGTCTTGGAATGATCATGTCTTTTGCTTTAGAGAAGCTTCTCAGTTTCAGAAGCTCCCATTTATTAATTGTTTCTCTCAGTATCTGGGCCTCTGGGTTATATTTAGGAAGTTGTCTCCTATGTCAATGCATTCTAGTGTACTTCCTACTTTCTCTTCTATGAGGTTCAGTGTAGTTGGTTTTATGTTGAGGTCTTTGATCCATTTGGACTTGAGTTTTGCACATAGTGATGGCTCTGTATCTATTTTCATTCTTCTGTATGTTGATATCCAGTTATGCCAGCACCATTTGTTGAATATGCTTTCTTTTTTCCATTTCCTGTCAGCTAGACTGAACTGAAACTTGGATTAGAAAGATAGCTTACAAACTTTTAACAAGATATACAGTGGCTAAAACCTTAATTATAATATTCTTATGGGAGACCTTGAGCCACTAAGAAAAATTGTTAAAGAGAGCAGTGATCCAAATTCCAGTAGACAGCTTACAGAAGCTGCCAGACAGGTACTCAAGCAGGTAGATTATGCTACAGAAACAGCAAGTGCATTATATTAATTGTGATCTGCCTTGCCAGTCATACATATTACCAACGAAACTTACTCCTATAGCAGTATTATGCCAAAATAGTTCGCTTCTATGACTGTACCTTTTTGTTTTCACCAGTTAAGGTGTTAAATCACTATTTTGAAGCGATAGCTTGTTTATTACAAAAGAACAGTGTGGAATCTAGTAGATACATTGGCAAAGAACTGGCTATGATCAATGTTCCTTACACTAAACAACAAATTGATTTTTTCTTTCAAAATAGTGATTCTTGGACAATTGCATTTACTTAATTTAAAGGCCAGATTAATAATCTTTTCAGAGCTGATCATTGCTGAAATTCACACAATTGTGTTCCTTTATTTTTCCTAAAGTTGTAGTAAAAGATCCCTTAAAGGATATTATACTAAATTTTATAGATGGTTCTCCCAATGGAAGAGCTGCATATGTTGTTAATGGTGTAAAGAAATTGTGAAGCATGCCCAGGGCTCCTAGAAAACAACTTAAGTGGCTAAAAACAGAAGAGTTAGAGCTGTCATATAATGCCTTAAGTTATACACTTTTATGGGTGCCCATGAACAATCTGCTGCAGACAGATTTTGGCATAATGACAGTAAGGCAACTTTTGGTAAGGCAAGGTGAAAAAGCCCTTGCGCTGGATTATGGAAAAGACCCGACCCTGTATTAATCTGGGGTCAAGGATATGTTTGTGCTTTTTTTCACAGGAGGAAAACAAAGCTGGAAAAAATGACTGCATGGACAGCAAAGGACTGCCAGACCCAATGACATCCTAGCTGCTAGCACCCCCACAGAGGAGTAGCAGCCCCAATGACACTACAGCTGCCGCTGATCCCGATTTTCTTGTACCACCATGCTGCAGGCTAAGGAAAGGGATACCTGAATCCATGTTCCTGAAGGACAACAACTTGCTGCAGTCTGACAGGGGAAAGAAGATGGTAGCAATGACTGGTGATTTCCAGCCTCTTGATGGACTTGCTATGCAGACTTCCAGACCTAGTGATTCCTGCTTACTTTGGAGCCACACCAGAAATGCAGACTGAACATTTGAGTGTTTTACCCTATGGGACACAGAACTCATTCTGACAGTATAGTATTCAATCTGCTGTTAAAATATGGGACATGGGAACTGAGACATAAACTTTCCTTTCAGGGGATAAAAGGGCTCATTACAAGGAGTGTGAAACCCCTCTTCAAATATGAGGAGGGTAGCCTAAGGGTTTTACTGCTGCTCAGAGACTGGGACAGTTACTTAAAACCATCAATGCCATTGGACTCTCACCCATCAGAAAAACTTTTCTTATCTTTTGATTAGAATGGATTTAATTTGTGATTTGACAAATTGTGGGTTTATTGTTAATTTCCATTCTAGAAGTATGGTATTGACCAGGTAATTTTGTAACTGCTTTACTTTACTATAAGATATTAAGAAAAATTTGACATTTCCTATGAGTACTTGGATTTAACATATTTGATAAGGAATTTAGATTTCAATACAGTAAAAAATTGTTGAGAAGTGCTCTACACCAACTGAAAAGGACATTCCCAACCCTGGTGATCTCCTCTTCTTTAGTTAGGAGACTGTAGCCATTAGGAGCATGATTATTGATAAAGCATTATCTAATTGCAGATGATTTCAGTTTTCCTTGATCCTGCATAGTTCTTCCAGGAATAAGAGTGGACAATTAAACCAACATTCTTTACTGTAAAATACCCCATACAATAAGGGTTCTCCCATAAAAAGAGACTTACAAACACATTGTATATCAATAGATTGCAGACTTGCCCATAACAATCATCTTCTGTCGTCATTTTTTTCATTTTTTCCTTTCATTGAAAATAGATTCTTTTATTACAGTCCCTTTTCCCCAACTCATCCCAGTTCTTCTCTCCTCTCCAGATTCACCGCCATTCTGTTTCTCATTAAAAAAAAAAACAGGCTAAAGCAAATACCATCACATTGAGGCTGGACATGGCAACCCAACAGAAGGAAAGGAGTGCCAAGAGTAGGCAAAAGAATGCTAGACTCAGTCATTCACAAGCTCAGGAGTTCCATAAAACTACTAAGCTGAAAGATATAATGTATATTCAGAGGACCTGGTACAGACCCATGGAGGTCCTATGCTTGATGCTTAAAGGTTTATGTGAAATTATATGAACCTTGCTTAGTTGATTTAGAGGACCCTGTTATCATGGTGTCTTCTAGCCCCTCTGTCTCTCAAATGTTTTTTCTCCTCTTCTGCAGGGTTCCCTGAGCTCTGAGGATAGGTATTTGATAGAGACATTTCATTTAGAGCTGTGTGTTACAAGTGCACACCCACATACTCTTTCTTTCCCCCTCCCTCATCATATCTATTCCCCCCCTCGTGTGTGTGTGTGATATCTTGCTGTGGATCTCTGCATCTGTTTCCATCTGCTGTAGGAGGAAACATCTCTGGTTATTATTGAATAAAGCACTGATGTATAAGTACAGCAGAATATTATCAGGAATCATTGTATTGCTGAACTTTTTTGATTAGTAGCATTTGCTTTATCCTAGTTCTCTGGGCTATTCAGTCTCTGGTTCTTGGTTACTCAAGCAGTGCCAGCTATTGGTTTCTTTTTGTGTAGTGAGCCTTAAGTCAAATCAGACATTGGTTGGCCACTCCCACAAGTTCTGTGACACTGTTGCTCTAGCATATCTAGCATGTAGGCCAAATGATTTGCGCTGGGCTGGTGTAACCTTCAGAGTGTCCTCCTGTAACAAAGACACTAGAACATACGGGTGAAGACTCCATGTAGGCACCAGCTCTACTTCTGCAAGTTCAGTGAGTTGTATGGGTATTGTGCTCCACAAGTGGGCCTGTCAGTTTGCAGAGAGAAATCCATTGTTTTTTGTTTTTAGAGATGGGGTTTCTCTATAGGTTTGGAGCCTATTCTGGAACTAGCTCTTATAGAGCAGGCTGGCCTCAGGCTCACACAGATTTGCTTGCCTCTGCCTCTCTGTCTTCCTAGTGCTGGGAATAAAGGTGTGTGCCACCATCAGCTGGAAAAACCCATTGTCCTAACTACAGCATTAGTTTGAGGATTTCTATGGGATTCCCTTGACCAGAAATTTAATTGAATCTAACCTAATCCCACTACTTAAAGCATTGTTTGGTGACAACAGATGGCAAAGTTGGACTCCATATCTTCCATTATCAGGAGACCTCATTGGGATTGCCTTCAAATATTTTAGGAAATTTCCGCTGCATTAGGTTTCTATATCAACCCTCAAATGCCTGTCAACTCAAGTTGTTTCATCAAGCATCCTCTCTTTTAACCCTATCTCCTCTTTCCTTCCTTACCTCATTCTTTCATTCCTGTCCCTACCTGCACCCAAGGACATCATGTGTCTTCCCTAGTCCCTTCCCATATATCCAACCTCTATGGCTCTATGGGTCTTGTAGGTTGGTTATCATTTATCTAATGGCTAATATCCACATGTAAGTGAATGCATACCATATTTAACTTGCAAGATCTGGGTTACCTTACTCAGGATGATTTTTTTCTAGTTCTATTAGTTTGCCTGCAAATTTCATGATGGCATTTTTTTTAATAACTGAGTAATACTCTATTGTGTAAATGTAACACATTTTCTTTATCCATTCTTCTACTGAGGGACATCCAGGTTATTTCCAGGTTCTGATCATTAATAATAGGGCAGCAATGAACATGAATAAACAAATTCTTGTTCTTGTGATATGATAAAGTGTCCTTTGTGTATATGCCCATAAGTGGTATAGCCAAACCTTGAGAAAGATTGATACCAAACTTTCTGAGGAACTGTCATACTGATTACCATAGTGACAGTACAAGTTTGTACTTTCACATCCTTGCTAGTGTGAATTGTCACTTGTCTTACTGATCTTGGCCATTCTGAGAGGTGTAAGATGGAATCTCGAAGCATCTTTAATTTTCATTTCTCTGATGGCTAAGAATGTTGTACACTTAAGTGTTTCTCAGCCATTTGAGGTTTTCCTATGGAGAATTCTCTGTTTAGATCTGTACCCCAATTTTAAATCGTGTTAGTTGTTTTTTTTTTGAAGTCTAATTTCTTGATTTTTTTTTATATTTTGGATATTAGTCCTTTATTGAGTGTGAAGTTGGTAAAAATCTTTCCCTGTTCTGTAGGCTGCTGTTTTGTCCTATTAATGGGATCCTTTGCCTGACAAAAGTTTTTCAGTTTCATGAGGTCTCATTTATTACTTTGTTGATCTTAGGCCTGCACTATCAGTGTTCTATTCAGGAAGTCTTCTCCTGTGCCAATGAATTCAAGGCTATTCATCACTTTCTTTTCTATTCTATTAGGTTCAAGGTGTCTGGTTTTATGTTGAGGTCAGTGATGCACTGTGAACTTGAGTTTTACACAAGGTGATAAGCATGGTTCTATTTACATTCTTCTACATGCAGACACTCAGTTTTATCAGCATCATTTGTTGAAAATGCTGTCTTTTTAATTGTGTATTTTTGGATTCTTTATAAAAATTTTGGTTTTCATAGGTGTGTGGATTTACATCTGGGTCTTTAGTTTGTTTTATTGATCAACATGTCTTTGTCTGTTTTTATGCCAATAGTATGCAGTTTTTATTACTAAAGCTGTGTAGTACAACTTGAAATTAGGATCAGTGAGACTTCCAACAGTTTTTTTTTATTGTTCAGGATTATTTTATCTCTAACTGGCTGCTCTATATTTGTCTTCTTGTGAAGTTCTACTAAGTGTATACCTTTAGGTTATTTCATAAATAATGTCTCTAGATTCAAACATATAGCTATTAATAATAAATGAAACAGTATATTAAGTATTGTTTTCCTCCCTAAGTTTACTGTCTTGGAAGAATATTATCACTATCTGGCCTTCAATGCAGATGCAATGCCTACCTTTTGGTCACTCATTTTGGCTATTGTTTTCTTGTGCCAGTCCAACTCTCCTTTGCTCAAATTTTTCTTTAAATCTGTCTTTTCTATCAGGCCTATGCTTTCTCACACCAAGCCTACAAGATACTCAACTTATGTTTTCTTGCTCTGGAGATTTTAAAGCTATAATTGTCAAATCTCCAAACATTTAGACTTAAAAAGCTAAAGGAAATATTGTTCAGGGAAAAGCAAGATGGTAAACAAAGGGAGAAAGACAAGACATATCTTTCTTTGTTTTAATAGAAGACCAATAGTGATATCATTTATTGTTCACTGGGATCTTCTTATTCTCCTGAAGTTTTTGGTGCTGAATTTTGTGCAGTTTTGTAATAATGCCTTGTGCTGAAATCTTTCTTCCCTTAGTTTTACCTCTGCATGTTTGCCAGAGAACAAATGGTAAAATGTGAGTAGAAAGAAAATGTCAAGGATTACATATCACTAAGATTTAATCTCAGCACTTGACATATTCCATTGTTGATGTATTTATCTGGCTTAGATCCTGAGCCTAAAATTCCAGGTCTTTTACATGTCACATGAGGGTGAGAGTTTTAGACATCTGTTGAATAACAAAATTGGCATAATCCTAATTGCATATTTCCAAACATAAATATATGGACTCCCAATTTGTTTATTAGAAAATGTGTATTTCTTGACCTGACCTTATGCAGGAGAAAGATTTGTCCTTTATGTGTTGTATTTCCAACTGTTTCATACCACACTGCTTTTTCTTCATATATCAATTCCTAAGTCTTTCCCTCTACAGTTCTCTGAAGGACTTTAGTCATCTGATTTCTAAACACAATAACAAAACCCAGTGATGGGCTGGGGAGATAATTGAGCACATGATGCGTTTGTCCTGTAAGCACCAAAAGACATGTTTAAAGTCCCAGAAGCTATGTAAAAAGTCATGTGTGACAGTATAAACCTCTAACTCCATTGCTGGGAAGTAGAGACAAGAGCATCCTGAGAGTTCAATGGTCAGTCATTCTCACCAGACAGGAAGTGCCAGCCTCAGAAAGTAAGGTGGTAAGCAAAAGCGGAATGCATCTACCATTGACTCCTGGCCTCCACATGCACATGTGTGAGTATATACACATATATGCACATATAAGCATATACCTCATGTTATATCACATACATGCCCATGATAGGACAAAGATGAATATATTACTTTCCATAAATAGGGAGCTTTGGAAACATGACAAGAGGAAAAATACAGTTAGACAAATCTAGAACTGAAAACTTTGCTTAGCTAAGGAAGTCTTTCAATGTGGTGACTTGAAGTAGACTTGGGTAAGAATCTCGATTTAGGATTGAAAGAACAGGAAGTCGAAGATTCATAATAGCTTAAGGCACACACCCATGAGGAGTCTATGGTGAGTGCAGCAATGGTAATGAAATGAAGCTTTTCTATTTCAGTGTCTAGGCTGAGGGTTGGGGCAAATAGTTTGATTCTTCATCCTTTTTCTACTTCATTTACATTTTTGGAAAAATAGTATCTAAAACAAGTACCCCTTTTCTGACATCCTCATCATGCATAGAGACATGTTATTTCTGTCTGGTGATGGGTGTTTTCTACTATGAAATTCCCCAAACACTCTTCTTTATTGTTGACTTTCTGTGTCATTGATCTTTATCTAGTGTCTTAAGCAATCTTACACAACTGCCACATTTACAATGTCATTTGTGGCTACCATTTAAATGTTAACACACACTGCTCCATGGATAAATTTCCAGATATTTCCTTTCACACATTGGATAAATGGTCCAGTATGGAAGTAAGCAGTCATATCCTATATTGTGATTCCTAAGAAGGAAAAATATACCTTAGATAAGTTAGGAAGATAGCAGCTTCCTCAGGACTTACACTTGCCTTCTCCCTCTCAAATATTCTTCAAAGATATAAGGCTATTAGAGCTTTGTATTAGTTTATCTTTTCATCTATTAGCTACTTTTGGATAAATATTTGTGTTATTCTTTCTTATCATTTTTATTATGCTTTTTTTCTCCACTTAAAATACTTCACATAAACAGTCATTGTTAAAATGGTTCTGGAGTCTGGGGAGTGGGAACTACAATCTTTGTGGTTTTGTAGATTGAGAAATAAATGGTCAAATTATCTTCCCCTAAACATCAAACCACACATTATATTTTAGAAATGTTTGTATCAAAATATACCTACTGTTTGGGCATGTGTGATCTTCATGAGGCAATTCAGAACTGTGTCTGAGCACATAGATCTAGTAGAGTTAAGGCTTTAACCTTAGCTCTCAACTGCTAAGTGACGTGAACTTAGTGAAGAAACTCACTTGATTCTGATTTTGCAGAAACTAAGTAGCAAGGTAAACTATAAGAAAAATATACATAGGTCCACCTGGAAAAGAGAAGTAGAAAAGATCACCTGACAAAATTGGGAGCATGATGGAGGGGGGAGAAAGGAAGGTGAAAGGGGAATAGGAGGGGATAAGGGGAGGGGGGAATAGAACTTGAGGAAACTGGATAGTCGATATGGAGGAAGGACAGAGATGAGAGCAATGAAACAGATATTTTGATTGAGGGAACCATTATAGGGAATCATGTCTCCTGGCACTAGAGAAATTCCCAGGAATTATGGTTCCTCACAGATCCCCCTTCCTTATATAAAGGCAAGCAGCTATTAAGTGGAGGGCACGAGTTCAGAGTCAACCATGGTGTCAGATCTAAAGGAGAAGGGACTGGGACAAGGAGAGACCCTCCTCTCGAATGGTGAAGCAATTTTACCTCTCGTGGGAACAGAGGGGTGCCTTATGATTAGCATTAGTTCCTTGGAACTTTTCAAAAAAAAAAAGGTATCTAGCAAGACTTAAAGTAAGCAGATCTCAGGGCATCCTGTCTTAGGCTATGTGGAGAGCGTTCCTTCTACCTGGCACCATGCCATGTTGAGCCGGCCTTTACAGCCTCTGTATGGTGTGCTTTTCAGGTGAGGGTCCACACTAACTCCCGTCATTGGGGCCCTGCGTCTATCATTAATGAAAAGACTGTGAGGAGCTCCTCAAACAAAAGATATAATGATATAATTTTGGGCACCAATAACTCCATTTTCCAGACAAGAAGAAAGGGGCACCTTCCAAACCCAGTATTCACCTTTTAGTCTGGCTTAAGGTATATCTCCTTCCTAGATGCCTATTCCACATAAAATTACGTGTGCTGCCTGCCGAAAACTAGGGCATTGTAAAAGGGGTCTAAATTAATAAAGAAACTGTCTTAGGCCTGTGATAGGGTAGAGTACAGCTAGGTAGGGAAAACTAAACTGAATGCTGAAAGAAGGAAGGCAGAGTTGGAAGAAGTCATGGAACCACTGACAGGGACAGACACACTGAAACGTTGCTCGTGGTGATGCACAGATTAATGGAGATGGGTTAAATAAAGATGTAAGAGTCAGCCAATAAGAAGTTAGAGTTAATGGGCCAAACAGTGTTTCAATTAATACAGTTTCTGTGCGATTATTTTGGGAGTCTGGGCAGCTGGGAAACAAAGAAGCAGCCTCCTTACTACAAATTGGTGCTCTAACATGGTTGACTATATCCACGTAAAACCTGAGAGGAGTTGGAAAGGAATTCTAAACACTTAAAAACAAAGTTTAGTCACATTTTTTCCCCAACAGGGCTTTGCTTGCTGGCAGTACACTGCAGCTCCTTTAAGAGAGGTCTTACTGATTCAGTGATAGCAGAAAAATGCCACACTGTTTTGAAATGGAAGCTTACTGGGCCAAACTTTCAGTATGAACTTTGATGAGGTTCGTCCATGGAGCATTTAAATGGGATTTTGTGAGCAGAGCGCTATAACTTGCTTAATGGCAACATAGACCCTCTCTGTGCCTAAAAATGGGGCAATGTACATGGCTCTCAGAGGCAGTGAATAGCTCTACCATACTGAACTGGGCAGAGCAAGCAGGCAGGCAGGCAGGCAGGCAGGCAGTATTTTCCCTAGCAATGCTGCCACTTAAGTTCATAAGAAGGGTTAGCATTTTAAGAAGCACTTATGGTCAGAAAAGGATTACAGATAAGCAATAAAGATAAATACAGATGGAAGAGACCTCTGAATGGATCACAGTGTGTTTTAAAAAATGTACATAGGCTTGGGAGAGAGAAGAAAAAGAGTATAAAAGTAAATGGTTTACAAAAAAAAAAGTCTTCAAAAAGACAGAGAACAGACAGTCATAGATTAAAGAAGTAAAGATAATAAAATAAATATTAAAAAGTAATATAGGAAAAATAAATGAGCCACGTAAACATGGACTATACAGAGAGTCTGGATTATGTATATTATTGTGCTTTCTTTGAACTTTTTGACTGTGAATGAGCTACGTAACCAACATATATACTTTAAAAGTATTTTGTCTTCAAAATAGAAACCTAAGGATATGTTGCTTTGGAAAAGAGTTTCTTCTTTTGTTTCTACAGATAATGAGTACCTGTGGAAACCTTCTAGACTAATGTGATTTGATGGACCAAGATCCCCTGAAAGGTAGCCTTGAACACCCCTCAAAAAATTACTTCACCCAACAAAAGGCAGGAAATAGTTTGGAGAGAACGAAGCCCAAATTTCCTAAATGATTGATGGAAATGTTTGTTTACATTTAAGAGGGAGTATACTATAAAGATGAATAATTTGTACTGGTATGGACCTTGGTTTATTGACACAAATTTTAGGTCAACATCATTATATGCATATTTCTGTTCTTGATTAAGGTATTGTGTTTGTGCAGCTCATTTCAAAATGTGATGTATAATTAAGAAATATAAGTTAATAGATAATTATCTATAATAGTCAATTTTGTAGTCATGTTATTTAGATTTTCTAGATGTACAGAGATGTATTTCAGAAAAAATAGGGATTCTTCAAATCTTTTAGACTACAGAATATGCCATTTAAAGTGTATTAAAAATTTAGGACTTTTCATGACATTAAGACACATCTGCTCCTAGCAGCACCAATAACTTCAAGAAGAAGAAGGGCATTGAAGAGGCTTCTTATGTGGTTTGCTAGCCATTTGTACAGGAGGCTATTCTTACCTGGAATGCTTGATGGTATGCTGTATGAACTGACATGCAGGACCCACAAAAAAATGACTGCTGAACTTGCCTAAAGATGAGATGATCCTTTGGGGATCCTGCTTCATGAAAGAGTCTGCTAGACATTCTGCAGGATGCAGAAGAAGTGACTGACAAACTGCCAACATATATACAGAACTGTCTTTAAAATTTCCTGCTTCATGGGAAAATCTTCTGGATACTATGGGCCTGTAGTGTGAAGATGGATGCCCCAATGGTACAGCAGAACTGTGGGTGACTATCCAGGCAGCAACATGTCTCTGTCAATCCTAAAGTTTTGGATGTTGCTTACAATGTACTTTCTGTTTACTTAGGTAAAACTATATCCTTCTGGAGTCTTAGATGGAGTTGAAAAACATATAGTTATAGTTTTCCTTAGTTATGATAAAAGATAAAGTAGATATAAATATTGTAACAATTATTCTTACTTGATACCTGTTTTTTTAAATTTATTTATTTCTTTATTAATTAATTAAAGATTTCTGTCTCTTCCCCACCGCTGCCTCCCCTTTCCCTCCCCCTCCCTCAATCAAGTCCTCCTCCCCCGCTGCCTCCCCTTTCCCTCCCCCTCCCTCAATCAAGTCCCCCTCCCTCGTCAGCCCAAAGAGCAATCAGGGTTCCCTGCCCTGTGGGAAGTCCAAGGACCACCCACCTCCAGCCAGGTCTAGTAAGGTGAGCATCCAAACTG
>NW_026067929.1:8828032-8864244 GCF_014885135.2 Alexandromys fortis | reverse complement strand
TTGCTGTAAATAGCTTTTATTATATTTAGGTATGACCCTTGTATCCCTAGTCTCTCCAATACCTTTATCATAAAGGGGTGTTGAATTTTGTCGAATGCTTTTTCAGCATCTAATGAAATGATCATATGATTTTTTTCTTTCAGTTTATTTATATGATTACATTGATAGATTTTCGTATGTTGAACCAGTCCTGCATCTCTGGGATGAAGCCTACTTGATCATAATGGATAATTTTTCTAATGTGTTCTTGAATTCGGTTTGCTAGTATTTTATTGAGAATTTTTGCGTCAATATTCATGAGTGAGATAGGCCTGTAATTCTCTTTCTTGGTTGGGTTGTTGTCTGGTTTTGGTATCAGGGTAACTGTAGTTTCATAAAAGGAATTTGGCAATGACTTTTCTGTTTCTATATTGTGAAATACATTAAGGAGAATAGGTATTAGCTCTTCTTGGAAGTTCTGGTAGTTTCTGCATTGAAGCCATCTGGTCCTGGGCTTTTTTTGGAGGGAAGATTTTTGATAACAGCTTCTAGTTCTTCGCGACTAACAGGTCTATTTAGATCGTTCACATGGTCTTGGTTTAGCTATGGATACCTGTTTTGTTATATGTAATTTTATTTACTATGTTAAAGATAAAACGTTCCTTTTATTTAAACAGAAAAGGGGAGGTGATGTGAGATTCTCCTCTGTATTCTGTGAATAGCATCAGTTAATAAAGAAACTGTTTTAGGCCTGTGAGAGGGTAGAGTAGAGGTAGGCAGGGAAAACCAAACTGAATGCTGAAAGAAAGAAGGTGGAATTGAGAGAAGCCATGGAGCCGCCACCAGAGACAGACATGCTGGAACCTTGTTGGTAGGCCACGAGCCTCATGGTCAAATATAAAATTATGAAAATGGGTTAATTCTAGATGTAAGAGCTAGCTAGTAATACACTTAAGTGATTGGCCAAGCAGTGATTCAAATAATATAGTTTCTGTGTGATTATTTTGGGAGTCCAGGCAGCTGGGAAATGAAGAAGCAGCCTCCTAAAACACAAACTCGTCCCTCAGAATGTAGGTGACAGTTGTATGGCTGGAGCTGATTGTTGGGCTGCTGGTAGCAACACCAGGATTTATTTCTACTCCATGTACTGGCTTTTTGGGAACCTGCTCTCTTTGGATGGATACCTTGCTCAGCCTAGCTATAGTAGAGAGGGCTTTGGACCTTCCCTAAAGCAAAATGCCCTACCCTCTCTGAGGAGTGGATGGGGGGTGAGGTGGGAGGGTAGGTAGAGGAGATGGGAGGAGGGGAGGGAGTGGGAACTTGGATTGGTATATGAAATGAAGAAAGATAGCTTGTTTTCTTTTTTTAAAAAAAAAAACAAAAGAAAATAAATTATAAAAAAAGAAAGAAAATGAGATTTAAAGATTACCTATTTCTTTGGTTATTGTGAGAATTCACGTGAAAAAATTAATGCAACAGAAGCCTGACCAATGCATTAGCTTTGATTACATTTTAGGTAGTTCTATTTTTAAAGTGAAAATGACCTTTAATTTTAAAAATGATTTATGGCCATTGTTTTAAGCATCAATGCATACCTGAGTAAAAATATTATTTTTTAAATTATAGTTTCCTCCCTGGGGAAACAACCATGATCTGGTCAAAAGGGTACCCACTATCTTCTAGAACTTTCTATATATATATGCATTTACAACATTTATAAGGTAAACAGCTACACACTGTCTTGTACACCAGCCATTGTGCAAATGTCTTTCCATATTGATTTTTGCCAATATGTAGCAAAAGTCAACAAACTTTTTTTCCTGTAAAGATCTAGGCAGGATATATTTTCTTTAACCTTGAGAACAGCATGTAGTCTATATTGTATTGTTTTGTTATTATTATTTTTAATACTTTAAATATGAGTGAAGACATTGCATATCTAGTTCGTTATTAGAAAGTAGCCTGCAGCCAATACTTGATCTTGGAAAGTTGTTTTTTTTTTTTTTTTTTTTTTTTTTTTTTTTTTTTTTTTTTTTTTTTTTTTGGTTTTTCGAGACAGGGTTTCTCTGCAGCTTTGTAGACCAGGCTGGTCTCGAACTCACAGAGATCTGCCTGCCTCTGCCTCCTGAGTGCTGGGATTAAAGGCGTGCGCCACCAGTGGAAAGTTTGTTTTGAGACTGAGTTTTATCATTTAGGTCAGGCTGAACTCATACTGTGTAGTCCAGGGTGAATCAACATCATACATATTTCTCCTGCACGGACTTCCACGCCTGGCCGTGATTTTTCTCAGTGATGACTCTTATAAATACATTGTGCTCCTTAAATTTTTCACACATATCGCTATGTTAAGAAATCTAGGATGAAATTCTTCCATAATTTTTTCAAGTATTTCCTTAGAGACATTTTTAGATGTAGAAGTGCTGTGCTTGGCTGCTTATTTTTTCCATACAGACTGAAAATATCTTTTGAGCTAAATACAATATACTAAGTCAGAAGTGTGACTCTGTCATATAAATTACTAGCTGCTGCTCATGACCTCTAGCTATTGGAGGATGCTTCTGGAATCACTCAGCTCATGCTCAGTAAAGACAGTGCAACCACCTGTCTACTGCTTTCACATCATGTACTTCTGAGTTGTTTGAAATTCTTAAAACACTCGGTTCTAAATAGCTGTGGTTTTCATAAGCAAAAATTTTTTCATTTAGTTTCAATTATATCAGAGGTTATGAAAGACTTGCTAAAGTCAGGCTGCTTCTTTCCTTAAGGACTAATATCCTTGCTTTGAACTAATATAAACATTTTTATCTATCTCTTGGTCTGCAGTTGTGGGATCCCTATTATTCATTTGTTGTAACCTTATTTTCTTCTGGGCTATCTAACTCTGAACTGTGGATACATTGTTCTAGAAGGTCTTAGGGGCTGGGGAGATGATTGGTAGAAAAAGTTCTTTCTCTGTAAACTTGAAGACCTGAATTTGATACCCAGAGCTCACATCTGGTAATCCAGTGCTGGGGAGACGTAGACAAAGGCTACTTGAGTTTGCTGGCCAGTCAGTCTAGCCATTCAATAGCTTCAGATCCATGAGGGGTCCTGTCTCAAAAATATGGTGGAAAACAATTGAGACAGACAAACAATGTAATCTCTGATCTCCAAACACACTCCCACATATGTATAGACAGCCTCCTTTACACACACACACACACACACACACACACACACACACACACACTCCTCATTCACCTTCTTGGTTCTAGTAAGACCAGAAATGAGGACCATTGCAATGCACTCTGATAATGACCATGAGCTTCTCACAATGCAAGGAGTTGTTGTGTAGTGACCATATTTAAACACGCATGAGCTTTAAGACTGGAAAAATCAGTATTTGTGTCTTTTCCTCAGGCTTTTACCTTCTGGGAGGTCTAAACTGATCTGAAGGCACCAATTATAGCTCTGCTACTTCCAAATGGATGCAAACCTAATTTTATAGATGGAAAGAAACCCTAGACTGATAGGGACCGAACAGGGAAATCAGAATGCATACTGACCCTTTTGAAAAAGACTCATGCCCATGGTGGCATCAATCCTAAGGACCAGAGTATGAATTTTCTGCTAAAGAATTTAACAAATGAGAGAGAAAAAGCAAACTGGAGCATTTTGTTGTGAAGGGAGGTATCTATGAATCCTATTCAGGAACATTTTCAAAGTATCCACACCTTTGAAAACCCTGATCCTTTTTGTTTAGTGTAGAGAATTCCTGGCATCAATAGCTGTCCACATTCTGTGTGCAGAGTCCCATTTATGTCACTCAGTGCAGCTAAAACTTTCAAAAGTTTTTGAAAATCCTGCCCTGGGTGTATTGTTATAACTGAATACATCAGCTTTTATTTCATGGAGACAAAGGGAGGTTTGAACTGAAGCAGATGAGTTATGTAGTATCTTTGATGGTGATGAGGCCAGACTTCCTTCCTATGATTGATTTGTATTTTTGAGACTATATTTCATCACTGAAAAATACACTAGATGCCATATGTGTATCTCCTTAGGGCCAGAAATCATTATTAATACTCCAACCCTTTGTTGATACAATCATCATTTTATATGGAGGTTGACTTCAGATTTTTCTTTAAATTTTCTCAGGTAATATAAATCTTTAAATTTTTACTTTAAATTTCAAATGCATTTATTCATACTTGATATAATAAAGGATCATATAAGTCAAATGAGTCTTATTTGTAATCCCAGCTTGGGGATTTTTTTATTATTTTATGTGCTTTTATTTATTCTTTGAGAATGTCATACATACATAAAATGCATTTCAGTAAATACCCCCTCACTCTCCACCTCAACTCATCTCAAATGTCAGTCATGTCTCTCCTGCATTTTCACATTCTCTTTTGGGGGAAATTTTGGAAGATAAACACCAACTCACCATCTACCCTGTAATATCACCTACAGATGTGACCACTGTAGCCAACACTGTTTATATTCTTTAACCCTTAAACAGAGTTGCATGAAGATTCTAAAAGCAGGTTATTTTAGTTTGTATCTGGTTTGTCTCCTACCAAGACCTGTATTAGAGGCAAGTTCCTCAGCTTGCTGGAGCTCTTAAGAGATGGCAGGGACTTTAAAATGTGGTGCCTAGTAGGTTTGTGGTCATTTGGTGTGGGCCTTTGAGGGAACTGTTGAATTATTATCTCTTGCTCTATTTCTGTTTGCTTTCTGGCTGCCATGTGATGTGGGAGTGTCATATATCCGTTGCTTTCATTGGTTAATTAATAAAGAAACTGCTTGGCCTGATAGGTTAGACCATAGGTGGATAGAGTAAACAGAACAGAATGCTGGGAGGAAGAGGAAGGGAGGCCTCTCCTCTCCAGGGCAGACACGATGAAGCAAGCCACCAGGTCAGACATGCTGAATCTTTCCCGGTAAGACTGGTGCTACACAGATTACTAAATATGGTTTAGGCAAGATGTGAGAATTAGCTATTAAGAGGCTAGAATTAATGGGCCAGGTAGTGTTTAAAAGAATACAATTTGTGTATTGTTATTTTGGGGCATAAGCTAGCCAGGCGGCCAGGAGCCGGGCGGCAGGAACGCAGCCTCAGTTCCTTCTACAGCTATGCAGGAATGTGCCATACACTTCCGAAGTGGCATATTGCTTCTTGACAGGAAAGCAAAGAGTCAAGACTGGAACTTCAGAACTGGGAGCCAGAAGGAACTTTTTCACCTAATAAGGTGATTGTCCCAGGTGGGTAATGGAAAACCGGCTAACAGAAGATTAAGTCCATCAGCACACATTCAGGATAGATACATACACACTTAGTGAGAATTTATTACTTCCACACATAAGGAACAACACCATCTGCTGTGTGCCCAGAACTCTGCTGAGACTTGGACAAACAGCAGAGGTTCAGCAATTATCACCTGGATGAATGCAGGTCTAGTCGAGGTGTAAATGTACAATTTCAGCTCAAAAATGAAAGAAGATGGACACAATATCCTTGTAAATTATTGAGAATATCTGAGTGAAGATTTTATAATTCTACTTTTGCTTTGGGGTGAGGTCTTTTCTTTTTTCAAAATTGTTCTTTATCTCACACTAAAGATTGAGAATGGTATATTTAATGAGGAAATGAGCATAGCTTTTCAGTAACTCATCTATTATGTGATGATTCAATGAGGTTACACAGCTCTGTATCAAGTATGTGTTATTTCTTCATGGTGACAGCGTTCATCAGTTTTCCTTTGGACTTTATGCATTGGGTAGTGAATTATTGTCTATCGTCATTGAAGTCACACCTCCCATTGAACATTCTGACTAAATATTAGAACTTCAAGATGGCAGAAATGTTGGCGTGTTTCAGTTATGAAGCCTAATTTAAACTTATTAAGCTATTTCAGCTCCCTTAGTGGTCATTCTTTGCCCATCTCTTATCTAACTGCCTTATACCTATCAAGTGAAATCTTTGAAATCTATTAACTTAGCAAACAACTAATTTCTACTGACTCCAAAGCTAAGATGGTCATCAGGTAGTGTTGAAGGCTTACAAGGACTTTTCCAAATCATTGTAACTTGTGTGTCAGACATTTCCACCAATGTATTTGAAAACTTTCTGGATTACTGACCTTCTTTGTTCTGTTTTTAATAATAACGTCACAGAAGTGCTACCTCACTAGAACATGGCATTTTGGGAAACCTAGTCTCTGATTCTAAGCCATAGTCACTCACCTTTGGCCCCAGGATGAACTGTCTCTTTTATTCCTATGAGATGAGAGCTGCTCTGTCATGAACACCATGCTACATTGAATTAAAAGTTCCTCCATCAAATTAATTTGTCTATTACTTTCAAATTAAGTCTCAAAGTTTTAGAATTTGGTCAGGATATTGCCAGATGTTTCTTGGATGGCACAAATGATTTCTAACTCAGTTCACTGTAGAGTCCTTGTTCCCATTTGATGCTGTTTGAGTCATATTTATTTACTGTCCACAATTCTAACCACATTAGAAGCTTCCATCAGAATGACCAGTTGGGTTTTTTTCTAGTACTCAGAGTTCCCTGTAGGACAACCCCAAATGCTTTACCATTTTTTCCAACAAACCAACTTTGAGACCTACAAACCATATTAAAAGATTTAGCCACCACAGAGACACTGAACTGTGTCCAAATACCTAATATAAGAACAGAAAAGGAGTGGGCAGGGAAGATTGGTTTAGTTTGGCTCAAGGATACAAGGTAGGAGGAGTGGAGGTTCACGTATCTGATGCTCCTATCATTGCAGTGACAGGAGGTAGCTGCCAGAAATAGTGTACCACTAAAGTCCTTTACTCCAGTGAAGTATTTATTATGCTACAGTTCCTAAACTCTACAAAAATAACACTACCCACTGGAGACAGGCACCAAAACCATGAGACTGCGTAAGGCATTTCAGATTCAAACTATCACAGCTATGTGCCTACCCAGCAGCGGTCTAGCTGTGTCTTTCAATAAGAATATCTTTTGTTTTTGGGAAACCTCTGTATCGATTTCCACAGTGTCTGGACGAGTTTATGTACTCACAAGGAGTACAGAAGGGTTTATTTCTCTACATATCCTTGACAACATTTGTTTCTTCACTCTTGTTTGTTTTGTTAAGGATAGATATTCTAAACTATGTGAGATGGGATCTCACACTTGATTTTTTTCGCATTTCCCTTGTGTTTAAAGATAATTAGCATTTAAAATGTCTTCATGGTTCATTTTTATTTTTTTTCTTGCTCCTTGAATGTGTTTTATGTCAACCACTCATAGCTGATTAACTAGAAAGGGGTGAGAAAGTTCATACATGCCTTCATCACTGGGGTCAGCTTGCATCTGCCTTGCTGTCGCTCTGGGAGAGAACCTTATCACGCTGTGTTCACTAGGAAGTATCCTCTTCTTCCCGCTCTCCTTTCTTGTTTTCACTTGCCATACCTTTCTTTCTCCCATTCTGGTTTTTCTTGCTTTCTTCTTCACTGTCTTCTCTTGGTTCTTGTTTTCATTCTATATCATTACTTAATTTGTTATTGTTCAATTCTATTGAAATATAACATGTAATCCACCTTGTTTGCCATTGTCTTTGGCATTCAGCTAGAAGCTGGAACAGTTCTAGGCCTAGCACACATTCCAGTAACACACATTCCACATGCTCACTCATCTTTGTCGGTAGCTGAGTGGAGCCTTTTCCTAGCTTCAAAACAAAGAATAGCAAAGTAGCTTTTGTGTCACTGATATTAAAGTTCTAACAGTTTCTTCACTTATTCTCAACCTTAACTAAGTCCACTTTGCAAGACAAGGCCATCATGAAGAAAATTAATCACCATAAGTAGTCAGAAAGTCTGAAATTCTATATATTAAATTGTAATATTTTGGTAGTAAAAATAGTAAAATTTCCAGGATCTCACTGGTTTTTCTTGTGAATTAATTAATCAGAAAGTAGAGTAAACAGAATTTAAGAATTTGCAGAAGACATACATAATGATATGAAGACTGAGAAGATATATTAGAGGGCAATGGTACTTGCCACACAAACATGAGGTTTGAATTTGAGCCTCCGGAATCCACATAATATCCAAGTGTAGCACTGTGTGTCCTGAGAAAGGAGAGGCAGGCAGAGACAGGAACTCCCTAGAAGCTGTGGGTCAGCTTGTCTGTCATAAGCAGTGGTCAATGACAAAAGAGAACATCTCAGACATGATGGAAAGTGAGCACAAACCCCTAAAACTATCTTCAAATTCCGCACATGCACTATGAAATGCTTATACCTACATTCACACACGCAAGTCGATGGGCCACACTACTGCTTCCACGATGAGATTCTTCTCCCCTTTTTTGTTTTGACTTTTGTTTTTGTTTTGGTTGTTTATTTTCTTTGTTGTTGTTTTGCTTTTTTGTTTTTGTTTGTTTGATTTATTTGGTTTTTGGTTTTTCTCATGCTGTTTTTTATTGATTTTATTGAGCTATACATTTTTTATCTGCTCCCCTCCCTTTCTCTCCTCTCGCTTTCAACCATCTCCCATGGTCCCCGTGCTCCCAATTTACTCAAGAGATCTTGTCTTTTTCTACTTCCCATGTAGATTAGATTCATGTATGTCTCTCTTAGGGTCCTCATTGTTGTCTAGGTTCTCTGGGATTGTGCTTTTTAGGCTGGTTTTCTTTGCTTTATGTTTAAAAAACACTTATGAGTGAATACATATGATATTTGTCTTTCTGGGTCTGGGTTACCTCACTCAATATGATGTTTTCTAGATCTGTCCATTTGCCTGAAAATTTCAAGATGTTTTTCTTTTAAATTTTATTTCATTTTGTAGGAAGGTTGAAAGGATGGAGGGCAGATGTGGGGGGACAAGGGGATGAGTGGAATGCATGATGTGAAATCCTGCAAAATATCAATGAAAGTTAAAAAATAAGACAGTAGAGTTGGCTAATTGCTGCTAAATGCATTGATTCTTTCCCCGAGAGCTAATGGGGAAATAAGGACCCTTAACAAGAAGGGTGAGGCTAAAATTGAGTAAGCAATGTAAACCACTAGAGTAGACCTGGATATGGGTGAACAAGAAGAGGAAAATAAGTAGTTACTGCGGAAGAGCTCAGGAGACATTTATTTTATATTATTTTTGATTTTATGTATATT
The DNA here is from genome assembly GCF_014885135.2 of Alexandromys fortis. Taxonomy (NCBI): domain Eukaryota; kingdom Metazoa; phylum Chordata; class Mammalia; order Rodentia; family Cricetidae; genus Alexandromys; species Alexandromys fortis. Next base: position 8,855,116 of record NW_026067929.1, on the reverse strand, counting down.
CGTATTTCACTTGCATGTATGAATGTGCTTCTCCTGTTTGCAGTTCTCATATAGGCTGTGAGAGGGCACTTGATCCCTCATAACTGGAGTCCTAGGTAAACTGCTATTTGAGTGTTAGAAATCATACCCAGGTCTTCTGCAAGAGAAATAATTAACTACTAAGCCATCTCTTCTGCTCCTCTAGAGACAAGATAGATCTGCTGTGCTAAGTTAAGGGCCATATTCAAGAATGCTTTATATCCTGAAACTTAGAGGGAAAAACAAAAACAAAACAGATGCATGAGATCATTGCTCAGCAGAATGCTTGGAAGCACCTGAGCTCGAATAGTATGAGATGTTATAAAGAAGTATGGAAAGGGTCACACTCTGACACTGTGTGTGTGTGTGTCCTGGACTAGGATGTTTTAGGATACTGAATGGGACATAAAATGGGCTTAATATCTATTTTTGGTGACTACTCTGACTGTTGCTTTCCAGGGATGACCATCTGTTTTCCAAGTAACAGGGTTGATGGCTCTTCCCATTAATGTGGTTTTCAGGTGATGCTTCGGATATGTGTAATTCAAGTTTACCAATGCACCTTAGTTTGACATATCTTGCCTCCAGAGGTATAATGACAGTCAAAATGAGTTCGGGCTTCAAAGGTGTGAAAGCAGTCAAATACCCAGATGAGAACCAAAACGATTTATTCATAGTTTTCAAATGAGTCAGTTACCACGCTTAAACAAAGACTCAAAGAAAACCATAGCATACGAAAATCCTAAAGTACCTTAAAGAAGTCATCTGAGGTGAGTGGAAGGACAAGACTTACACCTATTCCAAGAAGGCCTAATACCTATACTCCTTAATGTATTTCATAATATAGAAACAGAAAAGTCATTGCCAAATTCCTTTTATGAAGCCACAGTTACCCTGATACCAAAACCTCACAAAGACTTAACCAAGAGAGAGAATTACAGGCCAATCTCACTCATGAACATCGATGCGAAAAACCTCAATAAAACACTGGCAAACTGAATCCAAGAACAGATTAGAAAAATTATCCATTATGATCAAGTAGGCTTCATCCCAGGGATGCAAGGCTGGTTCAACATACGAAAATCTATCAATGTAATCCATCATATAAATAAACTGAAAGAAAAAAAAAACCATATGATCATTTCATTACAGGCTGAAAAAGCATTTGACAAAATTCAACATCCCTTTTATGATAAAGGTCTTAGAGAGATTAGGGATACAAGGGTCATACCTAACTATAATAAAAGCTATTTATAGCAAGCCAACAGCTAACATCAAATTAAATGGAGAGAAACCCAAAGCCATCCCACTAAAATCAAGAACACGACAAGGCTGTCCACTCTCTCCATACCTTTTCAATATAGTGCTTGAAGTTCTAGTAATAGCAATAAGGCAACATAAGGGGATCAAAGCAATTCGAATTGGAAAGGAAGAAGTTAAAATTTCATTATTTGCAGATAGTGTACATGAGCGACCCCAAAAACTCCAGCAAAGAACTCCTACAGCTGATAAACACCTTTAGTAGCGTGGCAGGATACAAGATCAATTCTAAAAAATCAGTTGCCCTCCTATATACAAAGGATAAGGAAGCAGAGAGGGAAATCAGAGAAGCATTACCTTTCACAATAACAACAGATAGCATAAAATATCTTGGGGTAACTCTGACCAAGGAATTGAAAGATCTATTTGACAAGAACTTTAAGTCCTTGAAGAAAGAAATTGAGGAGGATACCAGAAAATGGAAGGATCCCCCTTGGGAGGATCAACATAGTAAAATGGCAATTCTACCAAGGGCAATTTATAGATTCAATGCAATCCCCATTAAAATCTCATCGAAATTCTTCACAGATCTTTAGAGGATATTAATCAACTTTATATGGAAAAACAAAAAACCCAGGATAGCCAAAACAATCTTATACAATATAGAGTTATTTTTATTTTAGAATTTTATACATGGGTACTGCATTTACATCATTTCTATGATATTCCCAACTCCTCCTATGTCTCCCTGATTAACTTTCAAAATCAGGACTTCTTCTTTATTGTTACACCCAAATGCATATACATATGTGCATGCATACATACATGCATCCATATAAACACAACCTGTTGTTCATATGTTTATACATTTATGAATGATCATTTGGGATTAAATAACTTAACAGGCATTAATGGCCTTTTGGCAGCCATTGTTTTATTGTAAAGAGATAAATAACAGAGAGGAGTTTGAAAGGAAGATTCATTGCCCCATGCTGTAAGATGCTCAGAGACATTTTCTTCACAAACCTATGGGTATCTGCCTACTATGTGCTGTCAGGTGTTTAGTGAGAAATCAGACTTTGGGCATGTGGGGCTTGACCAAGGAAGAATGTGCTTAATACTAAAGAAATTTTAAGAGTGAGCCAGTATGTACTATCCAGAGCTTAAAGAGAATCTGGATCTGGATCTTAAAGGTAATAAATGCCATGTATGCCCAAATCCACTACCTTCAGGGAAGTCTCTTGGTACCTAGGATTTGGATGAGCAACACCAATTATAACGAAATGCTTTTGGTTCCCTGGCAAGGGGAGATATAGAGTAATGCATAAAGATCTAGAGGATACACCTCTGCTAAAAGCACAGAGATAGTGCCTGTGAATAGGGCATTAGCATTGCCATGCTCAGTTTTGGGCATTGTAGGCAGGAGGTATGGTCACAGGGTTAGGCTCTCTATTAATGATGAGGATAGCAAGACTCTCCAGGACTAGAGGTTGGGTGACAGATTCTACTGCTTAGAAGCCAAAAGGCAGCAAATGCCTTCAATAACTCTGAGAAGCTTCATAATGATTGGGGGACAGCCAAGAGGGAGTGATGTGACATTGATACAGCAAATTATAGCAGCAGCAGCAACAACAACAACAGGTGCACACAAGCAACACACAAAACTCATAAAACATTGGGATTGAGGACACAGGCCTTGTTATTTGGGATAAGTGTCATTTTTAAAGAAAGAAAGCGACACATTCAAGCTGCTAAATTCCTGTGCTGAGGCACGCATGGTCAAAGGACCAGCAAATTTTATGACTCCTTAAAATAGCCAAATTTTACTTGTAGATTGAGTCTGCTTTTGCAAGTTGTTGATTTTTAAAAATAGCTTGAATTTAAAGACTCATTAAAACTCTGCGCAGAAGTTAGAGAATTGCTTATGAAAGTGTGGGAGCCTAAGATCGGAATACAGAACTGGGGAGAGTTTGGGAGGTGGAAGGCATAAGGCATTTCTGACTTCCAAACACTCTCCTGATCTTCTCTTGTGAAGACAGAGTCCTTTCTCTCTTCACTTTGCTGTCATCTCCCTCATGACCCAGCTTTCCTCAGGTCTCACTCCATCAACCTTATTTCTCCAGAGCAGGCAGAACTGTGAAGAGCAGAGTGATAAAGCTAAGAAGACTTCAACATTTGCCAAATCATATCAACTAAAAATGGGGAATGTGTATAGGGATGACTAATTTGGTTCAGGTAGTGAGAAAACAATTCTGAATTTAGGGAAATATTTTAGTTTTGTCTATGTACTGTGTAGAATTGTTAAGGCCACTTAGTTGAGTCTTAGACTCTATGGAGCCTGGCATTTAGGGTATTTGAGATGCCTATAATGAGGCGGTAGTAACTTAAGATACAGTAAATAGGACTATCAAATAGAAGGCTTAGTAGTTATTATCAAGTAGTGACCATGGAATTATTGCTATTGCTTCCTTGAACCCTATGTGCTATATAATGAGATGGCCAAAAAGAGCCTGTTTGTTAAACTTCTACAAATTCCCACAAAAAAACCCCTTCAAAATTCTTACAAAATGCTCTTGTGAATGATCTATTTGAACTTCTTATGAAATAGAGATATTATCTCAAAATGATACTGATGTGGTAACAAAATGATTGCAAGCAAAGTTAATATTGTTGCTATAATATAATATTCAACCACGTCAGGTATATAAAGGATCTGAGTAGTGGCTAATGAACCTTGAATTGCACAACACTAAAGTGGGCGAGTCACTCTTTAAATACACTGTACGTTGATACAGAAACATCAAGTGATTTGCCTGAATGAATAGCTGTGTCTTTTGAATGGCGAGGTTTATTGGGATATACAAAATACTCAGCAGTTTCTTAAATTATTAAACTGGTTCTAAATTGATATTAAAAACCATTCATATCTAGGAGAACAACATTGCTCATTGGGCAGTGATGGAAGGTGATAACATTGGTTGATAAGTGGACTTCAGGACCAAACTACTTCCCAGTGAGTTCAGTATTTCTGTAAAGCCTTCCCTTGCTTACTTTTCCACATTGATAAGTGGATAGTTGGCACAGATTTATTGTGCAACTGGAGCTATCACCACAGCAATTAATTCATATACAAATGTAATGGATAAGCTTAATTTCTGCCAGGAGATCTGCAAGACGAACTTGATCTAATGAATTTTTAGGAAATAGGACTGTGAGTTTGTATTGTCCCAGACTCGTGCAATGCAGCCTACTCTTAATGTGATGGTATTTGGAGGCTGGGAACTTGGGGGGAAATTAGCTCATAATAAGATTAATGCTATTAAAATGGGATATGATTTCTTTCTACCACTGTTTTTCTTTCTTAAATCAGGAAGGACACTTGAATCATCATAAGGGACCATTGCTTGTAGGATAGTAAAATCGTCTCTAAATCACTAAATGGATCCTTAGAAGATTTATCAGCACCTTGGCCTTGGACTTCTCATCCCTGAGAACTGTGAGAATAATGGTGGTGTTTATTGGTTATACCACTGCGAACTGACTAACAGAGGAGCTATAGAACACAGCATACCACTGCATGCACCGTTAAGCTTTGTTATTATGAAAGAACGCAGAGTAAAATTAGAGAAAAGGAACATGAGGCAAAATTAGGGGAAACCAGAAACAAGTTTGTAAAGTGCTTTCCAACTGAAGTCACACGGGACAGCCTCAATTTACCCAGTAAGGAATGATGACAATACATGTGAAATGTCACAACCAACAATACTCCTTAGAAACTCCGTGCCCATTGTATTAGTACGGTTTACTCATGTAGTCAGATTCTGTTTGGTATACACCAAAAGTCCAGCCTTCCATAAGGAAAGAAAGCATTTGGCATGATCCATATTGCTTACACTAAGACTTTAGGAACAGTGATTTTTTCCCCCTAATTCATTACAGAATAGTAAGAAACCTTTTGAAATGTAACATTCCAGATGCTAGCCAAGAGGAAACAGTGCAAACAAGTTTTCTGAGGCATCCTCAGACCTGCTGTGTATGCACTCTTTCCTGTGCATGCAGGGATCAACAAGGGAAGGCGCACTCCCAGAGCAGGGGAGAAATGAGTCCTGCCATCGGCACTCATCCTCGTCCCTGCTAATTTAACCTGCCTTTTGTCCTTTGAAGAAGATAGATGAGCCTCGGAAAATAATGGAGAGTTATTGAAAATATAATCAGATTGAGACTCTTGTAACAGCTGCGCCTCCAGATGCAGGTTTTGTACCAAAACAAATCATCAAGATTTTGTACAAATACCAGCATGGAAGAATGTATTGCTTTCTTTACCCCATCAAGCAAGCAACTATAGAAATATTTGGTTTTCAATTAAAAAGACAACAATCCTTTAATCTCTCTCTCTTTGTGTGTGTTTGTATGTCTATATGTGTTGTGTATGTGTCTGCAAGTGTTCATATATGTATATTCATGTACATGTGTATACATGTGTGTGTATACATTGGTATGTGGATGTCAAAGGTGGATATCAGGAACTTTCCTCAAAAGCCCTTTGCTTTACTTTTTGAGACATGGATTTTGCTGTCTCTACCTCTTTGGTGCTGGGGTTACAGGAGAATTACAGCACACTTGACTTTTATATGACGGCTAGCAATTTAAACTAAGGTTCTCAAGCTTTTGCAGCAAAGATTTTACTAAGTAAATCATCTCTCCAGCTCTAATTCTTACTTAAAGTCACAATCACTCCAATTGTAGTTTGCTGGATTCAATGGTCTCATTATTGGACAAGGCACTCTGTGCACCCATGACAAACATGAAATTGTTCTAGCAGAATCTGGGCACCATGAACTAGCAGATTTGGTGAAGTGTACTTGTGCAAAAATTGAATGAAAGAGCACACACACACAGACACACAACACACACACACACACTCACACGCACTTCTGACATGTTCATGAAGTTATGGAGAATTGTGCTAAGCCAAACTAGAAAACTATTTGTTCCATCTGTAGCTCCTATTTCTGAGGAAGAAACTCAGTTGGGTCCTTTGAAGTTTTAAAGAAAGATGTGCACAAGGGGAAATGCAATACTGCATGGTAACTAAATAAGGCGATGTTCTTGAGTATAAAACTACAACATAAACATCTGCGGAAGATTAATTGATCCACCTCGCAAAACTATCTCTAATATAAGACATTTCCAGGCTCCATTCTTTCAGATCAAAGCTGGTAAACATTGCCTTTATTCTTGGGAAATGGCTACTAGGAATAGATAGAGACTACATTCCTGGGAGACACCAATGACTCTACTATTAGAGCTGCTTAAAGTAAAATAGGATGCAATATGATCCCCGCACACACACACACCATGCAAGAGTACAAACATCCTATCAGCTAAGGAAGCAGAGTGTACTAGACTTAAAGAGGTCTCCATGTCTCAAGTAGATCACAGAAGCAGATTGTTCACACTCAAATACATCTGTTCAAAGCCGTATGACTAATTCGTATTTTGTTCTGTTTTTCTAAATTTCCACTTTTAGATGTCTTGTTTTTGCTTCTCACTTGGCTACCAGTAGTCATCTGTGACACACTGAAATTTTGAAATAAATGGAAGCTAGTTTGATGACCTAGCATTTTATTTCTATGTATTCTCCTAGGGGTTATAATTTTAAACATATTCATTATTTTGAAGCCATTGGGAATAAAATCTGAAGTTGTTAATTTGTTATTTGAGATTTTCATACATGCATGCAATGTATTTTGATCACATAGGTCCCGCATTTCTCCCCCAACTATTCTTAGACCCACTCTCACCGCATCTCCCCCCAATTCCATGTTTTTTTTTCATAGCCCAATGAAGCCAATCAGTGCTATCTTCATAAGGTGTAGGGCCATCAACTGGAGCCTGGACAACATAACTGGAACAACTTCCCTGAAGAAAACAAACTCCCCACCTTACCCAGGTAGCCTTCAGCTGCCAAAGCTCCTGAGTTGTAGGGCTGAGGGAGAATGTTTTGAGTGACTCCCACACCCTTGACTGGCTTGATCTTTTGTAGGTCTTGTGTAGCCAGCCTATCTGCATGATTCATGCTCCTTATTGTCTCACATAGCACTTTTGTGAATTTCTTTTAGTCACACGTTAAATCTTGTTATCCCGTGTTTTAGTTATTTAAACTATATAATTTCACATTTCTCATGCAAGTCCGTGCTGCATTTTGTATCATTTATCCATATCTATCTTCACTTCACTAAATTTGTGTCCAGTTTTTTTTATGCTCTGCTTATGCCATCTGCTTTGTTTTCCTTTGCAATAATTATATTTTTAATGATTATTCACAAAGTCCGGTTTAATTTTCAGTTATCCTCTTGTTTGTTGTACCTATTTTCAGTATTTAATCTTTCAATTATTTTATAGGTAGTTACTTTATTTTCTTTATCATGCAGAGTCTACATATTAAACACAGCCGGCTGGTTGATTTTGTTTCCTCTGATATCAACTTGCTTTGCCCAAAGCAGACAATGTCTCATGGCAAGCTCATATTTGAATGGTCATAATCTCTGGAAATCTTGAACTAGATTTTTAAGCAGACCAGGATTTTTTCTCTAGCAAATTCCCTTTCTTCCTTTGTGAAGACTATCAATACTAACTTTTAGTCTTCTCAGATTGAAATCCTTTTATCACATGTTCTGTTTTATTGTTTAACATTGAGGGTCTGTTTCTTTTTTTAATACAATGTTACTTTGGTCTTTGATTCTATTTCACTTCATCAGACTTACTTTCATTGGCTATTTTAGCATTGTGGAGTTTCCCCTAAGTATTATTTTAATAATAAACTAGTTCATTAACTCTATATTCAGCACTCTTTTTGTTCTTAACATTTGCTTTTCAGTTTTCAAGTTTAGCGCTTAGATCTGAAATTAAAATTTATATTCTATATCTTACATGTCACCATAGGACCTTCATCCAGCAACTGATGGAAACTGTAGGTAGAGAACCGCAGCAGAACACTGAGTTGAACTCCCAAAGTCCAGTTGAAGAGTGAGAATATGAGCAAAGAGGTCAAGACCATGATGGACACCCACTGAAATAGTTTAGCTGCACTAATGGCAACTCACCTACTCATGCCGGACAGGGAAAAAACCAGCATAGAATCAAACTAGACCCTCTGAATGACAATTGGATGGCTGGAGCAGACTGAGGGGCCACTGGCAGTGGCACCAGGATTTATCCTTACTGTTTTTTACTGCCTTTTGGGAAATCTATTCTCTTTAGATGGATATCTTGCTCAACCTAGATATAGTAGGGAGGATCTTGGATCTTCTCCAAAGCAACGTGCCTTACCTTCTCTGAGTAGTGGATGTGGGGGGTGAGGAAAGGGGATAGAGGGAAGGACTGAGAGGAGGAGAGGGAGTGGGAACTGGGATTGGTATGTAAAATGAAAAAAGATAGTAGTTGAAAACAACACTAAGAGCCAGGCATGGGGCCATAGACCTCTAATTCCCACAATTAGGAGACAGAGGCAGGATAGTCAGTTTAAGGCTAAACTTGGCAGCATAATTAGTTCAAAGCCATCCCTTTTAAACGAGATGATTTCCTCTGTCAATGAACAAGGAAGGTTAAGAATCCCAGGAAATTATAGACAAAGACCTATTTAAATAGTGCACTTCATTAAAGTGTTAATGACTCCTCCTGGTTGTCTCTATTTAATGTCTCTGTATCTGATACTTCAGTATGACGGTAATTTTGATTGTGCATCTCAAGTCACACTCTTTATTGTTAAATAACCCAGTTGTTGTTAAAAACCAGTTAAAGTGTGTGGACAGGTGAGCTGGCATACGTTCTAGTCTGTATTTTCTCCTATACTTGTACCATAGTCTTAGTATTTGGGAGTCTGAGGCAGTAGGATTGCAAATGCAAGGCCAACTTAGGCTACAAAGGGAGAACATCATTCAAAAAACACAAAGCAAATGAAAAACCCAAAGACTGGTGGTAGAACCTGTGTTTAATATGCCCAAGGTTCTGAGTTGTTTGTAATCCCCAAAAGAACACAAGCATTTCATTCAGCAATTCTAACAATCTCGCCTGATAATAGTGCCCAAATTTTATATGAAAGAGGTTAAATGACATAAAAATGAAGACAAAAAATCTTTATGTAAGTGCACAACTTGATAATAGTCCCCCAGTTTGTGTATTTGCTCTTTGTTAAGTTTTTCTTTCAGTAGATAACAAGATCATAAAACTCTACATAGAGTCATAAACAGCCATGTTCACCTAGCTTCAGTGGTGTAATTACTTAAGTTAAATATTTTCCAAAGTCCTTCCCCTGAAAGAGCGAGTTACTGCCTGGGAAGGCATCTGCTCAGAATTGTATTAGGGATTCGGAGTTACACTCACAGGAAACAAATCTGGAAAACAGAGAGAGAGAAAAGAAAGCTTCCAGTTATGAGCTGTTGTCTTGTACGTGACTGACTCTGCATCCCCAACACCAAGGGATGTTCCTGTTCCAGGCTGTCCTGCTGGTGTTCCCAATGAAAGGACCTTTGTGTTTCCTCTGGACTGCCTGTCTTTTCATTTCTCTACTGTGTCAGCGAGGAGCCCAAGCCTTTTTGTGCAGTAATGGAGTCTCTTTGCCTTCTGATCATGTGTGTGACTTCACAGACCATTGTGGGGACAACAGTGATGAGCTGCAATGTAAGTGTCATCTATCCTTCCCCCAAGTCCTGTTCCTTGTCTCTTCTTAGACAGAGGCTCTTGAGGAGTCATGGGCTCCAGCTAGGTTCCTCTGAAAGTATGCTCTTATTTCAGAAGTACTAATAAATATGATTTCTGTATAAGCTTTGTTTAATATCACATTGCTACAATTTTAATTAGATGGAAAGGGTTCTAAAATAGCTTTTGTATTTATAAAGAAGTAGTAAACAGAAATTTAGCCTTGGTGTTTGACTAGTAAAGCAAAATTTCAAAGAAACTCATTAGTTCAGTTGCAAAATGCTAGGATGGAAATTATGAGCTAAAGTCTAGATTTAATATGGAAATTAATTTTAGTTTGGATGAGAGATTTTATTTTCACTTATGGGACAATACTGCCAAATGACTTAATATGCATAGCAGAATATCAGCTTGTACATTTTACTACAGAACAGTTGAGACTATGGCGGGCATTAAAGTCTGGGGTGAACTATTTGTTGATTGTGCGAAATTGAATCTTTATTTTATTATTAATGATTTTAAGATGAGAGAACACCCTAAACGGGCGAGCACATGCTTCATTGCTTATTGGAATAGTGTTAATGACAGGAAGTAACTTATCAGAGGAGGATGCAGAGGTTGACATGTACTCATCTGGTGTTTCTACTACAATATACAATCTTAAAGGAACACCGTATAGTGCACGTGGAGACTGGTATCATTCTTTTATAAATCTCCTTTTGCAAATGATGTTTTTACAAAATTGTGACAGTTTTGTTGTTGGTCATACAACTGTTGATGCAATTATCAGAACCACAGATTTTTATTATTGCCCATTACATAATTCAAATTTCCATTTTCTAATTTTATTCAGCTAAAGTGGCAGTCAGTGCTCATAGAATTTATTGCTTTCTTTTGGGAATAAGCATCTCTATATTTTTCTTGCCACTGCCTTCCATTTACATAGTTGGTCATAATTACATCAAAAAAATAAGAAAAAAGATTACTGAATAGGTTTTTCCTCTGAAGAAGAGATGATGATTTTTCTCCTAGTTTGGGATTTTCATCTGATCGTATCTAGAGATAGCACAATCTTAAGCTTAATTCTAGCTTAAGAATGCTGTTGCAAGTGACATAAATTTCTTTTGTAAGTCTGAATAGAGTTTCATGGTGTACGCATCATATATTCTTCATCCATTCATCCATGAATAGGTATTTATTTGACTAATGTGCAATAATAGTGAGGTGAGGACATTCTTTTCAGACATTAACTTAAATTATTTATATGCATCCATGAGTGACATTTCCAAACTATGTGGTCATTATGTTTTTAGTTTTATAGTAAAGTTTAATTTTAATGATGGTTGTACTAATTTGCATCCCCCTCAGAAATGTATATATTTTCTCTTTTCTTCCTGTTTGTGCTAACACTTCTTTTTTTTTACCTGCTTATTTTCTTTTCTATGGTAAATAAGAATTGAACCATGGGAATGATAGACAAGAACTCTATCACTGAGTTACACCCCTAGCCTCTTTCTATATTTTAGTTTTGAGAAAGGATCTTCCTGCATGGTCTAGGCTGCCCTTGAGTTTGTGATCCTTCAACCTCAACCTCTTCCTTAGTACCTAGAATTAAAGACCTGCAGTGCTAGGCTAATTCCTTTATCCTATCTTTTCATAGCAACCAATCCCAACAGGCATGAAATAACATCCCTCTGTGATCTTATTTTGCATTCACTCGTGTATGTGTAGGACTTCTCTGAGTGAGAAATGTCTCTTTAGGTCCTTTGCCAATTTTCAAATTGTACTGCTCTATCGCTGTTAACTTATATGAGTTCCTTAGTTATTTTGGATAGTTTTTATTTTATATGTCATGTGATGGGCACCCTTTGCTCCCACTGTGAAGACTGTTTCTTCAATTTATTAATTGCTTCATTTTCTGTATAGAAACTTTTTAGATTGAAGCAATCCTTTTTGTACATTATTGCTTTTGTTGTTTGTGCCATGGGAGTCATATCCCCATAAATTGTCTCAAATCATCTTTTTAGTGTCTTACTTCTCCTAATTTGGGATTGTTTTGTTGTTCTTTCCTTTTATCTCCTTGATATACAATGGTAGATAATGTACTTGAAATCAATAGTGTGTGTGTGCATGTGTGTATGTGTGTGCATATGTATGTGTGTCCATGTGATAGTGCTTGTGATGTGTATATGCATGGGTGTCGAGGTCAGAGGTTGATGCCAGTGTCTTTCTCAATTTTCTACATCCTATTTTTTGAGATTGTAATTCTCTCTGGATCTGAACCTCACCGCTTGGCTAGTCTGACTGGATAATGAGCACCAGAGACCCTCCTGTGTCTTCTAGAGCTGGGGCTGTAAGCACTCATTGCTGTGCCTGCCTTTAATTTTGGCATGGGGGTCTGATGCAGATCTCCATACTTGCACAGCAAACACTTTATCCATCGAGCCATCTCCCCAGCTGCAAATCGTGGATATTTATAAGCAGTCTCAATTTTCAAATATTTATGAAATTTCCGAGATCCCTCTTGCTGTTGATTTCAAGATCTACACTATTATGACTTAAAAAGACACTTGAACTGATTTTCATAAATTTAAGTTTAATAACATTTATTTTGTAACATAGCGTAGGAGCTGAGAGCTTTTCTTTGCACGTACTTGACAAGTTTCATAATACTGTGTCTTTACATTGATGCTGAAGAACACAGGAAAATGCCGGCTCTACCAGCATTGGAAGATGGGGATAGGTTTTTACTATTGAGTCTAGCTCGGGATTCTGCTAGTGTATGGTCTGACTTTGGTGTCATACTGAGCTCGGCCACCGCCTGTTCACTAATGTTAAATGGAACTGACCCAGTAAGACCCCCAGGCTGGATTCTGTCTCATGCAACAATACCAAGTGGGTTCTGTTATACCCTTTGGCGATCAGAATTTTAAGTTATTTTCCCAGTTGGATAAGAATATGCTTTGTAATTTGTCACTGAGCAAAGAACGCTCTGTATTGGGCAATGAATATGAGCAAGACTTCAGGGTCACTGCTTAGCTACTTGGGTAAGGTAAGTTCAGATAATGTTGTTCCAATTTGTTTATTTTTATTCTATTTTTGAGATTAAAATATAATCCAATTATTGCCCCCTTTCCTTTCATCCCTCAAAACTATTTTATATACCCCCTTTTACTCTCTTATAAATGAATTGACTTTTTAATTAATTGATGTTATGTGCATGTATGTATATATATGTTATATATATTCATAAATATAATGGATCCATCCATATTTAGGGTTAGATATGCTCTTGCCTTTAGGTCTATGGTAAACTTATTCAGAACACCAAGATTTGGAGCAGTCGTGTTGCTAACTGGCAGGGATGGGAAAGAGAGAGAGTCTCAGATACTTGTCCACTTATGCTGGGCTTTTGATTTTGGGATGCCTTAGGGCAAGGATGGGACTGGGCAAGAAACGTGACTGGGGATTCAAGTCTAGCAGACACACATAGACTTGCTAACTGCAGACCCATCCAGCGGTGAGACTTTACAACACAGTGCCTTTGTTGGGTGAAAGGTGTGTGGGGGGTGGCAGCCTCTAGATTTGCACACTGCTTACTGTGGGCACTACCACTGTTCCTTCTTTTAGTATCTACCTGATGCTTGGCGGTCTAGTTGAGGAAATGTTCCATTGCTCCCCATGTAGTAAGACAAGAAAGATCCTTTCATGACAGGTACTAAAAGGCTGGAAAAGTTAGTTTCTCAGTCTCCTTAGCTCTGCGGGAACCTTCGGTTGGAGTGCTGGTCTGGCCTGGGTAATGGGTAACAGAGAGGGGAACCACTCCTCTTACCCTTCAAATGTGGGATTTCTCAGTTGGAGATTTGAAGACCGTATCTCAGCCTCATCCCAACATCATTTATGTTTTATTTTTGGATAGTTACTATAAGAGAATGCTGTGATGAAAGTTGAAGTTTGATGCTGCCTCGTCTACCACCTTCCTGTCAACACTTCGACACGTTCTTTTCCTTTCTATGTTAATTGGTTTATTTCTTTTAGCAGCAGGTCGATGCGAATACACACAAAAATGCTATAGCTTCTCTACTAGCATTTGCTTGCAGTTATTTACTGTACAAAGACTTTAGTTTGCTTGCTTTTTCTTAGCAATAAATTCCATGGAATTATTTTATTACTATAACTTACATCTAACACAACCAGAAGCTAATAATAGAGTGGATTATTAATGGGGAGTGGAGATATGGTCTTTGCAATGGGCTCCTCTCACTGTAAATTTTCAGTTAACATAAAGTTCAGGAAAAACTTTTTAAATGGTATCTTTATGTATCTGCAGGTGGCATTAATATTTTCTATACACACAGTAATCTTTAGTTACATTTTAAGATTCAAAATTGAAAGATGTATTTAGTTCATCAGGCATTTTATTTTTCTTTCCTCCTATGTATTATGCTAAGAGCATTTCTATCCATGTAAGTATTTTTGGAGTAGGAATTTATTTTCATATTTATAATTTAACATGAACTGTCATTATATTTTGAGGTTATAAGTGATGCTTTTTGCATTTTTTTGCATCAAGGAGCAAGTTTTTCAAACCATAATTACTGTGCAAAATTATAAACGTATATGCAAAAAGTAGAAATTGTCTTAGAAGTGCAGTTTTAAATCTAAGAAGTTTAACCAGATAAGGTTAAGTATCAAAGTGTTTCTTCAATAGGATCAGAGCTAACTACTTTTAAGACTAATTGATTCTTTGAAATGCTGCGGAAACAGATGAAATGTGAGGTGTTGTGTGGAATTTCCTTTGCTATTGCTGCAAAGCAAAGGGTTTCATGAAGCAGCTAACAGAACTATTTAACAGTTCAGCTGGCCCTGGTGACATGTCTTAATCTGTCAGCAGGCTGCAATGCACACATAGACTGGGTGACTTAAATAACAGATACTTATTTCTCAGACCTGGAGCTGGGAAAGCCATATGGCGGTGTTGGGTTCACTGTCAAATGAAGATATTCTTCCTGGTTTGTACATGGTTGTTGGATCTACATAGACAAATTTCTAACATTTCTCCTCGATAGAGCACTGATTGTGTAACAAGGATTCCTCCTGTCAATCACTTCCCATAACTTCTGCTTCCACAAGCCAGTGCTTTTAAGTTCCAGCCCCTCAGTATGAGGTGGAAGGCAGACAAAAGTGCAGAGCACAACAGGATTACACAACTAAACCATATAATATTAAGCACTGGAGGCTTGTGTGAAGCAAATTAGAAAAATTATATCATTCTCAGAGTCTTCTGAATGGTATGCTTCAGTCACATGACCAAAGTACATTTTCATGGAATCAATTTATATGTTAATTACATCCTAGTACAAAATTCAACAGAAGGAAATTTGGGAACATGTCAAAGTATCATCCAAGGTCACCTAGAAAATGACTAATAATAGCTAGGAAGGCAATAAGCAAAAAGACTAATGGGAAATGCACGTTTTGTTATTGATGGAAAATATTTTCTTGAATAGGCTTATAGCAATGCATTCTGTAAATTACTCTGGTATTTTGGAAATCAATAATTAGAAATATGATTGTTAGAAATAACAAGAAAGGAATATGAGATAACTGAATGGGTGAAGCACTGGCCACTAAGCCTGGTGGCCAGAGCCCAGTTCTGGGGCTCATTTGGTGGAACACGAGAACTGGCTTTGGCAAGTTACCCACGGATCTCTATACACATGCTATGGCAAGCACATGCCCACATATATGCACACAGGTAAGTAAATTTATCTTTACAAAATTTAAAGAGCTAGAAATCGTGTCTGTAATATACTTAACCCAGAATGGTGGCATCCCAGATGAGCTGAGAAATTGTGATAGTTAATAATTCCAGCTGATATATGCTGGGTACTTAGGAATGCCAAGAACCTCTAAGCACTATCCTCCCAGGAATTGTATCCAAATAGTAGCAGGTACTATGTATCCAATTTTGTAGACAGAAAAGGCAGCTAAATAAGGAAAAATAAAACAGGAAAACACACAGAGCTTTGCAATTTACATCAAACTCTGATTCTGTAGTCTTTGTCACTAAATACTGTCCAACACTGACTGCAGACTGTACGGAGGTCACAGATGTGTATGGGGCTATTTTGTGACATTGATTGGATTTGTTCTATTTATAAAACATTTCTAAAGTTGAAACACTTTCTCTTCCTTGAATGACACATTTGTAATATTATCAAGAATGACAAAAATATCCATACTTTCCCAACAGTGATTTCACTTTTAGTAACTTTTTATAAGAAGCAAACAAGTTTATATAAAACTTATCCACTTTGCAACATTATCAGTTATGATAAAGGTGTAGAAAATCTACTGTTATATTCGGTTAATGTTCAAATAAATCATGGGATACCTACGCTGTAGGAATTTGCGCAAAAATTTGCCGATTTTTGTGTTATTTAAAATGAGAGAATGCACGTGTTATATAATTACTAAACAATTATAACCAATAATATGGAATATTGCTGCACGGAAAGAGTATGTGGAAATGTCTGTACAGTGGGGTTACATTGATTTTTTTTCCTTTTTCTATATTTATGTTTCTAAAATATATTTTTATAATCATAATAAGACAGTATTTTTAGATTATTGAAGAAAGAGCATTTTTATTAGCATTATATTTACTAAAAATGAGAAGAAGGCAATGTTAGGCATATTGGCCCAATTACAGAATTTCTTTTCTCCTAAGTTTCTATTTGTTTTCCTCAAAAATACAAAAAAAGGTGTTTGGGTTTTCTTCTTGTTGAAGTGTCTATGTGGAAGTCAACTTATAAAAGCATAGAATTTGGTGTTAAAGTAGTGTGTTACAGTTTTCTAGAAGAGGAGTCAATGTAAGAAGAAAAACATTAGCATAACAGATGCACATTCTTCCTTATCCGTTCCTGCCTACACTTAGGACCTGGCACTCATCCTTTGCCACACCTGCACACATGGGTGAAAAGAAGTCTGTATTTCCCACTTTATTGGAGTAGAATGCCAGGACTTTCTCTTTCTGTGCTACTGCTCAAGGCTACTGTGCCTGCGTGTCTTCCAGCACCCACAGCTTCTCCTGTCTGTGAGCTTCCTGTCCCATGCTTGGGTTGTCAGTAATAGACTTCATCTCTGAGCAGTGACCACAGTCAAAGGGTTCTACTGTGCTCGTGCTTGTCTATGGGCTTGAACTTAACTCCCCCTTGACTCCTGTCTGAACTACATGTGACTTGCTCATCACACAGCCAACATGGTTCCCTATGTGGTTCCTAAGACCAAGTCTTTTGTCTTCTCAAGCCTGAACCTCCAGTGTACCTCCTTCATTCCTGTTCCCATATCTCCTGGCATTGCTTCAAATTGTGATTTTTTTCCCTCAAATATAATCATATGGCATTAAGGCCACACCTGCATCCTCCAGACCTCCCTTTGCTATTAGCAGACTCAAACAATTTTCATGTAGTCATATTTGAAAAATGTGCAAATCTTCTTACATTTCTACTATGATTGTTTTAACTTTTTCAGAGACAATGGTCAGAGCAGAGTGATATTAGGAGATGAGAAGTATCAAAAGATACCTATTAAGTTTTCAAGATTTACTGCTAAAATCAGCTTCCTTGAATATTCTTAGAGACTTTGTCTTGTGAGACTCAGATGATGGGAAAGAAGACAAAGATCCCATCTTCAGTGTCTTCAGATGGGTCATGCAGAATACAAACCTAGGTCATGCGGAATACAAACCTAGGTCATGCAGAATACAAACCTAGGTCATGCAGAATACAAACCTAGGT
The DNA here is from genome assembly GCF_014885135.2 of Alexandromys fortis. NCBI lineage: Eukaryota > Metazoa > Chordata > Mammalia > Rodentia > Cricetidae > Alexandromys > Alexandromys fortis. The sequence goes on along the minus strand of NW_026067929.1, from coordinate 8,837,336 downwards.
CATGCGGAATACAAACCTAGGTCATGCAGAATACAAACCTAGGTCATGCGGAATACAAACCTAGGTCATGCAGAATACAAACCTAGGTCATGCGGAATACAAACCTAGGTCATGCAGAATACAAACCTAGGTCTGACCACGTGCATGATGGGAAAGATAAAGAGACTTAGGGAGAGAAGTCCCAGTAGATCCGAACGATGTTTTGAGGGCCTGCAAAAATCATCTGATGAAAAAGTCATTACTCTTAAAGTTTTTTACTTTTATTTTATGTGCCTAGGAGTTTTGCATTATATGCATGTACATATTTGCACCACATGAATGCTTATTGCCAGCAGAATCCCAGAGAGGACATCAAAAATCCTTGGAACTAAAGTTACATATGGCTGTGAGCTACCATTTTGGTGCTGGGAACTGAACTTGGGTCCTCTGCAAGAAGAGCAAGAACTTTTAACACTGAGTCATTTTTCCAGCTACAAAGTCTCTCTCTCTCTCTCTCTCTCTCTCTCTCTCTCACACACACACACACACACACACACACACACACACACACACACACAGAGTGGGAGAGATGGAGAAAGATGGAAAGTGGGAGGGAAAGAGACAGACAAATAAACACACACATGAGAGACAGAGACAGAGACTAAGTCTGTAATTCTTCCATCCAAAACAAGTATAACCATGGGGTACACCAGATGGACTGGAAGGGTATGTAGAGGGGTATGTGAGAACCACATTATGGAAATAGGTATCTTTGGCTTCATTAGAGGCCAACAACAGAGACTATTCAGAATAATTTTCTTAATTTTGAAAGTTGGAATATTCAGGTCTAAATCACAGTTTCTCTTTGCTAGACAAAATATTCAACTGATCCTCATTCTTGGATTTCAGAACCAAATGACCAAAGAGAGTTGTAATTTTTAGATTCATAGGGCTTTTCTAAAACTATTGAAAATATCCATAAAAACACTTAAAATTCATACACACTCACATATATCAAACTTATAATTTTATGCAACCAAACTGGCCATTCTATGACAAATAATAACATTAGCTACCTTTTGTTTTAGTGTAGAGAATCATCATTGTCATCCAGAATTAATATCTCTGCAGATCCTTTGGATGTTAGGAGTGAGTGTAATAATCTTAAAGCTCTTATCACAGAGGAATAATCTAAGTCACTTGGCTCCTATTATCAATGTGAAGAAAGTAAGATCTAAGGTCAGCAACCTGGATCTATAGACATGTAAGACAATCCAACACTCTAAACTTAAATTCTGACTACGACTATGTTTTGAACAGGAATAGTTCCTTTCATTTGAATGCTATTTAAAAATAATGTGTCAGTAAGTCTCATAGGATATCATAAAATAAAACAAATTTTCTAAATAAAACTGCCCATTAGTTATAGTTGTTACAATATGTGCACGAATCTGTGTTAGCCTAGGTTTCCTTTCCATAAAATTCAAAAAAAGCAAATCTGAAATGCATGGTGATATAACAAAGTAAAAAATAAACACGACAGGATAACATGCTTAAAATGATAAGTTTTAGGCGATATGTATTTTCCATAATATAAATTCATTGACGATAACAAATATGCTTCCAAGAACTATTAGGTAGAGAAAAATGAGCTTTTCTGACTTAAGCCTAGGAAAACTGTGAAATGTGATTTGCTTTTGATGTTTTCTACCTTATCTTTTGTTTTGCTAGCGCTGTCCTCATTCTTACATTGTGTTCTTTCTTCCAAGAACATTATATTTTAATGATTTACCCAGACCACACTTTCCTGAATGTATCCTGAGTTCTGGGTTATCTGACACGCCCCACTTTTGTCAATATTAAAAACTTATGACTTCTCATTTTCTCAGGAACATAACCGAAAACAACTTTCAAGATCTGATACTTTTATTCTGTTGTAAAAGATTGACTCTATGAGAGATTCTGCAGAATTTCCTGAATGATCAAACCAAAGGCTGTGCAAGCTGACTCACACGATAATTAAGGGATTCTAGGAAACCTTTAAAACACAACATGGAATCATTCTCCCTCTTTGACGAGTGGAGGTTTGACCTTAGGGTTCATAAAAGTAAAAGCAAAAAGACGAGTTTCAGATGTTGAAAAGAACACACAGGAATTTGACAAAATGCCTTTTTACTTTCTGGTCATTATGCTGTTTAAATGTGCTTTAACCACACAATGTGTTGTAGCTGTATTAGTAGCAGTCTACATAGTGGCAGATTTGAATACAACAAATAGCTGAAGATTTGAGTGCCGAGTCACATATTGGATTAGAAAACTAAACAGCCATAATTCTGTGAAATTGACAAAATGGTTTAAAATGTGCAATTCTGTGCTGGTGGGAAAATGAATACTTATGAAAATTTTGGATGCCTTTGAATAATCCAGTAGCTCATGATTGCTTTTTCAAACAAAATTAGTTGAAAATGTGTGCTGATTAGATTCATTTTATAACAAAAGAACCCCCATTGAGACTATTCAGAGGGAAAAGGTGTTTTGTTTAGCTATTTTTCTCTAGTTTTAACATGCCCAGAAATCATCATTACCTCTAGGCGAAAAAGAACAAAGAACTTAGCAAAAGAACATCAACTCAGCAATTGTACTGAAGGTTGAAGGTAATCTCTTCCTATTAAAACAATATTTGTCACCTCTGTGAGAATTTGTGCACATAACTGCTTAAATATGAAGAGTAAAAGAGCTGTTTTTAATTATGGATCATTGTAAAATTTGTTGGAAACCAAAATAAAATTTGAAAAATGAAAAAATATTTATGCAAATATGTTCTGAGTTGAGTGGATAACATACAATTTTGTGTTAACTAATGAAAAGTTTATGTTCTAAGAAACATATTGTTAAATGACTTCATAGTTCTGTGAATATTCTAGCATATAGTTGCTTAAACCAAGATATTATAGTCTATTGTCTATGCACAATGGGCTGGTTGAAATAATCACATTCTATCTGCCCTCAGTCCTTGCCTGAGTAGTGGGCATGTGGTGTAATGCTGTGCATTTATACAACTGACTGGATAATTAGTTCAGTGTTTGTGCAACCAGATAACTTAAATATTTCAGAGGTTTTGTAAAATCCTGAGTTTAATGTGGCATAATTCTTAGCCTAATAGAATTTTTGATTTTTTTTATAGAATGGTGTCAACTATCTGTAAAAGGGTGGCTTTCTTAGGTTGGCTAGAATTAATGATTTTTTTCCTGTAACTTTAATAAAAATAGCTTAAGGACTAAACTAATTAGGCCTCAGAGTAGGGCTTTAGGAAGTGGAAACAACAAGACAGAGTTCCAGTCTTGACCCATCCTTAATAACTCTACTAATTTATTTAAGTTTCTTAATATCTAGAAGACATCTCAGATTCGTCTTCAGAAAATGTTGTTTTTCCTGAGGCTGCTGAGGATCAAAACTGTTAGATTAGGGGGAATGCTTATTGCAGAACAAATGACACCTGTGCTCACTGAGGATTCTTGCTTGTGTAACAGAACACTGATCTTTAGCAAAGTCTTCCAAAATAAGGAAGCTAGGAGTAAAGGCAATAAAGCACAGAACTGATAAAAAAAAAAGATATTTCTACATTACCTTTTCATTCCCATAAAAGATGTTCAGAAAATGCACCATATACATGGCTATGACTAAATCATATTTATATCTGAAAACATGATTAAATGAAAACCATTGTTTTTGTTTTTATTTCACTGAGATGTCAGGCAGTATCTGAAAACTGGCAAACATATTTACTCCTATTATGGCTAATGTAACTAGGGAAGAAAGGCACTCAGCAAAGAGTTGAGGTTGTTTAGTGTACTAGTTTAAGCATGAGTATTGCTGTGACTCTTACAACTAGGGAAGGGGCTATTTACATTTGAGGCACTGGACTTATAGGACATGACATTTCTTGACATTGCATAGTAGAATAATGAATACTAGCCAACTCATTTTTTTAATAAGGATTTATTTTCTTTTATTTATTTTTTTTCTTTTTTTTTCTTTTATTGAGAATGGGAAAAAAAAAGTTTCCGCCTCCTCCCAGCCTCCCATTTCCTTCCCCCTTCCCCCCCCTCTTCTCCCCCTCCCCCCACTCCTCTCCCCCTCCCTCTCCGATCCAAAGAGCAGTCATGGTTCCCTGCCCTGTGGAAAGTCCAAGGACCTCCCCCCTCTGTCCATGTCTAGGAAGGTGAACATTCAAACTGGCTAGGCTCCCACCAAGCCAGAACATGAAGTAGGATCAAAACCCCTTGCCATTGACCTTGGCTTCTCATGAGTCCTCATTGTTCGCCATGATCAAGTCCTCAAATCATCCTGTTACTCTTAAGCTTCTCCAATCAGTTGTCTCTAAAGGGGAAGGGGGCTCAGAAATGCCTCTTCCTTGATAAAAAAAAACACCAGTTTTATCCCAATGCTGAGATTCAAGCAAAAGGCAGCTTAATTCCAAAGATGCATACTAGAGACATTTGACTTTCAATCAGGGAGGCTTTTATGATTGCTTTTTGAAATCTAAAATTCTGCTATCACCAGGTATCATGCAAATCAATATTTAAATGAAGATATAAATGTAACAGTAACCATTACATCTTATGGTACCCCAAGATTTTAAAATGTCATTATGCATATGTTATTAGATCCTCACAGTCGTAGTTTGAGAGACACAAGGTAGGCTGTTGATATTTTAATTTTACAAGAAAACACAAAAGCTTCCTGAAGGATTTGGTCAAGTCATTCAGTTAATGAAACCCCAAATTCATAGTGGTCCTATGGTCCTGTGAACCCTTCTTTCTCTTTGAGTGCACAAAGTCTTTTATGTTGGTAATTTACTAGAATGTCGTGTGCAAAAGAATTTGAGTGAATAGAGTTCGAGCTGTGAAACACAGTGCTTTTCTGCTGACGTTTTAAAATCTGAATCTTTAATACAAAATATTAGTGTTTAATACAAAAGAAAGGAAATTGTAAAAAAAAAAAAATTCTTTTATTGCTCATTAGGCCAGAGTTATGAAAGGTGTGACTTTGAGGATGGGCTCGGCAGCATGACACAAGATCAGAATCTACTACCTTGGAAAAGAAGAAGTGGGCTCATTGGTCCTTCACCTCCATTCTGGGACCACAATGGCAACGTATCTGGTAAATGCTTTGAACTTAATTTTGTTTCAGTTACATGATATGCTTTGTAGTCTACACCATTATTTTGTTATCATATCAGTTACTCGGAGTTAATTCTCTTAAGGAAGATTCAGTCATCATAAATCTATGCATTAAATGATGTACTTTGATAACACTCAACACTTTGTTACCCTTCCTTCTACACATTTTTCCTTCCTCCCTTGTCTTTCATATTCTATTGCTCAGTCAATATTCCCACACGTGACTGAAAACATGGCTTCCTTGGACTTTGCAAATTTGGCTTATTTCACTTAACATGATATCTCAAATTCTACTCATTTTCCTGAATATGGGATGATTTTCTACTCTACAGCCAAATCAAATTCCACCTATGCATATATACCACTTTTTAAAAACAACTCACACATATATGGGTACTCAGGCCCATTTTATAGCTTGTCTATTGTTAATAGTGCTTCAGAAAACATAGATATTTAGGCATCTTTACCTATCTAGATTCTATTCCTTTGAGTATATATACTTGAGTAGAACAACTGTATAATATGACAGTTCTACTTATAACTATTTCAAGAACCCTCATACTGATTTCCATAACTAACCAGACTTGTTTCTGTGCTTGAACATACTATTTTCCTTTTTCTCTTCATTGGATTAACCTTTAGCTTGTTCCTTGTAATTGATTAGATAAGTAGAATCTTTGTTGACATTCTTTCATGAAATTTATGTTTTTTAATCCCTTAAAATATTTCTGATTCTAAATGTAGCACAAATTTTCATGCTCAAATTCCTGGCGTTCCAACAGGTCTATTTAGTTAATGGTTGGTGTGCCTGAAGCTCTTTGGATGTGTTTGGGGAATTTTGAATCTGAACATGTCAACACTATACAGATTAAACGGGTGAATGTCTACTTTAGTAGGACCAATTTCAGCTTTGTCTGAAAGTACTTTGTTCCAAGTTTTTTCTCTGTCCCACCAGCCAGCTTCCAAATCATGACATGGACGTTTACTATTAATTATGAAAGCTTGGTCTATAGCTTAAGCTAGTTCATAACTAGTTCTTATAACTTAAACTAGCCCATTTCTATTAATTTATGTACTATCAAGGACCTTGTGATTTCTACCTCTCCTCCTACGTGTTTTGCTTCTTCTCCATCTCTCAGTCTCTTCCTTCTTCTCAGCATCCTCCCTACCCCTCCCAAATCCTGTCTAGCTCTTGGCTCTTCAGCTATTTATTTAAAAGAATCCAAGTGATACATCTTCACAGTGTACAGTAAGATTATTCCACAAAGGTATTTGCCTACTTGGAATTACTTGATAGACTGCCTTCTAGCTTTGGAGATATTTCTGGGGCTTGAACTTTCATTCAGTTCTTTATTAATTACCTAAATAACTTCATTCATACAACATTGTGTATTTAACTTACATTAAGTAATTGATTTCCATACATTAAAATGAGCAAAATTCAACTCCATATACGTGTTCAACTAGTCTGTTTCCACACATTATGAAGAAAGTTAACACATTTTTTTCTGGTGTTACTAAAACCTATCTTTTGAAAGAAATAGGTGATACTTTCAGTAAATAAAAACAATGAAATATCCAGTACTGGCTATTGCTGTGAAGATCATTTAAAGCAAGCAAAACCTCAAGATTTATATAAACATAAACATTAGACTTGTGGATTATAATGGGCATCTCATTTCTTAGTTAGTTTTGTGACTCAGTTCCCTGAACTTTAAGAGCAGGAATAATGATGCTAAGTTCATAGAATTATATTAAGAGCAGCATGGACTTAGGAACTAAGTTACACAGTGTTGTTAAAGTTTATCATAGATGGTCTGGTACTCAACAAAAGGCAGATATTCCCATTTCTGGACGACATTAGTGTTATTAGCAAGATATAATTTCATATATTTTGGCTTTGATGTAAAAATATTTTTGTTTAGAATCTTCAATTATTGTTAGGGATAAACCAACTTTATTGAAACAAAGACCCAGTTTCACAAATAGGATCAACTATTACTACGATACAGTAACCTCACTAGGTTATGATGGGCTTAGTCATGGCAGAGCTTGACACTTGCTGACTTCGTGGCTTAGGGTGTTTTTATTGCAACGTCATTCAAATTACTTATTTAGAACATTTCTCTTTTGGTGCTTTCCCCATACTCCTCATTGTACTCATAGGCTCTTTCGTGTGTGTGTGTGTGTGTGTGTTTCCTTCCCGGCTTTATTCACAGACATAGTGGCTGCTCTTTCTCCAGTAGTATATTATGTATTCTTAAGCTACCCCATTCTGGATATTGAGCTATGTAACTTGAGATGCTCTAAACCTGTGTTTATATATTTTTGTTTCTTAACCTCTACTTCCTTTTCTGCTTAATTTTTTTTAATGGTAATGTTTTTATAGTCTAGTGGAATAGATAAAATAAGTCAGTTTACCTAAAATTGATTCTTTTAAATACATCATATGAGTTGATTTAAAATTCTTTGGAGTCGGAGTTGATAAAATGTTGACCTTGTCCACCAGCTAGCTGTACATGCTCAGCTTTTTACATTTTAAACTTAGATGATAATACCACAAAAGACCTGGGGAAAAGAGGCTAGTTAGCCACTGGCACAACTTATTGAAGGACAATGATCTTAATAGTAGCCATGAATCATTTATGAGTATAATTAATTTAATTATGAATAGTCCCTAGTAATATTTTTGAGTAAAGAATGGATTTTACTTTAGATACTAACTTCTTGAAAATATTTATTAAAAATTGTCTTAGAATCTTGTCTCCATTTCCAAATCCTTGGTTTATGAGTACTAATGAAATTTTTGATTAACTTACTCTTGAAGGAATTTGTCAGTTCTTCAAAATAAGATATTCATCATGCAACCAAAGACTTGAGATTTTAGAGTTGAGCATGGGCATCTACTAGGGAATTAAAATATTACCCTAGGCAGTATGTGAAACCCAATGAGGCTCAGAGGCAGAGGTGAAAGTATGATGTTTAGCTTTAAAAGCATACAGCATTACATGGGATAAAGTAGTATCACTATAAGAAATTCAAATATATCTTTAAAAATGACAATGTGATTTCATAAAAGAATAAACAGATAGTCATAAGAGTCAGAGAATAAGGGAGTTTGCTGTGGGACAGTGTCTTCTAGAAATCTCAGAAACTGTACCCATACAGTCTCTCCAACATGACTGCCTATGCATAATCTGAACAAGAACAAAATCACTAAGCATTTCAAAGTGGACAGAAAGTTCCTTGAGGCCTTACCTTTATGCAAAGGACTACAAGCAACCAAAGAATGTAGTCAGTGGTAGAAATGGCCTTCCCCAGGGAAGAGTACACCAACTGGCTACTCAATATAAAAAATCATCTCTGAAAACATATATACTAATAATGTTATATAGGTTGAGTAAGGTATATTTAGATTTACATATGGATATAAAGATATGCATGTAACAACAATTAATGAACAAATAAAGCCATGAATTTGAAAGAGAGCAAGGGGGGGCATAAGGGAACGATTGGAGGAAGAAAAGGAAAAGGGAAATGAAGGACTTACAATAAAATTAAAAAAAAAACACAAAAAGAGTTTCAACTATTTCTGACATTTGGTGGCATTTAAGGTATTTCCTATACTTTAAATTAAATTCATATACCTTAAATTAAATTGAATTAAAAACGTAAGAGGTAGAATCCAGCCCCTTAGAGATGGCTCTGCACTTAAGAGTGTTTTCCAGAGGGCCTGAGTTCCATTTCCAGCACCTTCATCAGCCATCTAACAACTCACCTGTTATTCTGGCTCCAAGGGATCTGATGATTTCTACTTTTCATGAGCACTGCAATCAGGTGCACAATTATATAGATACAGACACATATAAATCTAAAAAAAATCCTTAGAAATGCATAATCCATTAAAAATCAAAATCACAGGCTATTAAAAGAAAAAATCACATTTTAATTCTAATATTTTTATTTGTATCACAGATTATGGTTTTCTCATTTAGGAATGCCTTTTTATGATGAAATTAGATATACTGGTACTATACTCAATTCTTACCTAAAACATGTGCAATATTAATCAACAGTTAGTATTAAAATAGTTCTGTAGTTGGCACATCTACTACATCTGTAATCAATATATATATATATAT